>NC_134402.1:399530179-399903929 GCF_038048845.1 Mixophyes fleayi | reverse complement strand
CCAGTCCGACACTGTCTGTGTTTGTCCAGCCCTGCTTAATGTGTCTCTGGATTATTACCCATTTTGGACATTCCTTTTATTAATACATTTGTGATTATCAACTCTGATATATATGAGGATGTATATGAGTATATGAATTAGCTGGGTGAGCTATTATTGCTGCTCTGCGGACCACAACATTCTGTATGGACACCACCATACCTTCCTACTGGGTTCCTGATACACTGTATACTGTGTACTCCTGCAGACATCAATCCTGCTGCAGAGGCATTCCAAAGGCACCCTGGATAGGGAACTAGGCTCACTCATTTCATTCTTTAACATGATATAGTGTAATGTGAAAACTCACCGTCACCAAACAAATGTACATTCTTTCTCTCCAAGGTTGTACCTTGAATTTGTGCTCTGTGTATACTTGTTTGAATAGTATGCATAAAAGTTTATTTGTTTGTTATAGTAAATTGTAATTCCATAATCCTATGTTCTTAACTACAGCCAGGTGTGTCCCATGAGAGTGCCAGTGTCCAAGACCAGATGTGACACCTGCCAACACAGATAAGTGTCCCTAGAACAGGAAGTTAGCATCAGCTGAAACCCCTTCAAAGTGACAAAGTAATGGAAGGGGTTAAAACTGGGTGGCTCTATTCATTAAACAAACCCAACGTCTTCATCATCATGCTGAAGTAGCCATTGTTTCCCCATGGACTAAACCAGACAAGTGGGCATCTATTTAGCAGGGGAAGTTACAATATGGCACTGCATTTCACCAGCTCCCCCATCACATCCTAAGAGTGTACTGCACAATGGAATACTATGGGAATGTTAGATGACCTTGCAGGGTGGAGTAACACTTATTTAACTGCTTTAAAGAAGCATACAAGCATCTTAGGTGTGTTCCAGTTTGGGAAGATCTTGGTGTTGGTGTTCGGCTTTGACCAGCTCTGTTGGAAGGATCGTGAGGTATACCCTATTTATGCAAATCATGCATAAATATCTGTTCCTGTGTTCATTACTCCATTGAGATAACTTTGTGGATCTGGCTGCCTGGTGAGCAGTACTAGGGAGGCTGGAATGCAGATCCCTTCCGTACTAGTACAGAGTCTATTGTATCGTTTCTCAGCCCATGCTGTTATTAAGTATAGTATGCTGAGCCAGTCTGTGTGTGTGCTCCAGCAGCTTAGCCAGAGATTATTAATAGCTTTGTCAGAGATTGCAATTAGAGCTTGGCCAGATACTGGTCACAGCTTGGCCAGGGTGCACTGAAACGGGATCGGTAAGATCAGGAGGAGATGAAGGCAGCGTCGCTCTAACAACTGCCTCAGCACCAATTATTATTATTATTATTATTATTATTGGGTGCTATCTGTGTGTTCAGAATTGCCACAACAGCTTGGCCGGAGCATGGTGCTGATGTAGAACCATTGTAATTCCCATAGCAACTGCATGAGGATCACTGGTACAGAACAGCTTGCCCCAAACTTTCAGCAACAGCTTGACTAGATATTTCTCTACAGCTTAGCAGCGGATTTGGAAATCGTGCAGTACCACAGAGGTCCCGGTAACTCCACACACACAGACTAGTCCAGCGTACTATACTCAATAACACACTCAGCGTACTGGTGTACCATCTTTGCAGTTACCCCGACAACTACATCAGGACCACATTTTCAGCTACAATTCGGCCCAGGACTTAAACAGTTTAGCCCTGTTAAATTCTTATAATGAATCTTATAGCAGTTGATAAGATATAGACTATCGGATGCTGTGGGGGTTTGGGGGAAACTGGTGACTGATCTCGCTGTTGGTAATTTCTACTTTATACATAGTTTTGCTAATGTTTTACAGTTATGCCTTATTCAATACCGTTGTATCTTTCTACTCTCCCTGCCTGTGTGATCCATGAACTCCCAGTTACAGGGATTACTCTGTGAGTTTAGTCTCTGTGTGTACCCTAACAATATCCATGTTTGTCTAGTCAACTCCTTGTTTGTTTTTTCCATATAAAGACTTTAAAGTCACCATTTTGATCTTGGACCACGACATCTAAACCGCTGCCTATTCACCTAGCAACCATTTTCACGGTTTAATTTAGACACAGATCCAGTGAAAAATTAGGTGGAGTGAAGTAAACAAAATGATAAACAATGATTTCACACTGTGCTGACTTTAAAAAAAAGATATCAGGGTAATTTATTAAAGTTGTCACTCTTATACAATGTGCCACACTAAGGATATCAAATATGTCAATAGGCACAAAACACTTTTCTTTCCTTATATACTGTATTACTTCAGTTATAATGACAAGTGGAGAATGAAGCATGAATATACAAATGCAATTTATTTAGCTGTGCACTTAATATATTTTAATTCTGTTTTACTGGTCTTTAAATTGCATTAAACATGATCAATTTCTCAAGCAGATCGTCAAAAGAAATTATGTTCTTAAAACTATTTTTTAACTAGTTAAATGGCTCACCTATTTTGTATGGCACTTGCTTGCAATTGCTTTTTTTATGTAGCAAACTTTATTTTACACTGTTGTGGTGCATGTGCGCAGAATGAAAGATGAGATCTTTCTGGTCTTCGTTACCAATATTCATGTAGGTTGGTTGTCTGTGTTTATGTACAGTTCTTGATGAGTACCTTCTTCTATTTGCTATACTTAATAGTTTCAGATCTTCAAACAATATTGAATATAAGACAAAGACAGTCTGAGTAAACACAAAATACAACATTTAAATGGTAATCTCATTTATTGAAGGAAAAAAGTTATCTAATAACTAAGCTTAATAACTTGTTGTGCCACCTTTAGCAGCAACATCAGCAACCAAATGTTTCTGATAGCAAAATCAGTTTTTCACATAGCTGTGGAGGAATGTTGGCCCACTCTTCTTTGCAGAATTTCTTTTATTCAGCCACATTGGAAGGTTTTGGAGTATGAACTGTCTGCTTACTCAGGTTGTCGTTGTCTTATATTCAATTTTATTTGAAGATCTGAAACAAATACGTGTGAAAAATATGCATAAATAGAAGAAATCAAAACTTTTTCACACCACTGTAAGTTGCCCATGTTCATGAGAATTGGCTAAGTTTATATTGGTTGTCCATGTTTTTATAGTCTGTCCATGATTATATAAGTTGCAGACTCAGCGCAAACTCCCTTAATGACTCTTTTGGTCGTTGTGTCCTTACATAGAACTGTCTTTTAAGTTTGGATATGGTTCTGGAATCAAATATAGTGGATAATTTCTCTAATATGTCTTCCACTGTTCTCCGGTGTCTTTCCAGCCATGAATTGACTTCCCATAGAGCTGGACCTTTTAACTGCCCGATGAGTATCTCAACTTTCACTGAGTGGATATAATCTAAACATGGATTGTAACTTGTATTTGAATTCTTGGAACGTGCTGGTACCCGGCATACGTATGTCACCTGAGTAGGTTTGTAACCATGGTGCTCCCAAATTGTATGGCATGATTATTGGTGACATAGTTGTCGTGGATGAAGGCCCTTGGCCAGACCCTTCTCTGTGGCCTGAACTTGTCATGACATTCGGCGGTTCCTGTCGCAACACTCTGTTGTCGCCTTCCTGAGCTTCCATAGTGAATCCTATTGGTAGGTGTTATTAGAGTGTAGTGCGCATCATACCTAGTCTCTGGATGTTTTTCTTTAGTTCACAAGACGGCAATGGGACAGAGAACCCTCAGGTCTTCAATACAAGTAGTACACCTAAAATTAATTAACGTAAAAATTTTTTATTAAGGAACAACATATTACTAATATTTTTGTTTTGGAGCAACGAAAAATTATATAATTCCAATTTTCTCTTTATAAATAATGGTACTCACAAATATTTTACTGTTAATCTAAATAAATATTTACTGCCTTTGAGTCTTGTGGCAACAGTTATTTAAATTACACAGTGGATTTAATCACATTTTTACATTTCTACATACATCATATCAAATAAGACAATTACTATTTTCCTTTCTCTATGAACAATTAGTAGTCTTTGTGGTAATGGACGTAGTTAGGCAATAATGGATGCCAACCACAAGATGGAGAATGTCTCTGAGGTGACAACCACAAGATGGAGGGTATGACACTTCATTACATTATTATACCGTTTATAAACAGAGCATCGTGACTTTTGCGTTTACTACTAACACTGTCAAGCTACATCTCTACACTATTGTTAGACATAAGTATGCATACTTGGTGCATACATTATTGTGTGTAGCTCACCATAAACGTGTATGGGTTTGACTTACAGGACTCCAAGATAAGACTGCCATTGCCTCGGATCAGGAGCTATCCCTACCAATATGCATGCCTTCCCCCATCTTCCCATATGTTTTACTCTCATTTGTGTACACCCATATGTTCCTAACATTCATGATAGATAGTGGATATCTTGCAGTAGCCCACATTTATTACAGGTAGAACAATGGGATTCGCTCTAACAGGTTATGATGTACTGTTACCAAAGTTGAGCTAATCAATACTTTAACCTAACATTTACTTTATACTGCCTACTTTGTATGCTTTACATTTATTTTTTAATGTGATTTTTTTTCAATGCTTTCCATTTACTGTTATGACATCACTCTGTATGTTACATGAGAGGTTCTCAATAAAAAGTGATTTTTCAAAAGACAACATTTTATGCCTACAATTGGAGTGCAAATATGTTCAACTGTAAATTAGATATTTATTCTATTTTATCTAATACCATTTGTTTTAAAATACAATCTGGAGCAAAACATTGAGCTCCAGCCATCATTTTCACAGAATGGCCATAACCAGACCATACCCAGACAAGAGAAGGCAATCATACCCCTATTGGCCGACTTTTGGCAGGTTTATGCTATCCATGGTCATGGATAGAGTTAATTGAATTGGTGATTTCAATTGAAAACAGATTACTTCTGATCATTTGTGAATACCTTTCAGAAAATCGGCTTATTTGTGTGAGCTTGTATTAATTACAAGGCCACTCAGGCTCATTCTAACCAGATCTGGAAGAATGTGCATCTTAAATACATTAGTATTAAAGTTAAACTTAGGGTATTACCCAGGAAGGGTTGTCTATTATTTTTAAAGAAGACAATTGTTTGAAAAAGTAAAGCTTTTTTACAGCAATAGAGTATAGGACTCTTACTTGTGAGTGAGTCCAGGTGAATATTGGCAAAACATTTTTGCAACTGAGAATTTTCGTAATGTTCACAAACGATAGTGAAGAATTAGAGCTAGCTGTCTCTATGATCAGGACTCAACAGAATAATTAAAATATAAATGTCTGTTAGATCTTCTAAACTAGGCACAGTACTCAGTGAGGGTTATTATCGATTGCTAAATCTGATATCTGACAAGATACTTTTATATACTTCATACTTGATACGTGAGCAAGATGGCATTTTTGTGATTTGATGTTGGCTTTGTTGGCTTTTGCAAGGAAAGATAGCGGCCTTTGCAAATATGCACAGTAATAGGTTCTCCAATGAGCAGTTCAGGCTGATCAACAGGTATAACTAGCTATGAATATGCTTTATTATTAGCACTTCACAAACTTGCAAA
Organism: Mixophyes fleayi; assembly: GCF_038048845.1. Taxonomy (NCBI): domain Eukaryota; kingdom Metazoa; phylum Chordata; class Amphibia; order Anura; family Limnodynastidae; genus Mixophyes; species Mixophyes fleayi. Next base: position 399,898,352 of record NC_134402.1, on the reverse strand, counting down.
ATCAATATTGCAGATTTGCCTGGTTGATATTTAAAATGATAAAAAAAACAATATTTTATTCAATTCATCAATATATCATCAAAAGAATTGTAATTTGAATACTCTCAATTGCTCAAGCTCACACTACTACTACTATATTACCAAGAGCTGTAAATACGCACAGCAAATGAGAGAGGAGAGACACATTTACTAATATCTGAAAATATAAATGTCTTGCTCTTATTTTAGTTGGGTTTTTTGTTTGCAGCTGAAACACTTCTGGGGGTAAATTTATCAAGCTGCGGTTTTGAAAAAGTGGAGTTGTTGCCTATAGCAACCAATCAAGTTCTAGTTATCATTTATTTAGTACATTCTACAAAGTGACAGCCAGAATCTGATCGGTTGCTACAGGCAACATCTCCACTTTTTCAAACCTGCAGCTGGATAAATTTACCCCCTGGAGTGCACCCACAATCTTCCTCAGTCAGTACAGGAATGCTTTCATCTTCCAAGTCAGGCTTTCAGTCTGCTTTAAGCTATGCTCTCTTTCAGGCTGGCTTCCTCTATACCTTAAAGCTTTCCTCTGGGAGAGAGCTGTGTTTAATAAAATGCTCTCACAGGGTAATGTGTATTAAAGGAAAATCCTAACATCATAGGGTCTGGTGAAATGTATGCTTTAAATTAATTACCAAGCATGTGACAGGCCAAGCTTGGAGGTGTTCATTTCCTATGCAAGGGGTTGTGCTTTCAAATAATGTATTGAAGGTAATTTCTACTGACTGGTCTTTAGATGTTGGTAATCTGTATTATCAATGGAAAAGCTTTTGTTCATGTACATGCATAACAGTCACCATCTTAATAGATCTATACATTCCAGCATGTATGTCAAGATACATTCCTGTGTCATGATACAAGGCTGGATGTGTGAAAAGAATTTAACAGGTGATCACTTAAAACTAGTTTAAGTAATGCAATTGATATGATGTATGAATTCATTATTTAAATTGCAATGTAAATAAATTAGTTTTAGTTCAATGAACACAGATATTTATTCATTATTCTGATTTAATTTATGACAATATTTTCACATTGATGTGCCACAGTAAAATGGTTCATGCAGCTGTCACATCGCTGAAAAGTTTGGGAACCGCTGTTACAGATTAATATACACAACCTGACATGTCATTTTTGTTCCATTATTTTCATGTTAATATTTTAGGAGCAAAATGCACTAAATCTAATTTTAAAGGCCATGTGTCTATACTTTCTTGACTGGGAATGAGATTGTTTGCACAAACTGAGCTAAAGTAGGAAAAGGGTTTTCATAAAAAGGATATCTGTTTTGAACCTTGAATGCAACTCAAGCAGATCACATTAACAAGCTCGGGGGGCTGGATCCTGAGGGGTTCTGGGTTTCAGAAGGTACGGATTAAGGATTACAGGTAGGTCAGAATGGATTAAAGAATGTCTATTCCTTAACTGGAGTCAAACACTGAAGAAAATAGCACTCAGGATACATGGAACAGGACCTATAATGGTCCAGTTAGCATGCCAAACCTGCATATAGCTAAGAGAACCTCGATCCGCCTGATTCACTCAACAGAAGAGGACAACTTTTACACCTCTCTATAGATGTCACCATCCTTACACACAATAAGCTTCTTGTATAAATGGATGCATTAAGACACAAAAACTGCATAATGTTATAAAACAGCATATGTACCGATAAGGCAGATTTTTGGACATTTGTAAATTACATTTAACATGTTCTACTGGGGACCAAAGAGGAACAATATGCCTTTTATTAGAACAGATGTCAGCTGAATGCAGATACCAGTGCTGTCCTGACTTCTATGGTGTGGAAGCCTGCCTAGCATGTGAGATTTCAACAAGTACCTCCTGTTATTGTAATGAAAGTTGGTAAATCATATGATGCCAGAGTGCATGCAGAACTCAGCATACAATGGAACGCTGCGATCTGCATGCACAAACATCCTGAGCAGAGCAAACAGATGGTGAGCCTGTTGAATAACAATATCAAATTTGCTTTTCACCAATATTATTATTATTTTTATTATTATTATTATCGTAGATTTGTAAGAAGCCACAGTGCTCTGCATCGCCATACAGTAGGGAAAACAGTACATACATAATACAGGGACATACAAAGTAGACAAAATAAATGCAAATATGAAAACAAAGGACCCTGCTTCTTAGAGAGCATACATTCTAAGTGGAAGAGGGCACAGCTGAAACAAGAGAAGCAAATGTGGCTCAAAGTGGAGATTGGGACAGTTGTGAGGGTCCATTAGTGTGAATAGTGTTATTGAGAATAAGGTCACCTCTAAAAAAGAGATGGGTTTTCAAAGAGAGTCTAAAGATTTGAAGGCTGTGGGGAGGTAAGATTGAACGTGGTAGGGAATTTCATAATTAGGGAGCAGTACGGGAGAAGTCTTGTATCACATTCTTTGATAATCAACAGATTAACGAAACCTAGTAAGCTAACATCATATTTATCTTTGTTTTCCCAGAGTAGTCTATATATGACATTGTCAGCAAAGACAAGCTAGTGCCGATACTATTAAAATTAGGTTTCCTTCAAATATTCAGTAAATCAGTAATGTAGTCACATTCCTATATGTTTTGCAGACCATTGGAAACAAGAACTTGGGTTTAAAGGTCTCTGGTATAGTAACGGCAAACACTTAAGTTTTGTGACTGAGCCCACACAAGCTTCCCTCCCAAAGTGTCAGTCATGCCCTCACTCAGCTTTGGACTCATCCAATTCATAATTTACGCCCACACATATCTGTCCATGCCCAGTTGAAACACAAACTCTTTAGATTAGAACTAAAAGGCACACTTACACAGGCACCGGCCTGCCCAGCAAATGGGAACCAGGATGGATTTAAAAGTATATTCTGCTCCTCCACCACTCTAAATCCCTCCCCATATGGTAGGGAATAACTGAAGTAGATAAACCTAAGGTATTGGGATAGAGTTGTAGAAATTTGGTTAAATCTTCATTCTAACAAATACTGTAAATTTACTCAGCTATAGTCAGGAAACTGTTAATTACTTTTTATGATAATGTGTAAGACATAATCAATAATAATCAGAATTGGTACTAATTATTTACCAAATTGTATATATTTATGCCTTGGGAGTCCTAATGTAGTATATTAAAATTCAAAATAACTAGTACAGGGTATTATGTACTTTTTTGTATACAGTGTATTTTAGTAGTGGAATGAGATGATCACGATCGCCTTTGTTCTCAAAGGAAATAATAGTTTCAAGTTCAAGTTAATTTACATTTGCAAATGTGGATAATGGTTTGAAGCACAGACCAATTACAAGTTCAATCATAAAATGCCATGGGAATCAAAATATGCTAAACTATTACAGCAAGATCTCAAAGTGAATTATTTGTTTTAATTTTAAAAGAGTTAGATTCATAAAGAGTGAAGAGGGTTTAAATGTAAAGTTATTATACGTTTAGGTGCATGCCCACATTACTCTCTTGGAAACTGACCTTGTAAAATTGGGTCGTAAATACAACAGAGCACAAGAACTACCATGCAAACTTCAGAAAATAATCTGTGGATAAAACACATATAAAACAATTTAATAGATCATATATTAAAATACACAGAAACAAGCATAATGTTTGAACTCTTAGATGATTATCAGACATTTGAACAACAATATTAATATACAAATAAATCGTCTCAAAATGCAATGTAAAAAAACACATAGTCTATTGACAAACAGGGTGGAAACTGTAATGACAAATGTATCAATTGTGCCTTCACAGAAATTCCATGGGATATATTTACTAAACTGCGGGTTTGAAAAAGTGGAGATGTTGCCTATAGCAACCAATCAGATTCTAGCAGTTATTTTGTAGAATGTGCTAAATAAATGATAACTAGAATCTGATTGGCTACTATAGGCAACATCTCCACTTTTTCAAACCCGCATGTGATAAATTCCATAAATCCAATCTCAATGAATAACAGTAACAGAATTTCACACAGCTTGGTTAGTGAGAATGAAGCAGTGCCAAATGGAGTACAACCTCTAAGGTTGCTGGGGAAGGCACTCTATTATAGGCCAGGGACAGGTGCTAAGCATGCCAGAGTAATAAGCTTAACTCTGGCAGGTAGGAGAGCAGTCCAAGTACCACAGTGGCCCCTTTGCTGGAACAGTGGTACTGCAGGCTGGATACACATAATGGCAAAGTCCAACAAACTTCATGACAGACAGGAGCTGCAGAAGGCAAGCAGTATCCACAAGGAAGATGTTGCAGAGCAGCCGGAGGCAGGTCATGGCACAGGTATTGTGCTGGTTTTCTGTCTGCTGCATAATCTGGCTTTACACCAATTTAGCTCACAGACTATAGCTGTAGAGAGTAAACAAGTAGGGGTCTGTGTACCATCTGGTGATGTGCAGACTACAGGAGGGGGGCAGATTAGAGACCATCTCATTGACAAAAACTTTACACGGAAGTTAATAATAATACCCAAAATAATTGCTCATTTCGGTTAAATGTGACTAATGCAATATTTTTTTTATTTTCAGTAGGGATTGTTGGATCAGAGGGTAATGTGTCCTTTTTACGTGCATCCTTGAATAATATTTGGTAAGTGACAATAAAATAGAAAATTAAACACAAGACTACTCACACATCAAGCTAAAAAATCTCAAGAAAAATGCTCCAAAATTACACACACAAACTCCAAGCTCCTCTCAATAAGCTCCTCACAACCCTCAAAGTCAATGAGTAAGCAGCCCTGACAGAGAAAATAGCCGATAGGAAACCACCAAGAGAAAGGCTGCTTTAAAATTTGTACATGTAACACAAACCGTCGCCTTTTCTATCAAAACCGCAGGCAGGGGTGAAGGCTTTAAAACCGCCATACATAGATGGCGGTTTAACATTGAAACATTAAGCCATCCAATAGTAAACGCAATTCTTAGAAAATGTACCCCTAAGAATCTACCTGTGTGGATTTGTATGTTCTTCTTGTGTCTCCATGGGTTTCCTCCTGGTGATCCAGCTTTCTTCCACAATCCAAGGACATACTGGATGACTTGTGACAAAATGAACCCTTATGTGTACATGTGATGTGAATAATAAATATTCTCTGCAAAGTGCTACATAATATGTAGATACAATCATGTTAAACTGTTTAACAAATACACTCACTTAAACATAGCTGTCCCATTGAAAATATCTTCTGAGAATTATCTGAATTAAAGAAAACAAGGATCTGCTCCACCCACGAGCCAGGTACAGTCACCATAAATGTGCTTTCTCCTCACCTTCTCATGACCTTGGATGCTCTCCTGGAAATTATATATACTGCAAGGAAGAAAAAGAAAAAGAAAAAGTATTATCCTGACATGGGGCAGGGATCACTTTCCCAAGAACTGACACTCTGATTATATTAATTCTATATCCTTAGATTAATACTTTATATTAATTTGTGCACCTGTAACCAAAGTGATGGTTGCATTAAGGAGGTAAATGTTTCTACTTAATATTCTTCCCTACTTTCACTCTATATAAAATATAATTCATACATAATTCAAAATATAATTCATACATAAAATATATAATTATCTATCAGAATTATACCTCTTCAAGATATGTTATAACAATAGATATATACACAACAATATTCACTATTTGCTTGCTTTTCCTCTTATGTTATATTCATTTACTCCATATCCCACATAATGTATTACCAAAATGATCAACATTTATAAACTTAGGAATGTAAAATTTCCTCCTTTCACTGCAAATGGTGCTGGGGTACAACTTTTAGTGGTCATCTGTTCTGCTTTTGTACTCCCACTTTAATAAGATTCTGCACTTGGGGCATTTGCTGTACACTTTCTCTGCTCTCCCCTTAGTGTTTATACCATGTCCAAAGTTTTTTAATAAGTACACCAAAAACATGAATTTTGAAATGCATTTCTAATTCAGTTGTTCATTAGCAATTAGCATGTGGTTTCCCATAAATACATTCTGCAGGAACAAATAGCAGTATCAATTCTCATCAAACAAAACACAATTTAATTATTAGTTTCTATTAATCAATATGTACAATATTTGTACTAATGGCTCTTTTGTTTCCCACTCATTGTACCTACAATACAACCTATAGTCTATAGAATAACGGACACTCTCTATTAATTATTAAATTTTCCTGTATAATTTTTTATAATTCTGCTCTTAAGTGCCCCAGTCATGTACTCTACCATTCAAGCAGATGAAAGGTGATAGGGCACGTGAAATCTCTGTTATATCACAAATAAATTGAATATTTCCACAGCAACTGATATGTGGCTAAAAGTCAATTACTATTATAACTCATTTAGAAATCAAAATACAATATCAAATTGTATTTGAAATTTAATTTTGTAATAGCAAGGTCAAATGTAACTAATCTGTATTACCTGCCAAGTATCATCAGCAACCAGTATTTACTTAAGCAAGGGGTTCATTTTCATTTTTGCATTGTTTTGAAGCAGATACGTCTTCCCCAAATTTAGAAAGTACATTATGAAAGGGTTAATATTTTAAGTAATTTATACACACCCGCATGTGACTCGTAGTTAGGTAATTAATCTTAACTATAGACTTAGCCGTTATAACAAAAATATATCAATTCATTACATTTTAATATCACTTTATCATCTGGTGGCACAATGAGATATATATATATATATATATATATATATATATATATATGTGTGTGTATGTATATATATATATATATATATATATATATATATATATATATATGTGTGTGTGTATATATATATATATATATATATATATATACATATATATATATATATATATATATATATATATATATATATATACACACACTTATATATATATATATGTATATATTTATATATGTATATATATATATATATATATATATGTATATATATATATATATATATATATATATATATATATGAGATCAGAAATATGTCTCTTAACTCGGCTTTAATTTACCTATGGCTAAAACAGCAAATTCTAGGACATTAGTTAGTAGTGGCTGCCTCTTTGGCCGCTCTTTCAACATAGACATTACATATAGCATGATGTTTTTTAACTTAATCAGGGCATATGGGGTCTGGAAACTATCTTTTAAACCCCAGTAATATCTTTTTCCCACATAACAGTCTAGTTCACACCCCTAAACTTTAAATTTGATCACATCAATTGAAACTTGTCAATGTTCTTTTTATTGTAACGTCACTTTGGAATGCTTAACATACATCATTTTCTTATGTTCTTCAGAGGTTCTAAACTTTTCAGTGTTCCCCCTGTGAGTGAATCTCTCTAAAGTATGTCATAAATTTGTGCCAGAAGCTCTATAAAAAGTGAGTGCTTTGAATACTCCAAAGGACTTGTTTCAAAATGACATCCAGAGATCCTAAAAATATGCATACCAATGTTTGTCTCAACTAGCTTAGGACTCAAAACTCTATTAAAAAAATACAGCGAGGTCCTTTTAAAAATTAGAGAATGAGAAGTGAAAAAATTAAAATGAGCAAAGGCACAGCTAGAACAGTAGCTGTTTGTAAATGGATGATTATGTTTGAAAGTAAGAAACAAACAATAAAATCTAGAGAATAAGTGAAAAGAATAAAAAAAGATCAAAAGGGATAATTGTTTAAAAACCAAGGAAAACATTCTTGGTAACTTTTTTGTAACTTGGAGGAAGAGAACATTTTCTTCTTCTGTTTATTTAAAACTTTTCAGAAAAACATAAGTGTTTTAAGCTTAACATCTCTTACACTGTAAAAGTGTCTTGAAAATCCTTGAGAAAACACATGTAAAATGAGCATTAAATACTAATAAAGGTGGCCATACACTGGCCAATCTGCCCAGCCGCTGGATAGGCAGATCTCTGTCGCATTTGGCTATATATATATATATATATATATATATATATGTATATATGTATACATATACACACATGCATATATATATATATATATATATATATATATATATATGTATATATATACATACACACATGCATATATATATATATATATATATATATTTATATATATCTACTATATAAATGCCTAGTGGCGTGTGAAAAAAAAACCAAGCTGCAGCGCCACCTGCTGGGCATAGTTATACACTGACCTATATATTTCTTGAAGGAGAAGTGACAGTTGGGAGTGGTTGGTGGTTGCCGGGGGTGACAGTGAGGAGTTTTTAACACCTTAAGTAGCTTGATGAAGGATGTGGCGATGAAGAAGAAGGATGAGGTGATGGAGAAAAATGATGAGGTGGTGACATGTGGACAAAACCACGTTAAAGAAGGGCGCTTGCGTCGGGAAATAACGTTCTTCCCCTGAGGAGGCCTGGGCTGGGCCCAAATGCATGACAAGAACCTTTTTAACACCTTAAATAGCTTGATTTGACTAGAATGCATGAGTATCATACACGGGTTAACTTGTATATATATGTGTGTGTATATATATATATATTTATATACATATATATATATATATATATATATATATATATATTTATTTATATTCTAGCTAATTAAGAAAGAAGAGAAGTAAAACGATATGTTTTTTACTTGTAGGTGCAATTCTCCTCTAATGCAGTATAGTCAAATCATTACTATTGCCACCTCAAGAATGGAATAAAAATAGGTAAAATTATAAATAGGTAGAACGCATGCAGAGCATCTGCAAGTGATTATTAATAACTAAGATCAGCCTGTTTCAAGTCTAGAGGAGATGCAGGCAGATGGCAAATGCAGAAGAGAAGTTTAATATTAAGTTCAAAGATAATATTATGAATTAATTACAGTATTTTACTTCTTAGCATAGTAATTTTGCTATAGAATTTTTTTTCCTATGGGAATGAAATGCAGTTAAAGCCACTGCGCAGATATATCTGATTATTGATCTTGAGTCAGTTCTATTACATACAGGGGTATAAAACTGAGAAACTGAGAAGTGAAAAACATCCATTAAAATGAAATAAGGAAGTGAACAAATAAAGGATTAAAACAATAGATTTAGACAATATACCATGGACAGAAGAGATGTGGGTTTAGAATATTATAAACAAAACCAAAAGTAAGGTCTGGAGTTTTGCTCAACTTTTTAAATCTATTGAGGTGAAAATAAGTGATTTCACATACCGTATTTCCCCATGTATAAGGCGCTCCCATGTATAAGACGCACCTTACTTTTGGCCCCGAAATTTGGAAAAAAAATATTACGGTAGCTGTCCTTGCCTGCTGGATCCCCGCTGACACTCTGCCTTCTGCATCCCCGCTGACTGTCCCCGCCTGCTGGATCGCGCTGACACTCTGCCTTCTGCATCCCCGCTGACTGTCCCCGCCTGCTGGATCGCGCTGACACTCTGCCTCCTTCTGCATCCCCGCTGCCTGTCCCCCGCCTGCTGGATCGCGCTGACACTCTGCCTCCTTCTGCATCCCCGCTGCCTGTCCCCCGCCTGCTGGATCGCGCTGACACTCTGCCTCCTTCTGCATCCCCGCTGCCTGTCCCCCGCCTGCTGGATCGCGCTGACACTCTGCCTCCTTCTGCATCCCCGCTGCCTGTCCCCCGCCTGCTGGATCGCGCTGACACGCTGCCTGTCCCCCTCCTACTGGATCACCCCCCCCCCTCCGCTGAGCCTGTATCGCTACCCCTGTATAAGACGCACCCAGGTTTTGGACCCAAAATTTTTGGGAAAAAGGTGCGTCTTATACATGGGGAAATACGGTAAATAGGATCTGCAAAACAGAACAGAACTTATTGTTATCCAAATTCCAACAGCAGTACAGGTTGATGAGTGAGCTGATCTTGTAGGGGGCAGTAACCTGTCCATTTATATAATTGATTAACTAAGGATAGTTCTGTATGTTACCGGGTCAGTGTCATGATGTAAGGAGGGAAATGGAAGCATGCTAAAAGTGACATATACAGTGTTAATGGTTGGGTCATTCAACAGAAAAAAAAGTAGTGCATTTCTATTAAAATGATGCATGAAGATTGTTGTGTCAAATGTACCACTATATCTCGCACAAGAAAAGTGGACATCGTCTGCAATACCTTATAGGATAGAGAGTATCATTCTAATGGTGGTTATAGAAATGTGCTGATGACTGTGTCTTCTTCTGATGAAATAATTACTAAATTCACTCAATGTTCTATCAACATGTGAGGTGAGCTGGTTTGTGATGGGATGTTAAGGGTAGTAGTGCTTAGGGATTCATGTAAAATATTTGGTTCTGCTGGATGCTTGTAGTGGAAGGACACTGCCTTTGGCAAAAGTCTAGCAGTTGCTAATCAGTAGACAGATAATTGTGTGGGTATAGAGGTCATGAGAAAAATGAGCTGTTATTTTATGTCCATTTACAGTCCATGTGCTTTTAAAATCAGTTCTGCATTATAGAAAGTCACTTCGCTTTTTCAGATTATTGCATTATATTTCATTCTATATTGAAGACCTAATCATCCAAGTTCCACAAAGTAATCCTGTATAATAAGTTGGAGAGGTCCTTATTATATGATGTATCTCCAATAATCTAGTATGAGGATCTTATCTTGTTTCCACCAACAATCAATCACAGTGCAAAAAAATAATTTAGAGCAGAATTTATTATTTTAATTGGTGATCAATAGGAGTCTAAATAGTAAAAACAACATATATCCCATTCCTTATTTTAGCTAGTCAAAATAGAGTATGTTAGACTGTACATTATCTTCTACATTACATAGTTCAATTACACATAAAGCACTTATATTATAGCCATTTTTCTCTCAATATATTCTTTATGCAATGCAGGGTTTGTGGTGCTTATTTGAGTGTTTTATTATTATTTCATTTGTTTTGTATTTTAAATAGTATCATTATTTTCAACCTTGTGTATAATTTGACTCCCATACATATTTGGATGTCAATATTTTCTTTTGTTGCACAGGATCATTATTAACAAGCTTATATATCATTACACAACCTCCAACTGATCATATTTGTATGTCGTATTATACAATCTTCCTCTGCAGCCTCCCCTACACCACTATGTTTTAGTTGTTTCCTTCCTCTTCATATCAGATGTGATGTGATATTAATCTTACCAATCACTGAAGCCTCTGCTCCTTGCTCCTTGCTCTTATATTACTACTGCACTCCAATTGTAACATCCTCCCTCCAGGTCTATTAATTATATCTCATATTTATAGTCAGACATGTCCTCCATTAGATTATATTCCTATCTCATTCTCAGGGGTCCAGACACTGTATCTAAGTATGTTTCACTAAAAGCTTTATACAGAGTCCAAAAAAAATTCATATTTAATCAAAAAGACACAATTTTTGTAGTCATGACACTACCCTTCATGGGTGCCTTTTGTTAATAGAAATGGGGTTAATTAGCTATAAGTTTATGTTTTCTTTTGTTGTATTTGTACCAGAAAAACATCAGTAAATATTCTTGAAAAATTAAATATACACTCATATATATCCGACAGTTGTCCATAAATTCCGAATGGATTCTGAAAATAGTTATTTTTCTCCTGAAACATTGTAACATATTGATTTATATTTGCTACCATTGGTGAAGTTATAGTTGACTTGAATCAACTCATTGATGGAAAATGCTATGGCAGATACATCAAACTCCCTTAAAGGTTCTCATAAGGAATATCAATTCAATTGCCGTTGACACTGGTATGTAATCACTCATGCCAAAATTCGTTAAAACTTCAACTTACTTTCCTTGACTGATTGATAGTGTTCTATTGCCTTTATCTCTGGTAATGCTCATACCTAGTATTCAACTTGGCTCACAGAAATCTTTCAAGTCAATCTTACTATAGAAATTAGTAGTTTCTACAAATTGTGGAACAAATTCCTGCATGTAGCAGCAATACTCTATTTTCTGTATTTCAAGATTGGAATGGAGACCATATGCTGATAGTTTCATAAGAAACAATTATATATATATATATATATATATATATATATATATATATATATATATATATATTGTGACACCATCAGGGGAATATGCATTTACCCTTGTAGTATCAGTTTTCAACATTTCATTCTCCTCAGTGAGCTGCTGTATTAGGGCCCTCCCACTTATTACACATTCCTCAAGCAACTTCTTTCCCGCCAGCCACGTTTCTCTTTTCTTACCGAGTTTGGAGTTAGATTCTTGCAACAGTAACATATTTGCTTCAAGCTTCTGTATCATAGCTTGAAGTTGCTGTATTTCACAGTCCACTTTTTCTTTATGCTGGGCCACTGTATTGGCAGTTACCAAAGCTCTTCTTCGCTTTGTTTTTAGTTATCATTTCATTTATTTCTCTCCCCATTTGCTCCATACGCTGCTGGTATTTTAAAAATTTTACTTGTGCAGCTTCAAACCTTGTTTCTGCAATTTCTTTTTCTTGTTTCAGCATTTCTATGACTTGTTCCTGAGACTTTTCTTTCACTTTAATAGAGCTCACATTTTTATGGAGGGCTTCAATGTCTTTTCTTCGGGACTCCTGTAGTTGCGTCATGGACTCCTCAAAGTCTAACTGTTGTTGTATTAGGGCTGCCTGTTGTTGCCTCTGGGTATCCTCTAATTCTAACTGTTGTTGTCTGAGGGCTGCCAGTGTTTGCCTCTGGGCCTCGCCAATATCCAACTGCTGTTGCCTTATACAACACAACAGAAAACAGCGCTGATGACTGATAAACACAATCAATATGCAACCATCTGTGGGTAATAAATGTATATAAACACTTTATTAAAAATGAACCATAAAATAGACAACACTGGCCAGTGGATAACAACTTGACATGTAAAAAATCAGATGAACCGACTGAGTTAACCATCAATAAGGCTGATGAACCATGGAATCGATCACTCCTAAAGAGAACCAGCTAAATGTCCCACATCAAATAGATACTAGTGTCCAATGACCCCGTTGAAGATCATGAAGTGGAGCTTCAAAATAAGTGTGGCCACACTGATGGTGGAAAGTATACGTCACCGCGATGATGGTGAACCCCACTTCAATGCTTCTAACACATGTAGTATGGAGGAGAATATGCCATAAATGCCACAATGAGAAAACCGCCACTCCTGAATGGAAATCAAAGTTGCTAAACTGCTAAAGTAGAAAGCGCAATACAGACCTGGTCCGATACTCAGTCCCGTATTGTGGTCTGTATGCGCACGCACCTCATACCCAGAACGAACTCCGGGACCTCCGTGATAGATATGTAGGTGAAGACGGCAATCCGTGTAAGTAGTAAAATAGCAGCTAGCACAATCGTGGCACCAATTGTATAGCGATGATATGGCTCAAAAAAGGCAACCTCCAAAAATCCACTAGGGATATGAGCTGGGTCATGGATTAGTGCTATCCAGCGGCTCAGTGAACATCCAAATCAACTGACGCGTTTCATCACCTGCCTGGTGATTTCTTCAGAGGAAGTGCTCTGTTGTGCTCCAATGCCTCTTTAAGTATCCTTGATATAATTACTCAGTCTACAGCTGGTTCATAACGGGCACTTTGTACCTATACCATACTTGTAGTGGGATACATAGATATGGTTGATTCAATTGGAAACATACAAATATCTTATATACAAGGAAATACCAAATACTTATAATTCATATAGAGCAAAAAACAAAGCACTATTAGAGAGAACAATACATATCAAAACACACATATATATATATATATATATAGAAATTATCATAATGATCATACCATCCTCCCCACATAGAGCAAATTGGATAAATTAGGACTCAGAGAAATCACCTTAGAGTCCTAAATTCTCACACTGATACCTCAACTACACATATATATATGCAAATATAATAATATACAGACACATATCTACGTCAATCTAGATAAAACGAACACTAATAATCCAACCTGAATGGACAGTGATAATAGGTTGTATAATTAATATAGAAATATAGAAGTTACAACCTAAAGATTGAAGCATAGGTAGCCACTCGGATGACTTAAAAAAGTGCTAAAAACACACACAAGGAAATATGGGTGTGTATATCGGTCAAGAGATAGCGTAGGTCCTACAAATATCATAAGTAAGCTCGTGAATAATACCGAATAAGGACCCCTAAACTAACACATCAGACCCACAAATAGGATAATGGATCTTACAGGCGACCAAGATAAATTCATAAAATTCTCATGAATAGAGAATGTAACTTAAAGGATCAGGTTCAGGACAACACCTCATTGAGCTCAAGTGCTTCATTCAATCCTCTAGGACTCAAGGCATCCAGTTGATGGATCCAAAAGACCTCTTGTTTACATAATCTTTCAAAACGATCCCCTCCTCTCGTGGTCTGTTTAATATGCTCTAGACCACATATAGATAAACCCTCTAATCTCCCATTGTGAACCGCATTAAAGTGGCGTGGAACACTATGATTGATCTTCCTATTTAGGATATTCCTCCTGTGTTCCAGAAACCTCAATTTCAGTGATCTAGTCGTTCTTCCAACATAAATGAGGTCACAACTACATTTCAATAAATAAATGACATAACTCGTGCTACAGTTGATAAATTCCCTCACTCTAAAGTTTCTATCTGAATGGGTGATCTCAGTCACCCTATTACTGATAAAGGAACAAGTTAGACATCTATTTGAACCACATTTGAAGCAGCCTTCTGTTTGTTTAGGCAACCAACCACCTCCTGCAGATGTCATATCCACTTTAGTCAGTACATCCTGAACCAAACTGGGCGCTAATATATTTTTTAAATTGTTGTTCCTCTTAAAAATAATCTTAGGATCTTGGGGCAATATTTGTCGAAAGTGACTAATCTTGTTGAAGGATAGGATAATTCCTACTAAAGATCTTCCTGATTTCCCCCGACTTATTATTATATTTGGATATAAAAGCAACCAGCCCTTTTGTATCAGCTTGTTCCCCATTTTGATTCTTAGGCCTATAGGAATCATCTTTCTGTAACAGGGTATCTCTTTCTAATGAGGACACCTCTTTCAAAGCATTATTCAAAATATAATCGGGATAGCCTTTCTTTCTAAAGTCCCCCAACATAGACTCTGCTTGTAGATTAAATGTTTCTATTGAAGAACAATTTCTTTTAAGTCGCATTAACTGACCCTTTGGTATATTGTCTCTCCATTTCTTATAATGTGAACTTCTGTAGTGTAAATAACTCACAACATCAACTTTCTTCTTATAAGTGGAAGTCACCAACTTCCCATTCTCAACATTCATCTGAATATCCAAAAAATCCATACTGGATGCATGATAGCAGCCAACAAACTTTAAATTGTATTCATTGTCATTCAAAGCAGAAATAAATGAAAGTGCACGTGATTCACCCCCTCTCCATATTATAAACAGGTCATCAATGTACCGCCCATAAAAGACCAGGTCCGCGCCGAACCCACCTCCCCACACATGGACCTCCTCGAAGGAGCCCATGTACAGGTTGGCATAGCTCGGCGCGAACCTGGTCCCCATGGCAGTACCCATGATTTGCAAATAATAATGGTGATCAAACAGAAAATAATTGTGAGTTAAAATAAATGAAATGGAGTCAACAATAAACTTCCCCTGTGCATCATCTACAAGGGAATCTCTTCCCAACAGCTGTTCAATTACTTGAATACCCTTATCGTGCGGTATATTACTATATAGAGCCTCTACATCCAAAGTGAGGAACGCATAGTTATCTTCCCATTCCAAATTTCTTAGATGGTTCAATAAGTGGAGGGAGTCTCGAATGTGTGATTTAAGTTGAACCACCCTGGGTTGAAGAAATGTGTCTACATTAAAGGAGAGAGAAGAGGTCAGGGATCCTATTCCCGAAATTATCGGTCTCCCTGGAGGAGAGACCGCATTTTTGTGGAGCTTAGGTAGATGATAATAGATCGCTGTGACAGGATACAGCGGATACAAAAATCTAAATTCATCTTGATCAATCACCCCAGATTCTAGGGCTTCATCTAATAGCATCCTCAAACTTCTTTGGAAATCTAGAGTGGGGTTGGAATGTAATTTCTTATAAAAAGCTAAATCAGTCACTTGTCTATATCCTTCACTAATGTAATCCGTAGTGTCCTGAACAACTACCCCTCCTCCCTTGTCCGCTGCCCTAATGACAATTGTGGAGTCCTTTCTCAATTCCTGTAATGCTGTTCTTTCCAGTTTAGTTAAATTAGGATAACTATATCTACTTTTCTCACATAACTCCTTAAAATTTTTTAGAGTTAACTGATAAAAGCATTATGGCTGATTGCTGAGCCATGGCAGCATGTAGTAAGTTTTTAAGCATGTCCTCCTTTTCAGGAAACTGCAACACGGCCTCTTCCAAAAGTCAAGACGAATGTGTATCTAGGCCTTTATCAGACATAACTGCAGCATCTTGTAACCGCAGTTGTCTAACGACTGTCTGCTGGGCCATAACTGTTTGTAGTAAGTCTTTATCAGAAACATCCTCTTGTTTTAACCTTTCACAATGATAAGGGTCATAAACTACCACCATACAAATGTGCTCAAAGTTCTGATTTTTGTCTCTCTCCATATTGACACCCTTGTATGCACTCTTTCTGGTTTGACAGAGAAGGCTTCTGCTTTGTCTTGCACATTGTAGCTTAAGATGCAGCCATCTTTATCCTTATAGGGACAAATCACTTGACTTAAGATGTGTGGCACTATAACACCCAACATATGTCTCAAACTTTTCCTTTGCAGGGCAAAAGTTTTTTTTTGCTTTTTTTTTTCTTTCTTTAAACTGCAGCTCAGTAGTTTTGCAAACACATTTGCATGCTTCTGTTGTTTCAACACAGAAACATCCACTTTACACTGACAAAAAATTCTCAAACTTTTCTTCTTTAAAGTCTCTAGCTCTATGCTCATGCACAGAACCTGGTCACACCCAACTTGTGTTTTGCAGATATAGACATTTCCTAGACATCAGTAACATGTACTTGGGTTTCCTTCTTAGTCTTAATGAATACACCTGTTTTAGAGCAATTAACAGACTCAGTCTATGAAAATACTTGATTTCTTTGCCTTTAATCTGTCTCTCACTGGTCTTTGCATACACTTGTTTTTCCAACACAAATAGTCAGTTTTCACTACAACATTTAAGTCCTCACAAATCTGTTTAAACAGTATTTCACAGCAGGATTTATTACTCACATCCACGTGATTCTCTGTTTCCCACTGTTGCTGTGCATAAACCACAATTTTTTTCTTTTATCCACATGACAAGACATGTACACAACTAGAGAGAGGGGTGGGGAGGGGAGAGGGAAGATCTGCATACACCGGAGCCCAGGAGGGAGTGCGCGGATGACAGGAAGACCCACAAAGGGGTGAGAAGAGAAGCGAAAGGGGTCGGAGGGTAGAGGGTTCTCAAGGAGGAGGGCTAGTTAGCTGGAGAGCAAAGTTAGATGTGGTGGAAACAGGAGGATAGATGGCCCTGCTCAATGGAGTGTACAATCTAAGGGAAGGGGTAGACAGAGAGACACAGGGGTGAGAGGGAGAGAAGGGGACAACGGAGGCAGATTCAGGCCACCTTTTTTTTTTAATTTAAAATGTTCCTAATAGGCTGTTGAGTTATGTCTTGCTCCCAGGGCTAAAATTTGCCAGCCCTCCCCTGCTAGTCAACATGATTTTTTTTGCACAAGAAAACTGAATAGTGACTCTAGTGCAATTTTGAATTCTGAATTCAAATATGTAATTAGAATGTTTTCATCAGGCATAGTGTGTTTGTGGCAGTTACTTTTCTTTTTTCATATTTTAGTGTTCTTTATGACCTGTCATACACAAACAGACAGGGGCATACAAACAATATATGAAGACTCTTGGACATCAGCACTGGCCAGATGAGTGGTGATTGTTCATAGACTCATCAAAACTTAGTTTAAAGGCTGTGCTCCTGTGTAACGGAAATAATTTCCCATCAATACTTGTAACACATGCCGCTGGTATGAAAATATGAACTTGCTGTTAGAAAAAAAATCCAGTATGAAAAATATAACTGGAATATCTGTGATTTGGAGGTCATTGCTTTCTTGTTTGGTTTGTAACTTGGGTACATTACTTTCTGCTGTTTCTCGTGTGAATGGGACAGCAGGGATAGGAAGTCTCACTACATTAGAAACAATGGCCAAAACGTGAATCTCTTATCCCTGGGCAGAAAAATGTGTTAAATACCCCTTTAGTGGATCCTGAAAAAGTGTATTTATCTCCACTACATATTAAACTAGGACTGATGAAATAATTTGTAAAAGCAATTGATAAAAACTCTGCTGCATTTATGCATGTGAAATCTAAATTTCCAAAAGTCATGCAAAACTGAAAGAAGGAATTTTTATAGGGCCACAAATAAGATCAGTAATTTTCAGGAACTGTTAAATCCACTGGAAAAGGGAGCTTGGTTGTGAGTCAAAAATATCTGTTCTTGTCTTCTTGGGTATCATAAAGCAGAAAACTATCGTGATATAGTGAGTGATCTAGTGATTCATACAAAGCTATGGGATGCAGCATGTCTTTAAAACTTCACTTATTATTATTATTATTAATTTTTATTTATAGGGCACCACAAGGTGTCCGTGGCGCCGTACAGGGACAAAAACGAGTTACAATACAAGGATACAATACTTATTGGACTCACACCTAGACTTCTTCCTAGAAAATCTTGGGGCTGTCACTGATGAGCTTGGTGAGCGTTTCCATCAGTAGATTTATATGATGGAAACAAGGTACCAAGGCAAATGGAGTTCCTTTATGCTGACTGACTATTGCTGGACCATGAAGAGACATCCAAAAAGCAAAATATGCCCGAAAATCATCATCTACAACTTTTTAGGATGGCCAGAATGAGGTGTATATTTATCATTTAGACTTACGTAAGTACTAATATTATAAAACTTTATACATATGTCACGAAAAAACATTGCCTGATCTGAATGCATACTCAAATTCAGCACGAAAAATACATTTAGATTCAGTTTATTTAGTTCTTTTGAAAGAAAAAAAGTTTATTTTTGTAGACAAGTGTTATCATAACAGTACCAGAAGAAAATGACTGGTTTACACACATTGTTTTATTCTATATTGTTTTGGAATCCAGAATATAAAAGACATTCAAAAGCTCTAAAATATCAAATAGATTGCTACCTACCTGTCCAATCGTCCTCCAACAAGGTGCAGTTTGTACGTTCTTTCAACACCATTTTGGGGGTGGAGAGAATGGAACACAACATGGAACAGTTATTTTCATGACGATTCACCTTCATTCTCAAGAATTCATCACCTTTTTCTGTACAATATCTTTTCACTTGTTTTTACCAGTTTAGCATTCACAATAGCGTACAGTCAATGAGATCACGTGGAACTTAATACATATATTTAAATAAACGTGTTGAACTTTATGCTGCAATATATATATATATATATATATATATATATATATATATATATATATGCATGTAGTTTTTCAGTTGTCTTTGTGAGCCTGATACATCAAGACATGTATTCTGAGCGCACTCCCTAACTCGGCAAGGCACGGATATCACGATACATGTCCTGTTGAATTTGGGTGCAGGGCTGCTCTGTTTAGCTCTACTACAGGGTGCAGCAGGTACGTACATATTTGTCAGTTCCTGCAGAGCTGGCGGCATTGCGGCCATTGGACCTGCAAGTTCTATGCTGTGTAAAAAGATTTTTTTGGAAAACATATATATATTTTTTTTGAATCATGGGGTTCCCCCTCCTAACGATATTAACCTTTGTGTTCACAGCCTAGAGCATGGGGTTGCCCCCTGCCATAATGACACAGGCTGTTCAGCACACAGTTGGTTGCCCTAGAGAGTTGGAGCCCGCAAGAAAATTGTGCTTCCCCCCTCCAAGGGATACCCAGACTCTTCCCACACCCCTGGGCAGTGGGTATGGGCTAATAAAGTGTAAAAAAAAATAAAAAAAAAATTAAACACTATTTTAGTTTGTGGAACTACAGTTCCCAGCCAGCCTAGGCTGCCACTAACAGTCTGAGCACACTGGGGCTTTTAGTACTACAAGCACTAGCATACCCATGACAGCCAGGGCATGCTGAGCCATGTAGTACCACAGACTAACATTTTAATAAAGCACACACGCCTCTTTTAAACCACATTATTTTGATAAACATATTTAAAAAAAAAAACTTAAATTGTAAATAAGTCACATACCTCATGTATACCACATCATTTTATTAAAAATAAAAAAATCCCAAATATACTTACCAACATTATGAAGGGATCCCTTCTTGTACGCTTTAAATTCTTAAGGCTTGGGTCCATAACAAAAACCAAACCATTCAAATATCACATCCCAAAAACATTCCAAACACACATCACCCCATATCACTTACCAATCTTTTAAGTAGCAGAAGACAGCCACATATAGAGATGGAAGAAGTGGAGCAGACTAGAAGGTAAGTAGGAGAATAGGGATGACTGGGAAAGGAGAAGAGAGGGGAGGGGTGGGACTAGAAAGGAAGGCAGTTAATTGGTGTCCGGTCCCAGAGAAGAGCCAGTCACCAGGAATGATAGGCCTGTCATCTCTAGGGTAAGGTTGACTCTGATAATGCTACACAGCTCATGCTGTATTTTCCAACCTGCAGCCCCATTTAAAATGAGTAAGGTCCCCAACTGATTTTTTTTTTAAAAACAACCCTGGCCTCAGACTGCAGGCCCCCTACTCAGTCCTGGCCCTATAGAGTTGTACCATCTCCCATATCCCACTGATGGTGGCCCTGCCTCTGACTGCTGCTTGTTCTCGACATCTGCCTGTTTTACGATCTAGTGGGCCTTATCTAATGGGTATTTTGAACTGGTAAGAATACTTTGCATTGCCATAGATTCAACTTCTATTTCTTCTGTTTGCTCCTCTCATGTTCTTAATTGCTCAGCTAGTGACTCATCACACTGCATATATTCAGTGGCATTTAGTCCTTCTATCTCTCTCCTTGATATTAATTATTTCTTGATTGAGATTCTGTTTTTATTTTTCTAGAAGATGCCCTCTATAAGCCTGTTTTAGTTCTGTGAGTAGTCACTTACCTAGTTTGTGCAGTACTCAGTGTTTGTACTATTATATTCATGGAACACTGATAAATCTTTTTCTAGGCATATTTAACTTCATTTATTTAATTTAACTTAACTATTGTAATATCTGATGGCTCGTCTTAAACTACTGCAGAGACTTTTGCCTTTAGAAAAAAATCATTATCTTAAATCTCCACATTGGATAATTATTTTCATCTAGCTTCTCAATACTTTCAGTGTTTAGCACTTCAGTACTCTGCTTTAAGTGTTATTATCAGTTTGGAAAATTTATAAGTTCTTCAGAAAAATATTTCTGAAAGTATACAGCTACTGTGGTCTTGTGCATCAATCATCGTTGCTATCTGCTGTATGTATCATCATCAGCAGCTATTTAGAAAGCGCTGTACAGATAATCCACTCACATCGGTCCTTAGCCCATTGGAGCTGACAGTCTAAATTCCCTAACATACACACACACAAGAGGGAGACTAAGGTCAATTTTAGCAACCAATTAACCTACTAGTATGCGGAGGGGGGGTTGGAGTGTGGGAGGAAACCGGAGTGCCCGGAGGAAACCCACGCAAACATGTGGAGAACATACAAACTCCACATAGATAAGGCCATGGTCAGGAATCAAACTTATGAACCCAATGCTGTGAGGCAGAAGTGCTAACCACTAAGCCGCCGTGCTGCCCATAAGAATATCTTTATCACATACTGAATATTCTGTACTCTGGGCCCATAAGGATTGGTGAGAATGAGTTTTCTCAACAGTAGAAATTCTAGAGCACGTATGTGCAATGTTTGTGGACACTAAATAACCAGACCTTTGTTTTTATAGGTTATTACTATTCTTGTGTATACGCCGGAGGGATGAGGAAGGTCCAAGTAGCGATTGCTAAGTATATTCACACCCTATGCAGGCTGATCACAACCCCTTCAGTTACAGACCATGACCTCCCCAGTGATCAGGTATTTCTCCATAGACTTCATTTAAAAAATCTGATCACCTTAATTTAAGACACAGTACAATTATGAGAATTGTCTTCACTTGATGAAAAGTACATGTCTGAGATTTTATATCACAAAAGCTCCAACAAAGGCATTACTTCAGTTCATAAAGTGATTACAATGAATTAATCATGTGTAAACATAGCGAAACTATGCTGCCAACACTCCATCCAGGCACAATGATTCCAATGTTCCACCCAGACCAATTTTAGGGCAAATCAATTAAGTTTGCATTAACAATCCTACATGTTAATACTGGGCCTGGTGATGAGTTGCACCTATACCAATTTGTGTAGCGTAAACTACATAAATTTGTACTTTGTTTTTGAACCCGGGATATTGCTGTGTCATAGAGAATCCCCGCTCATCAGACCCCGTACACTTACACTGAACCTTGGACTCAGGAAATACCCATGTTGACCTTGTTCATATTGAATCCATGTCTGCCCTGGAAATAAGTTTGAGTAATAACAAGAGGAGCTTTGATTGGCTGACAAAGATAAGGTTATCCCCCAATCAGCTCTTTTCTACAGTTCACGCTGGCGGCTATCCGGGACAGAATCGGGAATAACCCTGCAAATGTCTCAGGTCTAATTCCTGGGTCATCAGACCCGGGGAGATGCAGGGACCTCCGTTTCTACTGAGTCAAGATCTGGATTGTCGGGGCAATATCCCGGGTTTTTAGGTCAGTGTGAATGTGGTATTAGAGATGTGTACAGACCCCCATGCTTTGGTTCTAAAAACCATCTTCTTAGTTTTGGCCAAAAATCCTCATGTGTTCTGGTTTTGAATGTCATTAATTGTGAGCGTTTTTTCCTACATTAGCATTTACAGCATTAACATTAATTTACAGTCATTTACAGTCTAGTTTCTAATGACCACCTTACACCTGTCAATACTAATTGTCACTAATATTGCCCAAAGGCTGCAGTGAGGTGGCTGGTTAAATTAGTGACACAGCAGTAGCACAAATATATGGGAGTGTAATAAAAGATACAATCCCTATGAAACATAGTGGCAGAGCACTGGCTGATAGGATGGTCATTTTAGAAAAGAAAATAGACCAAGGTGGGCCTGACACAAAAGTAAAATGATGGGATAAAGATCACGGACACAATAGTTTCAACGTCAGACAGCATGTGTCATGGAGGCAGTAATCAAAGCTCATTAGACCAAAAGCAGCATCAATAGACATTTAGACAAGCAGATAGATGAAGATCGAAATCAACCAGAAGTGAAATGGTGAAACACAACAAGAACAATATTTTCACTGTTAGAAATGTAGACTTGTGTCACAGAATGAAAAAAGGCAGTAATCAAAGCACATTAGATGGATTACAGCGGCATCAATAGACATTTTAGACAAGACCATAATGTAAAATAGTGCAAGATGGAATTGTTCTTGGGCCCTCCTACTCACCCATATGTTATAAAGGACATGCATAGTTTAAGAAACCTAGCACTTCAGTCACAGGGAATGCCACGTTTGTGACTTAAGTGCTTGATTTGATTGGGCCCCCACAAAAAAGGTCATTTTGGCTGTTGCTTGTTGAACTGTAGAATATATAGAGATTTTAACAATTTACTAATGGGCATTAGCCTAACAGTGGTCATCTTCCTTAATGTGACAATATCATCACCCACATCCTTATCACTGATGTCAATATCATTATACAAGATTAATCCTCAGTGGAATTCAACAGTACAGA
This sequence comes from Mixophyes fleayi, assembly GCF_038048845.1. Lineage (NCBI taxonomy): Eukaryota > Metazoa > Chordata > Amphibia > Anura > Limnodynastidae > Mixophyes > Mixophyes fleayi. The sequence continues at coordinate 399,874,531 of NC_134402.1, read as the reverse complement.
TTCTGTTTGTAATTGGCGCCAACAACGATATTCCACATACAATTTGTAGTTCATTTTGATGAACACTAGCTGTTTTTACACTTTTGGGAAGTAGCCACCTATGATGATCACTCACACACCCCGGCTGTGCTAAATAGTCTTTCCAAGTACACACTGGATGGTGGGCAGCTTAAGTGCACCATAGTTAGTTTGTACAAAGAACTCCAAATTGCCTTTTTTCCTCCATGTATTCAGTAGGACTATGTTGCTAATTTCTACATTATCATTAAAGTAATCCTCCACTATTCTACTAAAACAAGGTGTATCAGATTGAGATATGGTAGAGGTGGAAATATATTCGTGCATTTCTTTAAAGCCTGATTATATGTCATAATAATCTTCCACAATTTTATGCCGAGTTCATCAGTGTGAGTAGAACATGGACATTTTTTTCTAGCAGCACCATTTTTAGGAGAAGCTGAAGCAGGGGACGTGTCGTGTGCGACTTGAGATAGCTGTTTGCTCACAAGGATCTGTGAAGATTTGTGTCAGTTGGAAAGAAAGATATTACATATGACTTAAACCTAGGATCAAGCATAGTTGCCATAATGTAGTGATCCAATTTCAAGATGCTGCAAACCCCTGACGAACAAAGAACTTGATCTACAAGATCAACATACTGCTCAGAATCACTTACTTTCATTTCCTGCTTTAGCCTTTCCGGTAGTTTAATTAGGGGCATGACTTGATTCAGACTGGAAGTGTCTGAACTCACTTCATATGTTACAATTTCAAATGGTTTGAGTAGCTTGCATAAAACTGAAAGTGTGCTCAGGACATGAAGTGTAGGTTTTGATGGCTTGTTGCTGTTCCTCTAGTCACTGAAACATATAAACTGTGGAATTCTACCTCATTACCTCTTGCTTCAGAAGGTGGCATGGCAGATGAGAATTTATGTTCAGCTGCTACAATGTTCTACGTGAGGTGGCTGAGTGCCGAAAATGGCCAGAAATTTTACAAGCCACAGAGAATATCTCCTGCACTGACCTCTCATTTTCTGAACCACCAAGTGTGGCTGGATCATGTAGAAATAATTTATTGTAGAAATTTCTTTCAATTAGTGGTGCAGCCGTCGATTTACATCATTGCAAATGTACTTTTTATATATTGGCATCTGTTTTATATGGAAACGTATTGATTTAGGAGACATTATGTCATGTTTGGGTTTTCTATTTTTTTATAGGAAGTCTCAAGTAGGCATATGAGTGGAAGGGATGTGTTTTTGCAACTGTCTGGAAACAGGTAATCTCATGTTAATTAGACCTTTTCACTGCTGGATGACCAACACGTCTGTTGAACCTGAAAGCACGTGGGGGGGGGGGGGGATAATGTGAAGATTAATGTGAATTTTGCAAGTTAAATTGTGTTAAAAGCAAAATTAGAGAAAATGTTATATCCTTATGGTAAACATTCAATATAAAACCTCTGACATTGTAGTGCCTCTAGCAACAATGTAAAAAGTTGTTAAACGCCTCCACGCTGAGTTATGTGTAAGCTGCATGAAGCACCTGGATTGGTTCGAGGGGCAGGAGGCTGGATTACTTCCTGCAAGGGTATCTGTGTAAATCTGCATAAAAAGTAAACTGTTTGACCATGTAATGTATTATTTTTCCATCTGTACCTTCTGAGATCACTAGTACCATAACCTAGTGTGTAACTGTCCTTATTAGGACACTTGAGTTAATAAAACATCACTGCTTCAAGATCCTTCATTGATACCTACTTTCCTGCATCAATTCCTGTGACCTACAGATTAGGCCAATCTAATCCGTTATCCGGCAATTCTGAGGTTGGGAACCAGCATCCCAGTACCAATGCTCTGCCTGCTACCTTGCAGCTCTGGCCAGTGTGATAGGCCAGGGAGAGCCATCCAAAGCAACCCTGATCTAAAGGAACAGGTCAGGGTTACCAGCCTAGGTGCCCAGTGAGGGGGTACACTAGCAGCAAAAGTTACCCAAAAGGAATTGATTCAAAGTGTTGGCAACGGGAGCATAGTGGTGGCAACAGAGCCCTCCTACTGTGGTTAGAGGGGAACAATTTGGGATAAAGAAAGAGGATGGTGGCAAGGCAACCCCAGCCAGTCCCTGTCAACACACAGACAGCTTAGCATAGGAAGTCCATTCTGTCACACCAAGATTATTGTGGTGCAAAGCATGGTGCATGTTGAAATTCACCCAATCGTAATGCACACACAATGTTCGCTCTGTTATCGACAATGAGGAATCCTGAGGAGAGTCTTAGTGGGCTGAGCCATTTTGCTTTGACATTTTTTTCCCCAACAGATATGTTTCTTAGTGAAGCCAGTGATATAGAATAACTTGCATATGAATGACCTGGTATTGTGTGATAGCACTACTATGCTGAAAGGATGAGGAGGATGATGATGATGATACTACAGGCACTGCTGCTGCTGATGATACACTTACACAGTGGGCTGTCACGGTCATGCAGTCTTTCATTTGACCAGTACCGCATGTCCACATATCTGTAGTTATTATTGCTGTTTGGGAGAGATGGAATTTGGTAATGTGGACACATAACCTCAACTACTCTGCAAAAACCTGATACATTGATGGCGGAAATTGGAAACTCATCCAGTGTTAACATAGCTGTCATGGTTTTAGTGATCCACTGTGCAACAGGATGCTGGCTGTTATACTCTTGAAAAAGCATTCTTCGCAGACAATTGTTGTTTAAAACTATGCTTATTCTTCTTGGTCCCATTCTGTACTTTCAACCTTTGATAAAATTCTGGAATGAACTCACTGCAAATTACTTAACAGTTGGTGGTGCCTAGATGATCATTGTCCCTACCTCTACTTATTGTGATGTCACAAAGGCAATTGATACCTTGACAAATGTTGTCTGGGTTGGAATAAAAATATTTCCACACACAAGAGGTGCTTTTTGGTCTTATGCCCTCGCATAACAATGCGCTTCTCATGGGCATGAGGTGGTACCATTGTTTGGCTGCCTTACATGGATACAATCATCATCCTCCTTGTGACGATTATGTAGTATATCTAATGACAGATTGTTATTTTTTGTTGAATTCATGTATGACAATGTATATTGTATGTAACCTTGTAATGTAATCTAAATGTGTGTTTTGCTAGATGACATGAGTTTGAACCTATGCAAGTTTCAATAATCTTTTGAAACTAGCCAGGTCTGGGATAGATAAGGATCTTGGAGGAGTTTGAAGCCCCAAAGTTGTAAACCAACTAGCCACTCAAGCAGAGTAGAGGTGAGAGATTCTCTGAGGTGCCCAAACATATATCTTAGTGATAGATAATTTACTTCAAAAAGCTATGTGTTATTTTGGGAATTAATCTGAATTAATTGAAAATGTAATTCCTAAGGTGGGGATGAAGAACCTGTAAGAAGGGTTTAAAATCTTCTGCTTTAGACATTACATTGTGCATTTTTATAAGGTGGTCAATCAAGACAGAAATGTCTAATTTTTCTCAGTTGTGTTCCCTCACACACGCCAAGTCTAACTAGTAAATAGTGACTCTGGTTTTATTTCCTATTTTATTTTCTGAAATTTATTTCTGCAACATATTGTAAGTCAGAAAAGTAAATGACCCCTAGGCGCAAATGCGGGATACTTAGTATATAACATACAGGCATACACTAAAATTGATTGTAAATACAAAGATGAGAGTAGGCAATAAATATAGCTTAGAAGGACAAATCAAATATAACAGAGTAAATGTATAAACAAGTAGATCTTGTCCAATGGTAATAAGTACCAAAGTGAAATCAACAAGTCTTGTGGTAAACAAATATGCAATCAGTGTTGCTCATGGGAACGTGATAGCAAGTACATAATGAATAATACAAGCAAAGTCCATGATGTGAAAAGATGATATAGATAACTGTTCAGCCTGGATATACCGTGGTAATAAAGCAATATGGAATCCAGATATGCTAAATATATTTAGTCCATGGATCCTTAAATTCTATATAGAATCGGAAATAAGGTGTAATAATACTTTGGTAAACCCAATGTTCACTTGTAACAGATACCTGATAAGTGTCCATATAATGATGCATAGGTAATTCTTATCCGGAAAGCCAATGCCGTGGGCGAGTATAAAAAGCGGCACTTACCCTGAACGGAGGAGGATGATGCCTGCTTTTAATATGCTGTGGAATCCCGCCACGTAGTATGGAGCTGTCGGGTGTAGTGTAGAACATGTGGATAAGTTGCGGATGCAACTATATCCGTGCTGCGCATGCGGCTGCAGACGGAATCAATTCCTCAATACCGATCAGTGAGAGTCGTAGTCAATAGGATGCAATATGAGAGGGTAAAAAGAGTGTTAATCCGACACGTTTTGTTTAGGCTTCTTCAGGGATAACTAGGTTTTTAAACAAAGTGTAAGTTTTAAATAGTCGCCTTTTACCCGGAGTTCTCCGCCATTGGAGGAAATGGTGCAGCCTCCTATTGGTACCAATCACAATGTAGTTCTATCTATAAGGAACTGGGGCTTGTGGAGTCCTATCCAAATGTAGGAGTTTCAATTTGTAGTATCAGTTCTAGTTTTAATGTGCGGTATTAACGCTAGTTTTGATGTGTGGTATCAATGCTAGTTTTAATGTGCAGTATCAATTCTAATTTTAATGTGCAGTATCAATCCTAGTTTTAGTGTGCGGTATCAATGTTAGTTTGATGTGTGGTATCAATGGTATTCTGAAAAACAATGTGACTATAATAAAAAGTGCAAGTTGAAGGGTTATTGTGGCTCCCAGAAGATTAGACAAACCTGCCTGATTCGCTAAAATTCACAGCATTAACTAGCGGGGCTTAATAGGGTCATTAAGCCCCGTCCCCACAATTCAATGCCGTGAATTCTGCTTTATATAGTGGGGGCGGGGCTATGGTCACCACGCCCCATCCTACCCCCTGCCACAGCTTTAGAAGTTGATATGTATATATATATTTTAATATAGACAAAAAAACCTTACGGTTTAACATGTTCTATTAAGGATCCTAACACACCATCTAAAATGTAAGAAAACTATTGAAACTCCTCCACTCAAACTCTAAAAAGCAATGAAATTACGACGATTAAGGCAGAAACCTTACTGGACGTGTTACTTGCGCAATACAGACATGGTATGCCATCACATCCTGTGGTTAGCTGCAGATTCAGCACTATCATGGAGTGAGATTGCTGTCACTCACAAAATGGTGGAGCTGCTAATTCACAGATTTGTGTGTTCACTGGAATACACACATGCAGTACTATTATATATATTATATATATTATTATATTATATATAGTATAAATACATAACTGTTACACTGTTCTGCAATAGATCTGGAGCTCTGGCAGCTGTCAAAAGTGTTAAAAATAGATCAAAGTAAAAAAAAAAAGCATGGGGTCCCTCCTCTATTTAGTCTTAACCCTAGTGCTGCTAGCCTACTGCTGGTTCCGTGAAAATCGGGGATAAAATTTGCGTGGGGAATGGATGGCCGAGTGCATTCCACTCCCGGAATGGCTTTTTCAGTGCATTCCCCATGCATTCTGGCTGCCAGAATGGACGGCTGAGTGCATTCCCCATCCATTCCGGCTGCCGGAATGGAGTGCTAAGTGCATTTCCCATCCATTCCGACAGCCGGAATGGTGTGCTGAGTGCATTCCCCATCCATTCCGGCTGCCGGAATGGTGTGCTGAGTGCATTCCCCATCCATTCTGGCTGCCGGAATGGATGGCTGAGTGCATTCCACTCCCGGAATGGAGTGCTGAGTGCATTCCCCATCCATTTTGGCTGCCGGATTGGAGTGCTGAGTGCATTCCCCATCCATTCTGGCTGCCGGAATGGTGTGCTGAGTGCATTCCCCATTTATTCCGGCTGCCGGAATGGTGTGCTGAGTGCATTCCCCATCCATTCCTCTGGCATTGCACTGAGGGATAAACTTTGAAATAAAAGCGGTGCCAGGGCTAAAAATTATATAGTGTGCCCCCCCTCAGATCCAAAATACTAAAAAGCCAATCTACAGCCAGTAAATATCTGTAATTTGTCAGTAGTTTACAAATCAAAATCGGCATGCGGGGTGTTATGCACGTTTTGTCTCTATCCAATAACGATTGTCGAATCTCGATTTGTGTTTCCAATGCACAAATATTTATTCTCTTAAAGTAGCAGAATAATTCAAGCAAAATAATAATAAGTACAGCCGTTACTTATCGGAGGCGCTCTGGATCCAGTGAACAGTCATTCAGGTCTGAAGTCTGTGGTCAAGATCACTGATCACTAGATGAAAAGCTTCTGCTTATATGCAAACAGAAATACAGTAAAACAATGCAGATGGTGTGGCTTGCTTCTATTGGTCCAGGCTTCAGGAAGGTCCAGGGGGTTGCAGATCATAGGCTAGTTCAAACTAAAGAATCCAAAGATGGGGGTCATCTCTCCAGAGGATGTGCTCCGTTATTCCCGCCAAGACTCCAGTTTCAACTAGTCCATTAGCATTTTATAGTCAGCATCATATTAAAGGTTTATCCCCCTCACATCAATAACTAGAGTATGCAATGTGCGATCTCTTCTCCGAATGAACCGGACAGCTGCTGATGAATAGGGGATTAAAATATCAGACATGACACATTTCCTTTAACCTGAACCATAGGTTTTACTAATATGCATATAACGTATAATATTAAACATGAATACTATTATATTTCAACATAAATGACTATGTGTTGCAACTACGATTAATGTGTACTATTTACAAATGTATATGTTTGTGCGAATGTGTGTAAAAGTGTAGAAATTGTTTATTGCCACGTGTTGCGGCTGGATACACCCTTCCACGCCGTAGAGTGCTCTACGCATATTTTCGGACAAAGACAACCAAGTTTGCTCAATATTAATTGAAATGACTTTATCCAATTTGCTGACTTTGACAGCTCCACCCTTTAATAGTGTAATAGACTATCACAAAATCACCGTTTCAAGTTGAGGATTGTACAACACTTCTTCACAGACCATGATCTCGGTATCTTTCACCACCCTTTCAGTCTTGTTCTCAGTGTTTCTCCCAGAAGACTGTTTTCCACACTTCAACACAGTAGGAACACATTTGACACATAAACCAATTGCTAAGATGACACCAAGTACAAGGAGAAGGAGCTTACCTACACTAGCAACCATTTCCTGTACCCACTCCCATAGACCGGAGAACCCTTTTACAGGGTTCAACCACGAGAACCAACCTGCCACCTTTTCCCTGACCTCATATAACAAAGACTTATGGTTCTTTCGAAATTCCCATTTCAGTTGCAGAATTTCATCCATCTTCCGCTCTATAACCTCTTTGGGGTCATCCGTATTATTGGTGATGTACGTGCAACATTTGACACCAAACTGGGTGGCCAACGTCACACAGTATCCACTAGTAATAGAGGTGAGATAATTCAGTACCAACCTATGTTGCACCAACTCCTTCTTGTCATCATACATCTCGGTGATATTGTCTATCAATTTAGCTAGGTCTTGAATATATTTAAAATTTAAAGTTCCCCCAGCGGTCCTGGTAAGATCTAGCGCAACCATAACTTGAAAACCTGCGGTTTCACTAATCAATCTATGGGTTCCTTACCAGGAATCATATTTCTCTTGCCACGGTGTTCATACTGTGTATGTATGGTGGTGATGTAGTCTTGTGAATACCAACCATTTCTTCAAGAGTAAAAGTCATGATTTCAGGTACCAGTTTACCTAAGAAACACAAGCCCTTGGAACTCGGAGTCACCCAGGAAAAAGCTTTTCTCCCACAAACAAAGTACACATCATCAGGGAGAACATAATGAACAGTATGTCCATTAATTATTTCACATAAGGTTTTGACAAAACTACCCATGCCTAGTGTCTCCATTTGTTCAAGACATGTGTCAGCATGGATAACAATCTTACAATTACCTATAGAGACCTTCCCAATGGACACTTTCTCATTTTCTCATGCTTGGTCACACGCCCTAATTTGCGGTGTCAATCAACATTCCTGCCTATTGGTGACCTTGTAAGTCTCCCTCCAAAATGAGTGTGTCGAGCCATTGTCTGATCTGATAGGTCAGTTTCCCAATTCTCCAGAAGCTTTGCATGAGAGATATTTAGGCACAGTAAAGATCTGTCTAAGGAGTATTGTCGAAGCTTCCGACTAGAGGACCTAGTGTTATTGTACTTCCCTTCTATGGGCCTCCCTCTCCTTAATTCGAGATGTTTAGTGGGAACGGCACTAGTCCTATGTTATGCTGTCCCTGAGGCACATGAGAGCACACCCAGCACTCAGTTTGGTTTAGGACCTTACCCACTAAGGGAGATTACTAGTGGACTGGCATCGTTGGATGCACTTCTCTTCAACTAGGGAGTCACAGAACTTACAGATACAATACTCATCAGACAATAGCCCCTCACACTGTCTCCGAGTTCCAGGGCTAGCAGACCTTTTCATAACCCCTGGACCAAGCTTGATAATGGGCTGCTCTGGGTATTCTAGTAACTTTTCCTCGATATCCATCTCATCGGTATCACTACCAGAACCTGCCTCTGTCCTCCATCCTCCTTCACAAAAATAGAGTGTCCTATAAAAAGTAAAAACAAGGAAAATCCTGGAACAAAAGAAAAACAAAAACTGCCACTCCATCGCTGGAAAGATAGTTCTGAGGCAACGTCTCTGGTTCAGGTGTCTTGACTGCAGGCTTTAGGTCTCCCAGAACAGGTTTACGAGTGACAGATCGGTGTTGTCGGTCTCAGCTTTATCTCGCACTTTCTCCGGGTTAGTTTTTGTTGTTGTTGCTTTAGCTGTCTGCTCATTTTTATAAGATATTGCACAGTCACCTCATTATTACATTTTAAGTCGTCTTGCGGACTCACGATCAAATGAGGTTGTCGGCTGAAGAGTATCTCAAAGGGGGACAGATTAAGAGGAGGTCTAGGAGTGGTTCGGATGCTATGGAGGACTAGTGGCAAAGCTTCAGGCCACGCTAACCCAGTTTCAGCCATTACCTTAACAAGCATGTTCTTAATAGTACCATTTACTCTTTCCACCTTACCACTGGCTTGTGGTCGGTAAGGGGTGTGAAGTCTGCTACTGATTCCCATGAGCTTCACATGTTTTGGAAGATATCACCAGTAAAGTGGGTACTCCTATCACTTTCAATGATTCTAGGGATACCGAACCTACACACAAACTCTTGTACAATTTTCTTTGCAGTGATCACAGCAGTATTAGTGGCTGCCGGATATGCTTCTACCCAACCGGAAAACACATCAATACACACTAACACATACTTTAGATTCCTGCAAGGTGGTAATTGGATATAGTCAATTTGTATTACCTGAAAAGGCCCGTCTGTAGGAGGGATGTGGGATGGCTCAGTTGGAATAGTTTTCCTGACATTTTTCTTCAAACAAGTAAGACATGACATTGCCTTCTTACCAGCCTGAGAGGAAAATCCAGGAGCACACCAGTATGCTCTCACCAGTTTGCACATACCTTCTTTACCCAGGTGAGTCAGACCGTGTGCTGCTTCAGCCAGGCTTGGATAGTATGTTCTGGGAGCTACAGGCTTACCTTGTCCATCTCTCCAGAGACCTGAGGACTCTTGACCTTATCCCTTCGCCTTCCAGACCGCTTTTTTCTGCAGGGAACACAAATCTTGCATTTCAATTAATTTCTGCATGTTTAATGTCTGAAAAACCATAATAGTCTTGGTCGATACAGTCATAGGTTGCCCTGCTGCCTATTTAGAAGCCTCGTCCGCCCTGTTGTTGCCCAATGACACCGGGTCTTCTTCAGAAGTATGGGCTTTACATTTTATGACGACTACTGTCCTGGGTAACTGTATCGCTGTCAGAAGTCCTTTTATGTGTTGTGAGTGCACTACCCCGAAGGCGTACCTAGAGTGAGTATATATAGTAGCTGACTTACCCTTTGCCAACTCACACGCTCTCCTTAATGCTACTAGTTCAGCCACCTGGGCTGAGTGAGGTGGGCCAAGGGGTCTAGATCCTACAACATCCTGATCATCTACAACAGCATAACCAGTACATTGTTCTCCCATCTCTGTCTGTCTATGACAACTCCCGTCTGTATAAAACGTAAAATCTACATTTTCTAAGGGGGTGTCACGTATGTCCGGCCTGGCAGTAAAGGTCTGGTTCAGGTATTCCATACAATCATGTGTATCAGTAGTCTTGCTAAACTCATCACCAATCAGGGTCTCCTCACCTCCCACCCTTTGTGTCTCTTGAGACACAATGGAAGGTATGTAGCTGGATTTAAGCTGGATTGATGGTGATGTTTGAGGGTGCCATCAGAGCTAGTTCCTATTTTGTGAATCTAGCTGAAGAAACGTCTGGTTTGAGCTGAATTTAACAGAGCTGATACAGCATGGGGTGTATAGACAGTTGAATCATGAGCTAATACTACGTCCTCGCTCTTACCAGAAGAGCAGTTGCTGCTACACTTCTGAGACATGTTGGGAGTGAACTTGCCACAGTGTCCAATTGTGCACTGTAGTATGCTACCGGTCTGTTAGCGTCACAATGTTTTTGTGTGAGGACACCTGCTGCACAACCATCAGCTTCCGTACAGTATAGCTCAAAAGGCTTTTCATAATCAGGTATTCCCAATGCAGGCGCTCTAGTCAGACTATCTTTAAGATTAAAGAACGCTTGCTCTGACTCCTCTGTGTGTACAACACGTTCTGGTTTTGAGGAAGAGACTAGCTCCTGCAGTGGTAATGCCAGAATAGAAAATCCTGGGATCCAGGATCTACAGTATCCACACATCCCCAAGAAAATACGAATTTTCTTCTGGCTCTGCGGCAGAGTCATGTGTTGTATAGCTTCAATTCTGTTTGTTGTCAGGTGTCTTAGCCCCTGGGTGAGACAGTGTCCTAAGTATTTGACCTTAGTCTGACATGGCTGTAACTTGTCCTTTGCCACCTTGTGTCCTGTTTGCGCGAGATGGAGCAACAACAATTTAGTATCATGTAAACATGACATAAAAGAATCAGAGCACAACAGTAAATCGTCCACATATTGAATTAGAACAGACCCATTGCTAGGTTGGAAGGATTGCAAACAGTTATGTAAGGCTTGGGAGAAAATACCGGAGCTGTCAATGAACCCCTGGGGAAGTCTGGTCCATGTATATTGCACCCCCCTGTAGGAGAATGCAAATAGGTATTGGCAGTCAGGGTGAAGAGGGACTGAGAAGAAAGCAGAACATAGATCAATGACAGTAAAATGACTAGCAGACGGTGGAATCTGCATGAGGATGACAGCTGGATTGAGCACTACGGAGGATTGGCTCTCTACAACTTTATTAATTCCCCTTAAGTCCTGGACTAATCTATAGCCCCTCCCCCCACTCTTCTTCACAGGGAAAATGGGACTATTTGCTGTGCTGGGACTATTTGCTGTGCTCGATGTATGTTGCAACAGCTTTTCAATAACAGGATGTACCCCTAGTTCCACCTCTGGTTTTAATGGATACTGTGGGATTTTTGGAGCTATCCTACCACTTTTTAGATTTACCATCACAGGAGCTACTTTTGCCATCAATCCAGTGTCCTGTCCATCTCTGGTCCATAGGGACCCCGGTATTTCCAGCAACATCCCCTTTACTTGAGATGTACTTTGTTCTATAATAGGAGAGTGCAACATTAATCTTTGAGGGTTGTCCAATAGATCCTGTACCTCATGCTCGACCTTCTCTGGTATAGATAGCCCGATAGTAACTTCTGTGGGTTTAGTTAAAGGATAATGTAACACTCTTCCCATTAGCCCCATAGCTGGAATAGTTTTACTGGTCACCTGTAGATTGAAAGGAGAGGTTATCACAGATCTGGCCGCCCCTGTATCTACAAGAAAAGTTTGTTTCCTACCAGCTATGTCAACTATCATTGTTGGTTCTTCTCTCAGATTCTCAGTTAACCTCACTGGCTGTAGACTACAGGTATGACCTGACCCCTAGCGCTGACTATCGCTTTCCCACGCAGCATTTGCTGCTATAACATGCGCGGGCAGGTGTGAGTCTTCTAGTCTATGTGAATTCCTCCTTGGAGGATATCTACGTGACCCACCCCTATGTGTATTGAGTCTTTCCTTTTTACAATCTTTCATGAAATGTCCTTCTTCGTTACAGTTGAAACACCTGATTATTTTATGTTTCTTGTTATGTGGGTTGTATGCTGGTGGTCGTGTATGATTTCCCTCTAGAGCCTGTATACTTACCGTGATTAACCTATCACTCTTCCCTTTTTTCTAAAATTATTTTTGTCATACTCTACAGCAGACTCCCTAAGAGAATCTACTGTGATACCTCTCCAATTAGGTAATGAGGTTTGCACTCTGGTTTTTAAATTTTCCCTAAGACCATCCATTAATACTCATACAGCTACCTCCCTGTGATGTGGGTCCTCACCTATGTTTGATATCCCAGTGAATCGTGTTATCGCTGCTATAGCTCTAGTGAAGTAATCTGATGCTGTTTCACTATCTTTTTGTTTAATGGTGAAAATTCACCTCATCTGTCAAGGTGTCGTCTCCCTCCAACAAACAATCTTTAATACATTTTTGTATGTTAGTATTGGGAGGAAGACATGCCCTCAACACTACACGCCAATCCTTATTGGTTGGTTTGGGTGCATTTCCTAAGTCTTTAACAAACTTCTGACACTTAGCCAACTCTTTTCTAGGATCTGGGAATTCAGTCATAATGGAACGTAATTCTGATCTAGTCCAAGGACAATGCATTGTAACATTTCTTAAAGGAACTACACCATCCTTGTCCGCCTTCCCATTGGGAACTGATATTGTGCGGACAGGATACATACCCACCGGTTCACTATCTTCAGGATTAACTACAGGAGTAACTACTTCAGTACTTTGGATGTTATCCCTCCTAGTGGTCACACTACTCTCACCTATCTCAGCCATTGCCCCCTTTCCATACTTACGCTGAACTCTAGCAAATTAACAGCATGGGCAATGGCTGAAATTACAGTGAGTTCATCCTCTTCTTCAGAAACACTTGTTTTAAAGTGACATAAAACAGAATATAACTTTTCAATAATTTTTTAATAACGGCTCAACTTACTCCTCCGCTTGCGCTGAGTTTTCCACGCTTCTCAACGGCTACTTCCGCTGTGCGCGCGCTTTTTGCCACGCCTACTTCCGCTGTGCACTCGCTTCCCTGCCACGTGTTGCCATCCATTTGCCACACTTTCAAACAATCATTATGTTTATTTCTCACTTTCGTTGACTTAATTGACCACACTTTATCTTTTACATTATTTAGTACCTCTGAATTAAAACTTCCTATTGTTGGGAAAGGCCTAACACAATCCTTGGGCATCTTGACCCACGTGTCGCAATACGCAGTTGCGTATGCACCATATTTCTTACACATAAGAAATCTTGCTGAACCAATAGGCCCTTCCTTAGGCAGTACCTCGGCCATCTCTAGCGTCTGCTTAGCACCCATGTTGAACAATATCAATATCTATGCGGACCACAGACAATACCACAGTACTCTGTCTCTTCCGCAAACACTTTCAACCCTTTGCTACAATCTCTACCGCTAGAGATCTCTAATGCCCGTGGACGTAATTCCTCAAGCCGCGTCCACTCGCACCAGACGAGGACCCCTAACACAGAAATATCACAATGGGCCACAGGGCTATCAGCTCCTCGATACCCTGGCTCTAATACCAAATCTGTTGAGTTTATTAGCACTGGTAGCGCAAAGTCGATACAATCAACCTGCCTTTCCAAAATAATTCCTCCAAGCTGCTCTACCAATTCACAATCACGGTTGTCCTTACCGTGCGGTCAGATCGCACCGCTTACTAGCACTAATTATCAGTAAACCATGCGATCTATTGGGCACGCTTTGTGAAAACCCCCTTTTGTTTTCGCCCTTGGTATACCTGCCCCGTATACCGTCCTTCAGTTGGGCAACCTGCCTCGTCAGACAGAAACTGAGACCAATCAACAATAAAATAGTGTATCTACGTCACAAAATCACACAACATACATCTTTTCTGCACAGAAAATCAAAAGTTCCCAACAATAGTAATAACGTTTCAGAGGCTTTCACAAGTGATTATACTATGCATGTATAACAACTATCAAAACGATTGTTTAAACACATGACAAATCTACCGGAAGTTCACATACGCTAAGCAGGAAGTACACATACGCTAAGCAGTACAATATATTAAAACGCAATATGACAATAAAAAGAAACAGTTTTCTCTTTTGTCCCTAGATTCAAGTTAGCGCACCTTCAGATTATGCAAAACGGACATTCGGTTTCACAACACAGAGTAAAAATCAGGGTTTGAACACATTGCGATCTTACCCGTATATGACACGTCTCCACCCTTCGTTTTGCGGAACTGAAATCCGTTGGCCTTGCGTATCGCCCGGTAACGTAACCTCCGCGCGAGCCCCCAAATTGTTATGTACATTTTGTACATATCACAATGAGCCACAGGCTATCAGCTCCTCGATACCCTGGCTCTACCACCAAATCTGTTGAGTTTATTATCACTGGTAGCGCAAAGTCGATACAATCAACCTGCCAATCCAATAACGATTGTCGAATCTCGATTTGTGTTTCCAACGCACAAATATCTATTCTCTTAAAGTATCAGAATAATTCAAGCGAAATAATAATAAGTACAACCGTTACTTATAGCAGGCGCTCTGGATCCATTGAACAGTCATTCAGGTCTGAAGTCTGTGGTCAAGATGACTGAACACTAGATGAAAAGCTCCTGCTTATATGCAAACAGAAATACAGTAAAACAATGCAGATGGTGTGGCTTGCTTCTATTGGTCCAGGCTTCAGGAAGGTCCAGGGGGTTGCAGATCATAGGCTAGTTCAAACTAAAGAATCCAAAGGTGGGGGTCATCTCTCCAGAGGATTATATTAAAGGTTTATTCCCTAACATCAATAACTAGAGTATGCAATGTGCGATCTCTTCGCCGAATAAACCGGACAGCTGCTGATGAATAGGGGATTAAAATGATATCAGGCATGACACATTTCCTTTAACCTGAACCTAACCTGGTTTTACTAATATGCATATAACTTATAATATTAAACATGAATACTACTATATTTCGACATAAATGACTATGTGTTGCAACTACGATTAATGTGTACTATTTACAAATGTATATGTTTGTGCGAATGTGTGTAAAAAGTAGAAATTGTTTATTGCCACGTGTTGTGGCTGGATACGCCCTTCCACGCCGTAGCGTGCTCTACGCATATTTTCGTACAAAGACAACCAAGTTTGCTTGATATTAATCGAAATGACTTTATCCAATTTGCTGACTTCGACAGGGGGAACACACAGCCATATTTCTGCTCCCAAGTGAAGCCACATATACTACACCCAGCACAAGACGCTATCTGACATGTGCAACGTTATGAAGTTTTCTGAAATCCCCTATCTTTAAAATGGGGCATGTTTTACCAAATTGTAAAAAAACTGTAACTTTCTCAAACTTGTGAACCCTCAAAGGCACTCCTCAGCCCTAATAGCTTTCTAACAAAACTTACTGCGTGTCTTTAAACGCCCTGTACACCGAGTTACACTCTCCCAAAAAAAACAGAAAAACGGCGACTTTTGCAAAACAGGAAGTGGAAAAAAAGGCGAGATTTTGAACTTTAGATGGTTCCTAAAGTGTCATTTTTTATTCTTTTTTTTCTGAAATTTCACTTGCGGCACCTGTGGAAAGTTCTACATTTGCATGCCAAATTTCAGTTTAATAGCTTTAATACGTTTTAAGATGTAGACCCTCAAACACCATGACCCCCCTCTCACAGATTCCCTATGGCAAAATGACGTTTTTTACATGTAACCTTAATATAAGGGAACGTCTGTGCCCTTATATTTTATATATATATATATATATATATATATATATATATATATATAATAAAGTACTGCTGATTAAGTAACACTAAAATAGCCAGCCCCTGGTAGTCCCCATGCGTTTATATTGGGAATGCTATTTTTCATGATTTAACAAGTTCCAAAAACTTTTCCCAATGGCTAACACCATCTCCAGATGGAGAGCATTGAGTTAGAGGGATCTTTGGATCCCTCACTGCATCTTACCTGTTCTCCCCTATGGTCACAGAGTCGTAACGAGGGCGGTGCAGCCGGTGCGACTGCCCAGGGCGCAATGCCAAGAGGGCGCCACGGCCGCACACCATTTGCCCAGACCTATCCCCCCAGGTACCCAGGCGGTGCCACAGGTACAGTCCATCACTGTGCATCTGATCCAACCTGTTGGCTGAACACGCATTGCCGTTTGTAATCAGAGAGGCTAAGGAAGCATAATCTCCTTGTGGACATCTGTCTGTCGGTGTAAAGGAGCTAAGATCACCAGTGGCTGGCGAGGTCTATATTGAGCATTGGACTATCACAGTGCACAGATAAGCTTGATTTGTTCTTATTCAAGGTACGGGCATTGTTTTGTCTTATATGGATACACCTTTGTGATTAAAATTTTATTTTTATAAGCTAATTTCACCTCTGTTATGAACACACTACACTATTTTTTGCTATTCTCTATCTGAGTCCTAGTTTGGAGTTCCATGGATAGAGATGTAATCGGCACTAGAAGGATCTCGTGACCGCAGAGGGATATTCTCTCAGATAAGCGAATATATTTTCTATATTTGGTACGAGGCCAATTTGAAAATTTCCTGATCACTGCTGTTTTTTGGCAATATCACACTATGTTTTGGCGCTTCTCTTTATATATATATATATATATATATATATATCTATGTAACCTTGCACCCTGGCATTACAGTATGTGCCACCGTCCAGGGTGCAAGGTTGGCATGGCATACCAGATGCCAGCTCCAGTGTGGGATTAATTTATTTTGAAAGTTACTGGTTCTGGTTAATAGGGGCCAGCACTTGCTATGGAGATTTATTCATGCTGGTCTTGTCTGGACCAGCTACCATATTGTACTGTTGTCTCCGCCCTCACTTGCACTGTTGCATATAGTAAAAAGTTTAGTTACGTTTTACCCAATGAATATTTTCATGACCATTTCCACCTAACAAGGCAGCTATCACAAAAAAAACTCAAGAGGAATGAATAGCAGAGAATGCTATTGAGAGTTAGGACAATTTCATTTATTTAATAAATAAAAATGTTATAAACTTTTTTTTGGGAGTTTTCTTTATTCGTCACATTATGGAGAGGGTATTTCAGTGGGCAATATATGGTGTCAAGAAGTGGTACTGGGTGAGATATGGTGCTAAGAAGTGGTGGTGAGTGAGGGGTATTTTAATGGGTGAGGTATGGTGCCAAGGAGTGGTTGGGAGCATATTAGTGGATAAGGTGTGGTAACAGGGAGGGTTATTTCAGTGAGTGAGGGATAGTGTAGTATTTGGTGATGTATTTTATCTGGTGGGTGGTGTATTTGGTGAGGGGCGAGTGAGGTAGAGTAGTACAGACAGCAATACTTACCCCTGATTCCTTAGACAGCTGATATACCAACAGAGCCATAACTATGGCAGTGTCACGTGTCATAGCCACAGGTGCCTAGTATTGCCCCTACGGAAATTGTGTGTGTTGGAGGGAGGGGGGGGGGGGGGGGGCAGTGTTCTGTCTCACCCAGGGTACTGAAATGTCTAGTTACGGCTCTGTCTGGTCACTATAGTTAATAGGTACACTTGTGTATTCACATGGACAACAGTTGAGTGTGACTGCTGTTCCTGCAGAACACTTTTTATAAATGCTCCCTATCTTTCATTCCTTATCATTGCAATAAGGAATAAAAAAATTGTTTAAAAAATGTGCTGGTTAATAAATATTCCTCAGTGATTGAAATAAAATTTCCATCTATTCCTATACTACAGTCTTTTATGAAACGCTCAGGTTGATTTCCCTAATTTTCATCTGCACATATCATGGTCAGCCGTAAACACAGCCTCAGAATGTTTTTCTCTCCTTGACATGCATTTTGCAGAAACTCTACTTTACCTCCATTATGCTCCCAAACACAAGTCATTTCTGAACTATGGGCAGCAGAAATGTAACCGTATGTACAGTGCTTTTCCTATAACACTGTGCAAATCGCTTGTACTGAGAAGAGCAGTATGCTGCGAGAGAGTAATAAAAGCAGGTCACAGGACCAGGCGAATGCAGAGCACTGTGTGCTGAATATAACTCACATAGGTGATGAGGCTTGATGGCCATCCACTGCATTTAAACTTCTGTTTGTGCTCTGACATTTGAGTCGGTCACACCCAGATCTTTGCGCTTCCATAGAGTTTCATTGATAGAACACCATCATCATAGTAAAGACCAAGATAGAACACTCAATATTCACACTATCACTATTCAAGTGGAGGGGACTGGCCAAACGCTGACGTCATATGTCGGGCGGTTTTAGAACGTTATCCCGACAGTAGGGGCGTGGCCAAGCAAAGCTAGTGGGGAGGGTTCGTCTCAGTGAACTGAAGGAGGGAACCTGCTGCTGCTGCTGGCTGTACCATTGGTAGTGATCTGGCTGCAGCCAATATATGCCTAAGGTGGACTTATCTCACAGGAGCCAGCATCTCAAAGGATATCTATTTCTAGTAAATCACCTTCACTTGTGATTTATTTCTACTACTATTTTTTTTATTTAAAATATTCTTCTTGTGGCAAAGCAAAACTACAGGGTTTTGGGATTGTGTATGTCAGTGACTGAGACATGCGTTCAATAAGAAAGAGGTGGACTATTTGCACAATAAGCATCCTCCTGATCTTTTACAAAACGAAAGAGATTACAAGGACTGAGGAGCACCAGGATCTGCAACTCAATGGGTAAATGTGAAACTATTGGATACAAAGGGGAATGTACACAGCTGCGTCTGGTTTATTTTATCTAGCTGGATGTGTGTCTGTCTGTGTGCATGGGACTGAGCTTGACTAGTCTAGCTAAGAGGAGATAAATGCATTCAATGCCCAGGGTCTGATCGGGCTAATCAGTCAGTGGTACTTGTGTGGGAGCTCGGAAATCAGCAGAGAGCCATGCCCGAATCTCTTTAATAACGCGTAACCTGGCACACGTTGGAAATCCTTACTTTTAGTTTTTGTATTCATTTTCTGTTTTTTGTTGGTGGTTTTTTTTTTCATTGTTAGCTGTGTGCTAAGGATTTCCTCTTTGTGTTGGGCAATGTTACCTACAGGAGAATGTGTTTCGTTGAAGAGTAAATATTTATCTTTTCAGTCTGTTTACGCTAAACAAGAAGCTTTAGCCCTGTGAACGCTAATACCCATTAGTATAGAGTGCTTTTTTTTATTTTTGCTTTCTTTGCTCTTGTTTTAACATTGTGTGCTCATGCTTGCATTTATTTCTGCACATAGCACTGTCAACTTCCTCTAACTTTTTCTCTCTCTTCTTTTTTGTGTTTTCAAGTTTCATGTGATTGTGACTCATAATTTAAATGGCAAGCCAAGCTGCCTTACATACATCTAACTCCAACTGTATTAGTTTGACAATTGTGTCTAGTTCATATCTTGGTAACAGACCTGGCAGTACTAGTGGTTTACGGTACTTTGTGTGCCACATGCCTAGTCCAACAATCAACAGTAAAGTAAGATTACAGAGATTATAATTTAATGAGTTAATTCTGGTTCATTTTGATAAATGATAAAATGTTTTGAGTCTGAATGATGATGTGCTCTGTGCAGCAACATGAATATTCTGTATGGTATGTTTAGTATTTGAGGGTCTATACAGCACCTTGCATGCTTACTAATATACACAGTCCTTATATTGACAAAAGTGAATCTCTTGCTGACTGGGTCTAGTGCATTAGCTAAGTACTGTCATTTTCTGTTGAACTGAATATAATTTGAATCTAAAATGTAATTTGGTTATAAAGTGACAACATATTATGGTAGCAAAAAAAAAAAAAAAAAGATGTTGCAACATATAATTTTATCTATCTGTGGTTTTATGTCTGAAAATCTGAGAGGGAAAAAAAATAAAATGTGGTATGTAATATCAATCCTGAGACACAGAGATAAAAAGCAAAATATAGAGGCGTACAAAAAAGGTCAGAGGAGGTAAGCGGCTAAGAAACAAGGAGCTGACTAGAAACACAGGCACTTGCTTAATGATTCAAATCCAGACAAGAGAAATGGAGAGGCACAAAGCCGGGAGAGCCTAACATGTAGGCACAGACAAAGACACATGCATAGAGAATGAGAGAAACAAAGAAATGGAAAGACAAAGCAGTAGGGCATATGGTGTGTGTATGTATATATGTGTGTGTGTATATATATATGTGTGTATATATATATATATATATATATATATATATATATATATATATATATATATATATATATATATATATATATATTAATCAAGAAACAGATTGTTCACTGCAAAAGTAAAACCCCAGTGAATTGTGACTGCAACACTAGCATAAAGCAATAGACACTTTCATTGTGGAATATAGTGGGTTAGTATTTTCTGAAAGGAGAAGCAAGATAGGTGTGAGACATGCTGACTGACGTTATATATAGCTGCCAATCATAGAGGGCTCATTTACTTCAGTTTTGATGTACAGACAGACAAGTGTGAGGTGCTTTGGCCTGGTATGGAGAGCAATCTGGTGCTATGACAGTAGGATCATCTGTCATATACAGCTAGCATTAAGTCTTTACTTGTCCAACCACTGCTATTGATTTTCACATCACTTTACTTATATAACAGCCTTATTTTAAGTTGCATGCTGAAGAATAACTCCTAGTTCTGTGGCTAAAGAGAGCAAACGTACCCACCTGCCCACTCATAGAGGGTTTTGTTACAATAATCATTGGAGCGCACACAGTTCAGATAGCAGCACCCTCTGTATTAATTAACTTCAGCAATTACAAAGCTGTGGGTTGAGACAGATTGGTCGCTCTCCAAGTCTAATGCCTTCTGTTGTTCTTTTTGTTTAACATTATTCTAAACTAAAGACCACAAATGCTCTTGTTATAAAAAAAATATACTACTACTGAGGGTTATTAGTATTTAATACAGATTGCTATTTTAAGCACATTATATTTCCCAGTTCTTAGAGAACAACATTTTGGATGACATCCAGGTTACTTCAGACCTCATAATGCACGTTTTACAAATCCAGATTGAGAATATGATAATTATCACAACACTTCTGGTTTCCACAAAAGTAATTGAGACCGTATTATGCAACTATGTAGCATACATATTGATTATCACATTCGTGTTTTCTTTTTGTGGAAGCCTAATGTGATGTGTTTGTTCTGCACTAGAAAAACACATCTGTGTCCTGTTGTAGGAAGTCTGCTTTAAATTGTCTGTCTGTTCATCCTTATTTTAGTGGTGGTAATTACTTACTTACTTACTTAGAAAAGAATGCTTGGCTAAAACTTAGAAACAGATGATAAAACATTGTCAGCTAAAAAATAAATAATGTGATCATTATATTGATACTAGGAAAATGAAGAATATTAGTTATTTAATTCCTTGCCAAAAATATTTTAAAATCATTTATTGTTATTGTTTTAAAGTTGGTTTTCCAATATTTCCACTTTGGCACGTCTTGTGCAAAAGCTTGGGTCAATTTATAAGTAAAGTTACATCCATAATGACGTTACTTACATGTCTGCATCATATTTCATTAAAATGCTGACGGAAAGAGTAGTTCATTGTAAAATGTGCAGCGCAATTGGGTCTACTAGGTCCTACCAAACAACAGGCCTGTCTAGATTAATGCTACACATTAAGGGCCTGAGTCATTAAGGCAAAATAAGGAGTAAACGTTCTCTGGGACAAACCATGTTACAATTTAAGGGGTGCAAATTAGTTTATTATTTTGTACACAAGTTAAATACTGGCTGTTTTTTCATCTAGCACACAAATACTTGCTAGCTTTATTATTACACTGAAATTTAAAGTTGATCTAGGACATGTCCTACCCCAAGTATAAATCTGTCCCAACATTTTAAATTTACCTCCCCTCCAATGCAACATGGTTCTGCCCAGGTGCAAATGTTACTCCATTTTTATGCTTTGCTCTCCCTAATGACTCAGGCCCTAAATTATTTATTATGTTAACAATGGAAACTCTTCAACATAAAATTATTTGATGCCCTACTATCTGACTTAGGAATCAACTCAGATTTGAAACGGTGACACGGTGCTATATGGTCAGAGGCGATGACTTAAATCTCATGTGAAAATCATATAGATCCCTCCTTCCACACTCTATTTGTGGAATAGGAAGCCTCTAAAGCTACATAGACGAGGCAGGGAGCCATGGCCAGTTGGACTTAACAGTGGCTCAGTGGTTACCACTTCTGCCTCACAGCACTGGGGAAATGAGTTCAATTTCCGACCATTGCCTTATCTGTGTGGAGTTTGTATGTTCTCCCCGTGTTTGCGTGGGTTTCCTCCAAGTGCTCCGGTTTCCTCCCACACTCCAAAAACATACTAGTAGGTTAATAGGCTGCTATCAAAGTTGACCCTAGTCTCTCTCTCTTTCTGTGTGTGTTTGTGTTACAGAATTTAGACTGTAAGCTCCAATGGGGCAGGGACTGATGAGAATGAGTTCTCTGTACAGCGCTGTGGAATCAGTGGCACTATATAAATAAATGGTGATGATGATGATATGAACGGAAAGTGGGTAAAGCAGGAAATGGCTTGCCTGAGGGGCATGGCTAGTCCTCAGAGCAGCGGCGCACGGAGGATTGTCGGGGGGGGGTTTCCCCCCGCCGACCCAAAAAAACCCAAAAAAAACAAAACCGAGAGAGCTCCGTTTCGCCAGCGCTGTCCTATACAGTAGCCGCGGCGCTGTCTAAGAAGCGTCTGCGGCGGTGCTGTATACAATACAGCATCGCCGCGGATGCTTCTTTGACAGCGTCGCGGCTGCTGTATAGGACAGTGGCCACTTAGTTAGCGCAGGGGGGGGAGTTTCTAGAGACTCAGAAACCCCCCCTGCGTGCGCCACTGCAGAGGGGCATAATCAGTGAAAGGTGGGTTTAGTCAGCTAGCAGAGGGCTTGGCTAGCGCTTAAGGCTGTATTATCACTTAGTAAAAGGTGGTAGTTCAGGTCCCACCCAGAGCCCCCAGGGCTGCTACATGCTGGCAGTTTTATTAGGGCTCTGCTAGTGCTGTAATACAAAACAAGCAAATACTTTTATTATCCCTCAGCATTCAGACTTTTTTAAAGAGAGGAAGAGCCCTGGAGACTCCAGCTGGGGGGTGGCTGCACTACCACCTTTTACTAGTCCGCTCTTTAACCTCCTACCTCCTTTAATCCCATGCATATTCAGTACACTAATGATTATTCTAAGCTGTCTAAATCCAAGACAGAATGATTGAATTCAGAAAGTGGTGTGAAGTAGAGTAAGGGGCAGGGCCCTCAGGCAGTGGTACCCATCATAGATTACGGGTATCCAAGTTATCTAACCCGACACTGGTCGTGGCATAAAACGACCGTTTGTTTGGAGTGATTGTAAAGCAATATGTGGGACGATTCTCACACCCCACATCGCATATAGGGCCCAGTTTATCTGATGTGGTCTTTCGTAAGCGGGTTTTTTTATGCTTCTATAGTGCAGTAGGCTACAGGGGGGAAAAAGTTCCTAGCCATTGTTTTACATGCACATAATTAATAAGACAATGACATTGTAATCCAATCAATTATGTTTGCTACGTGTGCTAGAATGTAGCAAGTCAGTTTATGCCTCATAGAAGCTACTAGTCCATCTCTGTTTTGTCAGTGTCTGACAGGAAAATTGCTTAGAGGTTCCAATTATATGCTTTTATTGGTGTGCTCAAATCCACATTAGTAATTTATGTACACTTATTGAATCAAGCTTTATGTGAATCCTATGCACCTATAATAAATTATGTTTGTGGATGAGGTAGTTTGTGACAGTAACAGTAAGTAGACAATCTGGTTCTATTGTAGTTGCAAATGCATTTTTTGTTGCCTAAAGTAAGTTAATATACAGGGACTCTTGTATCTATTATCCCAGAACCTTAGGAATTCATAGTAAATATATACTCAATGCAAAGTAACCTCTTTTGTTGTTTCGAATAATGACCCCTCCAATAAATTACATTATCATAACTTTGTGCTACACTTCTTCTTTCCAGGATTGTATCACAGTATACCAGCAGGTCTAGTGCCGCACTGATGCTTTGTGCACCCACATACTTTAACCCAGGAAATTCAGGCTTCAACAATGCATTTTTGCTGTTGTCTAGGACACCAATGGGTAGGGGTGCCTAACACAATGGATAAGTGGCATGTTATCACTCATCCAGTGTTTTGTAATTCCCAGCCGTTGCACCCTAAAAATTGACTTGAAACTGAAATAATTAGCAGCTTCTTACATGTGACGTAATTGACTTCTGCTCCCCCATGTTAGTGTTACACTCAGGGGGCCTCATTTAGAGTCCATTTTAGGCACATCGACCACAAAACCACTATCACGCATGTGCAGCCAGCACCATATCCGCCTGCATCTTGGACGCAATTTACCCTTGCGACAGCTTGCGGCTTACTATGTAGGAAAGGGCGCAACGGAATTGTGAACTTGTATAATATAGACACAGGGGGTGTGACCCCGTCAGTAAGTCCTGGACGCAGCAAGGCGCAAACGCAACACGCGTCAAAAAAGGGGTACAAATGTGCGGCAGGAATTTGGTGGCGCAAGTAGTTAGCTAGCTGCACGAACTGCTCCATAGGGTATTACGAGTGGGATGCAACTGGGGTTGCATGCCACTCGTAATACCCTACCAAGCTGCGGCACACTACTACTCCTACACGTCTTAGACGCACATTGAGTCCGACACTAAATGAGGTCCAGAGTGTGGAGCTTGGCTATGATGTCACAACCAAGCACCATAAATCAATCAGTCCTAGGAGGAGAGGCTGCCACTTCTACCTTCCACATGCTAAGGTCAGCAGTGAGTGTGGGGGTGCAATGTGAGGGGGAGGGGTACCACCTCCAGTCAGGAGGTGGGGGTGCCCCCTGGACTTGCATGAACTCTGCTTGCTATGTGCAGAGCTTCTTAGGTTGAAGTACCAAGTGCACAATGCTTTTCAATAACACTAGACTAGGGGCTAGATTTACTAAGCTGCGGGTTTGAAAAAGTGGGGATGTTGCCTATAGCAACCAATCAGATTCTAGCTTTCATTTATTTAGTGCAGAATCTGATTGGTTGCTATAGGCAACATCCCCACTTTTTCAAACCCGCAGCTTAGTAAATCTAGCCCTAGGACTGTTGTGATGTAGGTACTTAGGACTTCAACATAAAATCAGTGGTGAAGTTTGAAATTCATATACGAAAACGACTTAATAATGCTAATGGATTATTTTAATGAGCGCATATTGAAGCTCTGTGCCCTGGTTTTGCTGCAGGTTTTCATTAAAACGCTTTAGGACATCACACAATTTACAAAACCACTGCTTAATATAGGAGACTGAAATAAAAAGTATGCAAAGCAATAACTCACAGCAATATTCGGCATGTACTGTAAACAACTTTATCGAATTAAGAAATCTGGCAGATAATTGTGGGAACCAAAGAGAGGGTGTAATTATAAAAGAGAGAATATTTTTAAGATGCCACAATAAATCTTGTAAAAATGGATTGGAGAAAGGATTTGGATCCAAAATTGTGTATGGTATGTTAGTGATTTACCTGCTTAGTGAGCTATATATCTGGCTCATCTATATCAAAGTGTAAGCAAACCTCATGAAGTAATGTAGTCTCAGCGTGTACACTGGCATTAAAATTCTGCATTAGAATAAATATTATTGTACCAAATAAGACAGTACATATTTGTTTTTTCTTTTTACATGCGTTTAACTTTTGTGGTGCCACAGTGCATTTTAAAATGCTTCATGTTCCATTCCAGTGTGTCCAATGCCATTTAATGCAGTTGAAAATTTACATTCATCTCAGTGGAACTAACTTTGAGTGATGAGATGTGAGTTAAAGCGATTGCATATGTGTTTACACACGAATATAGTGTGAACAACATAACTTCCTGTTTTTACAACAGACTCATGTTTAAAAAAAAAAAAAAAAGGCAAATTAAGTGCACTTGTGAACACATCTGAGTGCATATTACACACATAACATACACACAATACAGTTTATGTGTGGTTTTACATGCATTTTACCATGCAATAAAGAAAACGCATTACAAACAACAGTCTAAGTAGCCTAAAAATGTACTGATGACAAAGACCGTTTGCAAGTCATTTCTATAGCTATGAAATGGTGCATAACTTCTAAAGTCACTAGGACCACAAAATGTAAAACTACAAAGTGATCTAATAAGAAAGATATTGTATAACATTAATAAACGTATGTGTACAGGTTCCCTACTGTTACAGAATGTGCAGCTGTGTGCTGTTTCTCCCAGTTAAGTCATTTCAGTCTCAAAGGGATACATCTACAAAAAAAGCGAAAGTGTCCATAAACTAGGACAAACACTGTTGCACACTGGATGCACCATATTTTAATTGGAAAATTCACCATTTTTTTTTCTCCTTTACTCTTGCAGTGGAAGGTTGTGTCAATTTTTTAGCAACATATTTATAAAATAGGGCAGATTTATGACATTTTAAAAACACTAAATAAATATACTCGCATATTTTGTACATGAACTGCCACTGGACACTTCTTCTTTTACTGCATGTTTTCCAGATCAAAATTAGTGCTCCAGGGATAAAGGGTTATTTTAGCTATAGGAAAAAGAAGGATTCATTTAGTGTCACTTACATAATTATAGTGAGTCAAAAATTCTATACCTAGTGCTTGGTGCAGCTTTTTTTTTCACTATACAGAAGTCTTGGCATGAGGGGTGTGGTGAAAAAGGAGTTCTCTATTGGGTGAAGAAGTAAACAGTAAGTACTACGTAAAGCAGAACCAGGTCCACCATATCGGATACAGCCTCATGCCTACCATAATGACCTATTACCAAAGGACAAGAGCCATGTTCAATATACCAGCCCATGTTCCTCAAACAAAGCAATGCTCACTGTATACCACCCCATGATAGCTCAGTGATGCCATCATGTACATCTCAAAGCCACCTCAATGTCACAAGCATGTATAGTCCCATGTCACTTTCAGGAACTGAGACTGCCGTACCCTTGAATTATGGCATTTAGACTGTAAGCCCCAATGGCGCAGAGACTGATCTGTAAGATAAATATTCTCTGCAAAGAATTGGTGGCGCTATATAAACAAATGGATTCTGTGTTGCTGATCCATTGCCTATTCTGTGATCTGCAGTTCCCAGGGATTTTAATTATTTAGAGAGCTTCACCTATTTCTGGTCAGGGGTCAATCAGAGGAAGCACTGGGCTATTTAAACACAGTAGCTTCCTGTTCCTTTGCCTGATTATTGTAGTTTGTACCTGGCTACTTCTACTACTGGTATATGTGTAACAAACTGGCTTGTTCTTGACTAGATTTCTGCATGATTACCCACGTACCCAGCTTGTTGCTGATGCCTTCTACTGTGGGAGATGGACTCCCTCTCGTACTAAATCAAATACAGCCACTAATAGAACACATAGCAACAGAATTTGATTGGAGGGAAAAAAAAATTACTGGTCTATCTACCCTGAACATTTTTTTGTGCTTGTTTATGGTTGTTTTTGAATGTAAGTACTTCAATGTTTATACCTAGGGGTTATCAATAGCCATATGCATATTTGAACCCTTTTACTATATGAGTCCCCAATACAACATTGTTAAGTTGCAGTATATATTTGCGGGAGATAAATATTGCATAAACAAACATTTGGCTCTATTTAATAAAATGTGGTGATATTGCTGATTTTCTATTGCTGCTTATAGCAATTTACCATTAACATTTCGCAGAGACAGCTGAGCGGTACTGGCCGGAGCATTAAGAGTTAACTTACCGCTTTGCTGGACCAGTCTCTGGGGATCTGCGTATGTGTGCCCTGAATACCTGGTCCACAAAGACACAGTGGAACTTTTAGTTTTATTATATTTTATTGTATTTTTCTGTTTTTGTTTTTGTTATTATCGCTGTTTATTGATCATTTATTCCTTGAATTATTTGATCTGTTGCTGCTAACTGGATTGTTTTTACTATTGTGTAGTCCATTAAATGTGTTTTTTATTCATTTACTATCTGCACATTTTTACCATATCATATATATCACCACCTGACATCAAGACAATTGAGCGCAATTTCCTTATACTCTATGAACTGAAAACTCATGTCTGGGCTTAGTAAAAAGGAAATAGCTATATTTAAAATTAAATAAAAAAGTTTTAAAGCAGTCCCAAATGAAACTTGTTATTGTAACACCCCTTTTCCCTAGCGCGCGTGTGTGGGAAGCAGGGTGTGCACTTTACTTTTATAGAATATCAATCTTCACCTTAATATCTTCTGCGCAGTGTGTCCACCTTAGTCAGGGTTCAGTAGCATCTTTGTTGGGTAATGTTGAGTGAATCTGCAACACCAGACAAACAAGTGAAATCTCAATACTCCAAACTGGTCGTTAGAAGCCACAGCGGCACGTTTATTTGCAAGGGCGTGGGCCACTAAAGTTTTTTTGTTTTGTTATCAAAAATGTATTTTACTATAGAAAAGTTACTCTAGAGATAGGTATATATCAATGAAAACAGCTCAAACATTGGACAAGAATTATCAGCAATATCCTAAGGTAGAAGTAAAATGTATACGAATACTTAAACACAATTTGCACATTTCCCACTTTCTAACCTCTATCACATTAAGAGGTACCTCTGGCCCACTTATCTACAAGTTAGCTGAGAGCATACCAAACTAATCACATAGACACTTCTTATGATAATGCACTATTATCACACTCAACCTGGCTTCAAATAGAATAACATAGATAATGAATATAATTTGAAAAAGCAAACATAGAAGTTCACTTCTTTGATGTCAGAGAGTGGCAAAGATGTGGATCTACTTACTCCCAGTTCTGACATACATGAATACAACAGGGATGATCAAACCAACAGCGCAGTCTTTCTGTCACTTGACAAAGCACAAAGGATTTCTGGTAATAGCACTTTTGGTTATTTTTTCCTGATAGAAAAATAGATCTCTTCTGAAGATTCTATGAACAACGCTCCTTCTCTGTCACATAAGAACAATCCAATATGGAGAAACAGATGTAGTAAAATAGTTTGCTCCCTTTTTTTTTTACTCTGATGCTGCAACTCACAGTCTCCTCCACTTTAACCTGTCTAACAATTTACAATTGTAATGTTTCCACTGCAGTGGATTTGTTTTTATTGATATTATCACTTTCTCTTTAGTGTCTCGGGTCCAACAAAGTTCAACTCTATCTCTCCATGTACTAAACCCTTGATACTAAAGCATAGTCCTGCAAAAGGATGTTTACACATACATCTTTAGGTCTCTCCACCAGTTCCCTGTAACTTTCAACAAAACTCTCAGTATTTTCTGGAATATAGCATATAAACTGGCTATACGTATCTCACTGGTCTCCAGCTTTCATTGTCAGGATGGCCCCTCTCAAGTATGGAGTCTGACCGTTGCATCCACTCCTCTCCAAATGGTCTTTCTCCTTTTCTTCCACTCTCCTACTTTCTCTCCCTTTTGTTTAAGTCATCAGCTCAGTTTCTCTACTCTGCAGACTTTTTCTCCTTCTTTCTCTGTTTCCTGTCTCTCTGCTTGGCTCACACTTGCTCCGCCTTTCTTTTTCCTAGCATCCATTGCTCACTTCCCCAATCTGCACCAATTCTGTACGTCAGATCTAATCCCCAAGCAGACTGGGTGATGTAGTTCTGTGACAGCCGGGACCTGGTAAGTTGTGCAGGCATGGTCCATCTCAGATGCTGGCGCTACACTTTATTTAAATAATAAAGCATTTTCTATTCATTTTACTCTATCGCCATCCTGAGATGGCGATAACAGAAGGTGGATTGCGGCGGCAGTTATTAAATACGCTTCCTCATGCTTTCTCTGGCGGGACCTAGAGAATATTACTGCTATCACCTGCTGTGACCCATTGATATAATGAACAAAGCCCTATCTCTGCTTTAAACACCTATTTTCACCAGGGATATGATTTTTCACTGTTTCATAATAAAAAAAAACAGTCTTAGTGCTGTAACCAACAACAGAAGAGTAGTTGCTTCCATTTGTTAGTTTGGAGCCTGGGCAATATTTCTTTTACATGCTGGGACAATGTTAATTTAAACAAGTCTGTGTAAACTTTGGAACACAACTTCAGAGACCTATTCGGTAGTGTCAAATATCCAGTAATGTGAAATTAGCACAAGCATCACAAACAACCAATTTGTAGTTCTTTATCACCATCATCAACAACATTTATTTATATAGCGCCAGCAAATTCCGTAGCACTTAACAATTGGGGACAAACTCCATAATATACAATACTGGGTAATACAAACAAAGGGGTAAGAAAGCCCTGCTCACAGGCTTACCTTTTTTACCTGTTAATATTTTTTTTATTTTACTTTTTCCACATGAATGGTGTAAACGCTTTGTATTCTGTAATTCTCTCTGATGTATTAATACAATTACCAGTGTCAGAGTCCAAATATGTCTTAACATTCCTGTCAAGAGAGACAGTTCTTGTGAAGTAATTTAAGGTAGGCCCTTGTAGCTCTCTCCTCTACACTCTTGTGATTCCATGGTTCATATAACTCATTCCAGTAAAATTTACAGTGCTGGTTTTATTTAACTTGCAATATAGAGAAATCTAGCTTGTACCTTATTTAATGTTTCATTGTGTATAAATATGTCAGCAGTTTAAAAGTGAGCAGTCATCTTTATTTTACAACTTTCAGTAAGGTTTCCAGTGTTTTAGCTATTTTAAAAAAATCATAAGATTTCCTCTAAGCATACAAAATAAAATAAAATATCAGCCATATTATGTGAACTGCAATTTTTCTGGATTCTTTTTTAATAGTAATATATATCATAATACCATTAATGACCAGTGCAACCGCATGTCAAATGCAATCATCTTTCGGGCAGCACAGTGGCCTAGTGGTTAGCACTTCTGCCTCACAGCACTGGGGTCATGAGTTAAATTCCCGACCATGGCCTTATCTGTGTGGAGTTTGTATGTTTTCATTAATGACCAGTGTTTGTGTGGGTTTCCTCCGGGTGCTCCGGTTTCCTCCCACACTTCAAAAACATACTGATAGGTTAATTGGCTGCCTAATCTCTCTCTCTCTCTCTCTCTCTCTCTCTCTCTCTCGTAAGCTCCAATGGGGCAGAGACTGATGTGAATGAGTTCTCTGTACAGCGCTGCGGAATTAGTGGCGCTATATAAATAACTGATGATGATGATGATCTTTGTCATGCAGTGGTGATAAGCACTTGCACCAGGGTGTGGGTTAATGGAAGAAACAAGTAAGTGGCGTAAATGGTGCATGCAGCATCTAAAAGCTACACAAATGCTCCTGACCGCAAATGAAACTGAACCAATGTATTCCAAAGATTGTATTTTGACACCAGTGGGCAAGGCCTGTAACACAGATAAGACCTGTGAACACTGCAGGTAGCGTTAATAGAGCTCATCAGCAGGGCCATCTTTTCCATTGGGCACGATGGGCAGCTGCCCGGGGGCCCCACGGGGAACGGGGCCCCATAGGCACGGCTCTTAGTGAAAATAAATAATCCTGCAAAAGAAAAAACCTGCAAAAAAAACCTACAAGGGTCACTGAGCAAGTTCATCTATCTATCTTTATCTCTATATATCTATATCTATATCTGTATCTGTATACATCTATATATCTATATCTAGGGGCCCCGGTGCACTGCTTTGCCCGGGGGCCCATAATGTTGTTAAGATGGCCCTGCTCATCAGCGCTCTTGTGACAGAAATTCTGTATTTACAATCTGCTATATGCTGGCAAATAGAGAGGGAATGCACCAAGTTCCTATGGGCTAAAATACACAGGAGCACAAAGTGTCCATCTGAGACTTGGGTCACACATGTTCAAGGACTTTGTCAACATATAAAGGCATAAGACAAGTTCTGATATATTTATTTTTTTCAGTTATCTTTTGATATACATTCTTGTTTAAGAAGAGAAAGCAAAGGTATGTTAGTGTTTTTATGCTGTCAGTGGCACTTGATATATTTGTATTGGGGACAGGTGTGGATTATACTTTTTAGGGCCAATCATTGGGATATTGGTGGTGGTGTAACCTGGCTGCATTAAAATGAAGCAGTGAGTAAGGTGTGAAATAAACTATCTGACATTGCTAAAAAACAATATAAAGTGAAAACCTAATTAAGCACTAAAAATGTGCTAATATTCTGCTGCTGTTTTTTCTTTTTTTCTTTCCAGCGGCAGTGCTTATGCTGAATGGGTTTTGTTTTGTTTTGTTTTTTGTTATTTTTATAACACCTTTTTATTGAACTTACACGTGATAACAAGTCACATCGTACATGCAATGGTATAAAGAACATTACATGTAATAAAACACATATCATTATGTACAAAATACAGTTAAATACTTGTTTACAATCTCTAAGAGTTATAGTACATTTACGGTTATTGCCTCCCCACCCCATGGTAGGGAGGAAGGGGAGGAAGACATTAATCTTTAGACCACATGAGACTTGCAGCTCAATGCCTCATCCATTGCAGAGCCAACATTATATTTATTTACTTATTTATTTATTTTTTATTTTTTTAAATTGTCGGGCTCAACCAAAATTATAGGAGGAAAGTGTTAATGAAGAATAAGGGGATCTGCATCCTCCATCCGTAACTCATACCAAGCTGTATGTGTAAGACATTCCTGTTTTGTTTTTCAACGTGCACTAGCTAATTCAGTCCAGATTCTTGACATTGAAAGTTTAAATCTGAAGTACCAGGACATGACATTATCATACTATTGCAATGGGAAATGTTGTCCGGTGTGACTCTGTAATGATAACGAGGGACAACCTTTAAAAGGCCCAAATAGGTTCTCGGCATGGCTTGGATAATACAGTGCAAACAGCATAAAGAGAGGCAGAAGGATCATAGCTTAACCTGTAGGTAGTTGTGCTGGTTGTCGCACACTAGCTGCAGTGAGAGACAACTGCTGGGATAGGGAAGATATGTCATAGTTGTCACTACACTGTTGGAGTCAGGAGTAGTAAGCACCACCATTTTTCTATGAACTGGCCATAAGCATTACATATTTAGATTTTGTTTAGTTTCACATGGGTTGGAAAATACTAGATAAGAAAATGCAGAGTTTAAAGTCTGCAGTTGCCTATTATCTGTATAGATTCCTGGTTCCTGTCACACGCACTACATTTTTTTTTTTTAATGAAAATACTAAGCATTTTTCAGCTATTCATCATCATCATTTATATAGCGCCAACATATTCCGTAGCGCTTTACAATTGGGGACAAACATAGTAAACTAATAAACAAACTGGGTAAAACAGACAAAGAGGTGAGAAGGCCCTGCCCTCAAGCTTACAATCTATGGATCTATTGTGACATTACCTTAGGTCAGTGGATTCCAAACCTTTTGAGTCCAAGGCACCCTTAGGGTCTCCATAATTTTTTCAAGGCACCCTTAAGCCAAAATAATTACCAAGTAGCCACCCGCCTTGCTTACCACTGGCCCTGACTGAGGCACCCCTGTGAGATCACCGAGGCACCCCAGGGAGCCTAGGCACTCAGATTGGGAACCACTGCCTTAGGGGGAATACCCATTTAACATTTTAATAACATAAGGGTCCATTTTTAGCTATCTACTTATCTTTTTTGAATTTGTTACATACACTCTATACCTGAATATATCTACCACTATTTGTAAGGTAAACATTTGCTTTCTTTTGAGGACTGAAACATGACTTGTTTGCATTGTGAAGTACACAGGGAAGGATAATTAACAGCACTGCTGACTGAAACAAGTAAGCAGGACTAGTATACAAAAGACCATTGGAAATTGGTCAGGAATTTGGTGGATTGGACTATGCAAGTAAGACACATGATTTAATGTTACCATTGTAAATACACTCAAAACAACATAGTATATACTTAAAACATATATTTAAATTACCTTTTTGACCAATGAATACATTCGTGAATCAATTTGCAGACAATTTAACTTTTAGGCTAGGTGGTTTTGTTAATCTGTAAATGATGATGATATACTGTCTTCTTTTGGGTTCTTGCTGACAGTGCAGAAGTAGAAAGTAGAAGTAGAAATAAAGCCCCCAGCTTGGGGCATTCATGTCTTATATTGAAGTGCAAGGTATCACTCGCCAACATTAGATTTTGTCTACAATTATAGTTTATTTCATTATTAACATTTATTTTTATAGTCCCAGCTCAATTCCATAGCGCTTTACAATTGTTACCAAACACAGTAATAAAAAGAAAGGCCTGCTTGCAAGCTTACGATCTATAGGAGAATAGGCATTTCATAGTAACCCCTAGGGGTGGATTGGGAACTTACTGTGGCTCTGGAAAAAATTCTGAAAGTGGCTTTGCATAGGCATGAACAAATCAACTGTAGGTGGGGTCAATGCAGAAGTAGATGGGGCCAGCATACACATCAGTGGTAGGCGAGGCTAATGCAACACACAATGGTAGGCAGACCTTATACACAAGTAGCCAAAGCACTGAACTAGTAGTGATCCTAGTGACCACCATACAATATAGAGAGCAACCTAGTGATCGCCATACAATATAGAGAGCAACCTAGTGATCGCCATACAATATAGAGAGCAACCTAGTGACCACAATACAACACCGAGAGTATCCTAAGGACCATCATGTAAAACAAAGAGCATTCTTCTGACCACCATGCAATGCAGAGTGCATTCTTCTGACCGCCATGCAATGCAGAGTGCATTCTTCTGACCGCCATGCAATGCAGAGTGCATTCTTCTGACCACCATGCAATGCAGAGTGTATTCTTCTGACCGCCATGCAATGCAGAGTGCATTCTTCTGACCGCCATGCAATGCTGAGTGCATTCTTCTGACCGCCATGCAATGCAGAGTGTATTCTTCTGACCGCCATGCAATGCAGAGTGCATTCTTCTGACCGCCATGCAATGCAGAGTGCAACCTAGTGATCACAATAAAATACAAAGAGCATCATGTAATACAAATAACGTATTTGTGACTGCCACACTATATTAACTCCCTCATTATTAACCACTCCTCATAAATCATTAGCTCCTTCACTGTTGTCATAACAACCCCATTCATCATTAACCTCTTTATAATGATTAACTCCCTCCTCTCCAGTATTAATTAATTTCCACATCTATTTATATTTTTTAACCTCCTCATTATCTCCCTCAGCCTCATCAAAACAACCCCTTCTTAGTAATTTAATCCATTAAGTTCACCCTCACAAACAAACCAAATTTTAATAAGTAACCTCCTTATTCTTAATAGTATCTACCTTCAGTTATACTCATTCCTCAACAAAGGCTTATTGTCACAGATATGTACCTCAGAAATAATGCATTTCCTCGAGCAAAGTTAAAACAAACAAATTTCTTCCCCTGGTCTCAAAAATCAAGATATCTCCTTTACCAACATACACACACTATCAAAAAAAAGTACATTTGCAATTATATAAATAAGCGCCCTGTGCTATTTCCTTTAAATAAATTTATACCATAAGTTATTTATAAGTGATCCAGTCACAACTATTTTGTAACACACAAAAAGAAAACTACAAAACTGCTTGACAGTTGTTGTGCTACACATCATCTTATAATCTTCTATGCACGTCAAATTATTAAGGATGATTTAGTTTAAGAATAGCATGAATGTTCCATTACCAAGATTTTATTCTAAAGAGATGTGAAAAAAATGTAAGTACCCATTCAATTGGTGGTTATTTAGAAAATGTGATTAAAGCCTGCTGTCCCAATCTGTCACTCAGCCACTTCTCCAGTCTCTGGGAAGTGACACCAATAAATACCACAACTCCCGGCTGTATTGCTTGCTTCTTGTAGTAACTGGGAAAATTCATGAAAATAAAGTAAAGAATAACTGTTCAGAATGGTGATACTCGAGAATTCCATAATCAGAATGATATTTTATTTCTTCACTTTACATCCTGGGGGTCGGGTGGGGTACGTGTCCCCGACTCTGAGTAGAGCGACAAGGACTTACCTGACTTGATAACGTAGAAGGTGGCAATGACAATAGGATGGCAACAGCGAAGGTTTGAAAATGGGACTTTGCAGAACAACGATCAATACAGAAGCTGGCACACAGAAAGTCATGTGACTTTCTTGGACTGTACTATTATTAGGGGTGTTTAATGAGTAATGCAGGGAATTTGAAAATGTACCAAGTAGAAGGGTTGCTGTAAAATGTTTTACATTGTGTGGCTCCCTGCATTATTTATTAAACCCCCCTAATAACAGTACAACCCGAGAGAGTCACATGAGCAGCACGGTGGCGTAGTGGTTAGCACTTCTGCCTCACAGCACTGGGGTCATGAGTTCAATTCCCGACCATGGCCATATCTGTGAGGAGTTTGTATGTTCTCCCCGTGTTTGCGTGGGTTTCCTCCGGGTGCTCCGGTTTCCTCCCATACTCCAAAAACATACTGATAGGTTAATTGACTGCCAATAAATTGACCCTAGTCTTTGTCTGTTTGTCTATATCTGTCTGTGTAAGCCCAATGGGGTAGGGACTGATGTGAATGAGTTCTCTGTACAGCACTTCGGAATTAGTGGCGCGATATCAATAAATGGTGATGATGATGAATTTCTGTGTGCCAGCTTCTGTATTGATCGCGATTCTGCAAAGTCCTCTTTTCAAAGCTTCGGTGTTCCTATCCTATCGTCAGTGGCACCTTCTACCTTATCAATTCGGGTAAGTCCTTGTCTGTGTAGCGGTAGTCGCGTTAGTGACTACCACCGCTGAGGGTCATGTAGAGTTGGAGGCGTGAGGACCTCCTGTTGGAGCAAATGCGACTTTTATGTAGACTGAGACTCAGACTGACATGTGCCTGTCAGGAGACAGGAACATTTTGGGTGCTCAATCACTAGTGTAAGTTATGACTTGATAGTGTTGATGATGATCCGCTTAGATGCATCTGGCTCAACATACAAAATGTGTAGTTTTTTTTTGGATGAAATTTCCGTCCGTGCTTTAGACGGAAATTGCGTCCAAGTCTACATGAGGCTCCATTTAATTTCATAAATTAAATACAGATTCTAAGCTAGGAATACAGACTTTTTTTCGAGAGATCTATCTTTACAATGGGAAACCACCAAGTTTATACAGTTACATGATGCTCAAAGATGTTTTCATAACAATGAAGACTCAATAGCGCTGACTATTTTATGTATTTTTGCAGTTTACCATCTGGTAACAGTATCTGCTGTATAACACACCGATGCTTTGATCAGTAGCATACACTATGTGATTTCAGTCACAGAGATGGTACCATGCAGGGAGAGAAAATAAATGATTTTCTGGGCAGACAAATGTTATGGTTGTCAAAGAAAAATGAATATAGCATTTTAGCTGGTATTATGTTGCCTAAAAATGCACAATATTATTGCATGACATGATTATTAAATGAAAAAAGAGACATTTATCTCGGATAAAAATAAGTAGTTTAAAAACATACATAATCAAACTATTAAACTAATATGCTCCAGTGACTACATGATTTATTTGGACCTAATTTATGTTGTAGTTGGGGACCTAAGAACCTCCACTCCTGGACTGGAGCTTTAGGTAGTAAAACGTGTTCTATGTATCCACAGGGCTGTGAGCACATCCATTGCATTGCTGGGTGGAGGCTTATGATATTATTTAACAGTGTTTTATAGTATTGAATGTTCAACACAAAACACCAGAGTGTCTTGCTATTTTTAACAGGGGGACAACCCACTCTGAGTCACTTTTTTCCTCCAGTGGGTAGCCTAGTCAGCTGGATAAATACATACTTTTCTCCCAGTCTTCACATGAGGTGAGAGTCAAACTATGATTAAAATTAAGATCTCATCCACCCAAAACCTTGATGATTGGTTTGCCTCAAGAACCAGTACCTACAAGTCAGTGTCATTCACTATCAGACAGCAGAGTATCTAGAAGCCACTGAGCCAGGATACCTTCCCCATAGGACAGTGAAGGTGCAAGGCACCTATTCCATTAACTAACATTTCAAAGGCTGTCTGTTGATGGATGTTTGTTGAGACCGTTGTAAAACCTAAATAATTTCTTTTGTTTGTACCTTCATCCCTCCTGTACCCAATTAGGGAAAATAGTTGCTGTTTAAATCTTCCATCTGTGATCAACATTTACCTTGTGAAAGGTCCTACTTGTGTGTTCCTGAGATCTTGATTGTCATTTGGCTTTGACCTGTCTTGAACTTGACTATCCAACGTGTATGTGATCCACACAGTAAATTTGTTGTAACTATTGTCTAATTATACAGATAATGCTTTTAAGTTGGCCGTGTACCTTCAAAAGGACCAAGTTAAGGAGAATAGCTTTTTGTAGAACTGGCCATCAAGAAATACAATTCTAATTGACTCTCTAGGTACCCATACAGTATAGCATTTAGCATTGCCCTGAATATAGATATTTAAATATGTGTATTTATTATATATATATACATTTATATGTGGTATTCCTGTCTGTGATGATTCACAACCAAATAAGATGGTTCAAGAAACCATGGAATGACAAGTGGGTGGGGTCCATGTTTTTTCAAGCGGCGGCATTTAATTAACACGCACCTATCAAATATCATCTTGAGAGATGTAGAAATTTCAGCTGACCTGTATCAATTCAGTTTCAAAGGATAGTAATCTGATTTCTCCCTATGTACTACAAAGGAATGTGACAAGCATCCAAGACTGTTTGTTTGAGGAGTTCAGCAAATTGAAAAACAATATTAAACCTTTATGTTACAGATAAGCAGCAGGTGGCAGAGATTGAATGATATTCAGTATTTTCACTGGGACAGTCACAATACCAGGGCACCCACAGGCGATTATCCTCAGTACTCAGGATGTGGGAACATGATTTTATCTGTAGGCAAATATCTGGATAGAATGATACATTAGTTTTACTAACACAAACACACCAACAGCAATTATTTCACTTTCATAAAATGTCATACTACAGCAGATAGGAGACTTCACACAAGGGGTACAAATGCAACACCATACTGGTATTCTATTAGCCACTCTGGGGTATGCAATGCAGGCTTGTATTCGCTCTGTGGAGGCTTCTCCCCTGGCACTGCTGTGTAGGAGGCAGTGGCCCTGCTTTACTGTCACTTAGCTTTTGGCAAACACACAGATCCACAAGACCTGCAGGGATTCCAAATGAAGAAAGAGGACTTGCTGACCCTTGCAGTCCTTTGGTAGAGTTCAGATTCAGAGTCCAATGTTCAGACACTCAGTTCTTACAAGATGTAGAGTTTGATGCAGCAGCAGGTGCTCTTTATATAGTCCACAGTTCAGCAACCACCCCTCCAGCAGCTCCACGTTGTCTGAGGATATCAGGTACACACAGTGGGTCTCTCAAGAGACTCACTGCTGATGAAATTAGACAAGCAATTTCCTGGATTTCAGCAAAGGAGCCTAATCACTCGGGATGTAATTAACTGGCATTCTCCCAGGATTAACCTGGTGGCTGGGACTTGGCTCAGAAACTACCCATCTTTGTGTCAGACCCACCTGCCAGTGACGGCTCCATGATGTCTATAGATCCCAGGTTCACATAAATATCTCCTGAAAGAAACCTAAATTATGGTTATTTCATTATCAGGGGTATTGTTCCAGGTTTGTCCCCTTAATTGCTAGTCTGCAGATGAACGCAGGATGGCTACACACATTATATATAATAAATGTATGGGCTAAAAAGCATAACTTGGGAACTGGAGCCTGATTCATTAAGGAGTGTAAATGGCAATTCATTGCGTATTTTGTGCACAATTACTCTGCACATGCCCTGAACTGGACCATATGCCAGAGAACGCAGAAGGTCCTTTACTACAGCCTACGATTTCAGAAGCGGAACGGGGAAGAGAATGGACATAGGCATGTAGT
The DNA here is from genome assembly GCF_038048845.1 of Mixophyes fleayi. Lineage (NCBI taxonomy): Eukaryota > Metazoa > Chordata > Amphibia > Anura > Limnodynastidae > Mixophyes > Mixophyes fleayi. Next base: position 399,834,359 of record NC_134402.1, on the reverse strand, counting down.
TTATTTATAGTAAGGGCATGTCAAGCTCAATTGCACGCAGTAGCGTCAGATTCAAGCTTTAAGCATCTCGCAAGTACTTGATTTCTTTCAAGTCACTTGCACCATCTACAGGTCTAGTGTGAGTGCAGATTACTAGTGATGGCTGTGTATACTTCCTAGAACATTTGTATGTAATCAGGAGCAACTTTAAAAATGTATTTTATGTAACATCATAATAAATGTATTTTAAGGTAACAAAAATGAAAAGAAGGCAACATGCTTTTTATATTTTCTTTATGTTTTGCCATTGACTATTATTAACAGGTGACATTAATTGAATAGTTTTCTTTTTTTCTGTGCGCTCTTCTGTGACTTTCTATTCCACATGTGTATTGGATGTATCCTGCAGTCTTATTTATCTGTCAGAGCAGAGCAGACCTAGACTCGTATTCATCAACAGACATATATTCAGATCAGCTCCATGTTGATTACAGACGTGCGTATGCCCGTAGGTGCATTTTGCGTTTGTTAATGAATCAGGCCCGTTGTGTGTGTGGAGGGGGTGGGGGGGGGGGGGAGTTTCAAAAAGTATGCTGATTACAGTCCACAAACAATGGTACTGTCAAATTGATTTCTTGTTTTGTCACAGGGAGGTATTTTCAAGTCTTTGTGCAGGTAGAAAAATCATAAGGGCCCTAATGCCCAGCAGTGAGCCCCTTCTGAATGCACCTCTGTTTCCCCTTTATGTCATTCTGCAGATTGAAATTTCATATTTACATGTTAGTGTAAAGTAGATACACTTGTCCTTCAATCGTCCTATTTAACTTCGTCCATCAGATGGTACAAATTTTAACAACACCCCCTGTCATTGCGTGGCCATCCTGGTATGTTCATAATTGGTCCTAAATCTTATTACAAAGCTACATGAGCCTAGTCACATATTCTATTATTTTTTCATAGCATCATTTTTAGAAATGCAGTACAATCTATAGACTGTCCCCCTAATGGGGGACATTTGTGAATGTTGGTACAATGTCTGTAGTTTAGTCATACATATGGGTGACCAAGTTAGACAAGACCTTTTGCAATTTCGCTATGGACTGCACACACAGGCCGATAGCGGTCGTGTTCCAGCCGGATTTACCAAAGTGCCTAATTATGAACCTATTTGCTTTTTTATAGGATTAATATTGGCCATTATTTTGAGGCCCACACACTGCTATATGGGGCTGATTGATCGACACCTCTCGGTATATCACTGTATGTGTTGCTAGCAGCACTGTTAAGTTTACAAAATGAAAGCAAACAGCTGATTACAATTGGTAACACCAAATTTTTCTTTGCACCAGTTTTGTTAAATATTCCCAGATATGTCTGAACTTTTCATTGTATTTCAGTAGAGAAATTTTTATAGCATTTGTTGTTAAGTTTGTTTGAGAGCATTTGCTGGAGTATTGTGTTGTGTACTGTAATCTTGGGATAGCACATGCTATAGAAGGCAGTACACTTTAACACTTTTTATACATTTGTGTTTAAAGGTAGATCAGGATAATTGACAGGTCATATTTTAATCAATAGGGGCAGCATTTTAAAGCAAAGCATTTTTTTTAAACTGTTACACCGGTTAAAGCATAAATGTTAAGCATGTTTTAATATTTAATTCCTGTTCACTTTGAATAATTCCTCCATAAGCCGAAATGTTATGCATTAGTTTTAGGAAGACATGTAAGCTAACCTCAGACTTTACTTAATTGCATAAAACATATTTATTGACCATGAAGTTAATTGGCACTTGTACCTTTGTTACATTTTAGAGATGGTGATCTCACTCTGAGTAGACTGATGGTAAACAGCTCAGATAAAATCCTCAGAAAAGAAGGCTCAGCAGTCTTTAGTCATTCTGGAGCAGGCTGGAAGATCAATTCTTCACTGGCTTTGGAGATAAGGTGAGTGATCCATAGTGCAAATGTACCAGTAGAGTAGTCCATTTTATTATTATTATTATTATTAATTTTTATTTATAGGGCGCCACAAGGTGTCTGTGGCGCCGTACAGGGACAAAAAGGAATTACAATACAAGGTGATTGCTGGTTACAACTGTTACAATGTGATAGTGCTTTTCCGCAAGATATCCGAGGAAGGGTTGTAGAAGACAGTGGATTTAAACTGAAGTTGGTGTTAAATGAACTCCATATTCTTTTATACATTACACAATTTAATCTCCAATTTAGCACAACCAGTTTATGTTAAACTGGAGATAAGAGTTGTGCTATTTATAGAGTTAAATTATCACCATTTACATGAAGTTTTACTCCACTTTCTGGCTAATCCACTTTTATAGATTAGCCCCCACAATGTCTGTCCTCCTAACTTGAAATATTCTACACACTCAGATGTCTAGATTGGACTACACCCTTAGTATATTTACTAAACTGCAGGTTAAAGTGGAGATGTTGCCTATAGCAACCAGTCAGATTCTAGTTATCATTTATTTAGTACATTTTACAAAATGACAGCTAGAATCTGGTTGCTATAGGCAACATCTCCACTTTGGCAAACCCGCATTATAGTAAATACACCCCTAAGTGTGTGTGGTTCTATACCCTTCAGCCAAATGTTTATAACAGATAGAATTGATAAGTTTCATTGCCTAAAGAAATAAAATAAATACAATTGCACCCATAAAGGGTATTGAATATAAACCACTTTTCCTGCTCATACAAATATATGCTGAAAACCACGAAAAGAAGCTAGAAAGATAAAAATGTTTCGTAAAAGTTGCAGGATAGCATGTAGAAGCTGGTAAGTTATAGTTACCTGAAGGTGGAAAGCCTCTTTATTCAGTTTTATTTACATAGCGCCACCCTGCTTTACAATTGGGAGCATACACTAATAAAACAAGACTGGGCATTATAAGACAGACAGAAAGGTAAGAGGATCCTGCTTGTAAGCTTACCATCTATAGGGAAATAGTACTTTGATATATGAGGATATGTGCAACAGATTGCATATTAGACAGGTACAAGAGCCTAGGAACGTTAAGACGATGATTCCGAATTTTATAAGCTTGCCTAAAGAGAAGAGTTGTCATGGAACACTTCAAGGTTTACAGGCACAGGCAAAGGAGGGAATACCACAGAGTGGGTGCAGCCTGAAAATGTCCTGTAAAAAGTCCTATATTCAGGAATAGAAGCAGGTAATGAGTGTGGATGAAAGATGCAGATCTTGGGCAGATCAGTGAGGTCTAGTTTGAAGATTTGAGTCAACTTCAGAAACATGTGTTGGATAATAATAATACAAAACTGCACCAAGATTTCTTGGTGTCACACAGTAAGGAAAACAGAACATACATAAAACAGGGACATACAAGAAAGACAAAATAAATGGAGGCATAAAGACAAACGCAGGACCCTGCTCATAAGTGAGCTTACATTCTAAGTGGAAGAGGGCACTGCTGAGAGGAGCAAGTGTGGCTCCAAGTGGCGATTAGGACAGTTGTGAGCGTGCATTAGTGTGAATAGTGTCATCTGGGATAAGATAAGCTCTAAAAAAGAGATTTCAGAAAGCGTTTAAAGATTTGAAGACTGTGGGAATGCCTGATTTGATGTGGTAGGAAATTTCACAAGTGGGTAGCAGCACTGGAGAAGTCTTGTCAATGAGAGTGAGAGGTGGTTATCAGAGACGAGACATGGCACAGGTCAGAAGTGTATCTAAGAGGACGTCGGGAAGGAGAGGATTTGAGATGTAGGCAAGGGGGAGTAATTTGAATTGGCTTCTGGAGGATACAAGTAGCCAGAATAGGGATTTACAAAGTGGTGCAGCAGATGTGGAGTGGTGAGAGGAAGATCAGTCTTGCAGCAACATTAGGATCGATTGGGTATACATGGGTGTCGAGAATGCCAGATAGCAGGATGTTGCAGTAGTCAAGACAGAGGTGATGAGAGAATAGATAATAGTTTTGGTAGTATAGTAGGAAACTAAGAAAATTGTGATGTTGACAATGAGGGGAAGGTGGGGATGGCAGGATGGAAGATGATGAGTTCTGTGTTGCGCATGTTCAGCTTTAGGTAGCATTGGGACATCCTTGTGGAGATAGCCAAAAGACTGCTGGTTATACGAGATAGCACAGAAGAGGAGAGATCAGAGGAAGAGATATAGATATGGGTGTCGTCAGCATAGAGGTGATACTGGAGGCCAGATGAGCGAATTGGTTCCACAAGAGAAGACGTGCATAGTGAAAAAAGTAAAGAGCCAATAACAGAGCCTTGTGGGACCCCAAACACATAGTAGGAGTGGAGCGGATGATGTTCCAGAGGTAGAAATACTAAAGGTGTGGTTTGATAAGTAAGAAGAGAATCAGGAAAATACTGTGTCATGAAGGTCAGTGTAGTAAAGGGGTGTAGGAGAAGAGGCTGATCAACAGTGTCAAAAGCAGCAGACAAGTCCAGGAGAATGAGTATGGAGAAATGACACTTAGGGCTAGATTTACTAAGCTGCGGGTTTGAAAAAGTGGGGATGTTGCCTATAGCAACCAATCAGATTCTAGCTGTCATTTTGTAGAAAGTAGTAAATAAATGAAAGCTAGAATCTGATTGGTTGCTATAGGCAACATCCCCACTTTGTCAAACCCGCAGCTTAGTAAATCTAGCACTTAGACTTTGCAGTAAGTAGATCATTGATTATTTTTGTGAGAGCAGTATCAATGGAATGTTGGAGGCGGAAGCCTGATTGCAGAGAGTCTAGAATGAAGTGAAAGGAGAGAAAGTGAGGCAGGCATTTGTACACCAATCGCTCAGTTAGTTTGGAGGCAAAGGGGAGGAGAGAAATAGGGCGGTAGTTGGAGAGAGAGGTTGGATCGAGAGATGGTTTCTTTAGAATAGGTGATATGGGTGCATGTTTAAAGGAGGATGGAAACGTGCCAGTGGAGAGAGACAGGTTGTAGGGTGAGATGATGAGATTTTGTCTTCAGTTACTAGAGAGAATGAATTAAGGTTGGATTGGGGAGTATAGGTAAAGTTGGGTAGAGTAGGTGGAGTGTGTGTAATTTGGCATGACAAAATATCTTGTTGAATGGTATTGATTTTTGTCTTTGAAGTAGGTGGCAAAATCATGGGCCATGAGGGAGGAGGTGCAAGTGGGCAGAGAAGTGATTTGATAAAGCGATGATGTGGATTAAAAGACTGGGCGGATATTAGAGACTTGAAGTATGTTTGTTTTGAAAGAGCAATCAGGATAGGAATGAGATTTCCTCCAGTGGCACTCTATAGCGCGGGAGCACGTTTGCAGGTAGCGACTCTGTTTGGTGTACCATGGTTGGAATTTGTATCTTCAGGGTGGTGTGGTTGGTTTTCTCAGCTCTTTAAAAGCCGACACAGCGAACACCGATGTTAAAATAACGTAGACTATAACCACGATTACAAAATGTATACTTGCCATGTAAGAGACAAGCACTATTTTCGGCAGGCTTAATGAGCTGCACATATAAAAGGCGACGTTTAACAAATATCTCCATCAAAAAATTACATCACTTCTAATGGACACACTGAAAATGTCGGTTTAAAGCATCAATGGGCAGACCCGCAGCCTGTATAATGTAATCCAGGCAAGTGGGGAGAGGTGGGCCAGGGGATGGGGGAGGGGGAACAAGAGGAAGGTTTACCCTGCTTGTGGGAGTTTACAATCTAAAGGAGGGGGAGGATTAAAAGAATAAGGGAGTGACATGTAGAGTGGAAGAAGGAGTGGGGACTATAGGAAAGGCTTAGGCAGTGGCCTGAAAGTCTTTGAACAGGTAAGTTTTCAGTGACCTTGGAATGCCATCTAAGTTTGATTTTTTTTTTTTCTTGGTTTGTTTCTTCAGGCTTTTGTTAATGATTTATAATTCTGCACATTTTCCACAATGGCATGATGATCATGGCAACCACAGTCACATGGCACATGGTAAATGTGATTAGAGAGGCTTTGGAAAGTCCCTCTGAACTCTCTCTGAACTGTAAAATCCTCACTGTTTTCACATGACATGAGTGTGAGTCTGTGTGTGTGACTTGCAGCCATAATTGTCTGCCCTCCAGAGAATTTTGAAAAGGAGATAATGTTTTAGAAGAGAACAGCTATAAAAAGAATAATGGATAGGAGAAGGGGAGGAGGATGCACTGGACAAAATATTGCGTGGAGTATGAGCTGCAATGAGGACGGGGGTAACCAATCCCCTAAGTTTAAGTAGTATAGAGAGTCCAGATGCGCTCAAATACTGGTATCAGTAGTAGTGTGTAGTGTGTCCCAAGGTTGGGTGGGATGTAGATGATTGGATGTAATGGGGTAATAAACGTTGCAGGGTTTGTTCAACCTAGTAGTAGAATATAGTGCTTGCAAATCATGCACAACAAGAATAAATGCAGTTGTATAAGAGGGAAAATGCAGAATGGAAATATGGCTTAAAAATACAGAATGTTGCACATGTGCTATAGACTGGTGCGATGAGTAGATAAAGTTATTCTTGTATGCTTGATTATGTAGTCAAGGTGGAAAGCGTGCGCATAGAAGTGGATGGAATTGAAGAGAAGTGATTCTTATGTATTGGATATGTCGTCAAAGTAAGAAGCGTGTGCAATTACCTTGCAGCGCTAGGCCATGCGCATGAGTGGGAGCCCTGTGATGAAAAAGTCCATAGGACGAAACGCGTCGGAGTACTCGCTCCCACCACTCTTTATTAGACATTGTCAGCCTACAACCAAGTACTTTTGATGTAAGTGATACTTATCATTACAATAAATTCTACTACTAGGTTGAACATACCCTGCAACGTTTATTACCCCATTACATTCAATCATCTACATCCCACCCAACCTTGGGACACACTACACCCCACTACTGATACCATAAAAAGAATAATGTTGTTTTTAGGATTGCTGCTTTCGAAATGAGCGTTTACATTTTGACCTATCCAAACGGCCACTTAGTTGTTAGACTGTGATTACTGATTTTGTGCTTCTTCTGTTGAAGAGGGGGGAGATACTATGGGGGGAATTCAGTTTCACAAAGTGTCTCCGGAACGTCCGTGAGACACTCCGCCGCAGAGATTTGACAGAAATCTCCCCTCATTTTCCCTCACACCTCGAAAGGGGTGTGAGGAAACATGAGCAAACATGTCTACCGTAATTGCCGGCAATGATGCGCCTCACAATATCCACCTGCCCCACATCGCTATTGATTGCATTCCTCCATATGAAGCATAAGTTGAAATGTAATAGTCGCCCTTTCACCAACATTCCACTGCTGATGTTTTTTTTTTAAAAAAAATAAATAAGGGGAATTCAACTCTTCATGATGTCCTGTCAGGGTCTGGCGTGATGAGGCTCTGTGGGATGTTCTGTACCTTAAACATCGTTGTCTATTCCTCACACCTGAAAGAGTAATGTAATACATGGAAATGTGCCCAGCTGCAAATAGCTCAAGGCTTTTTTGCGACTTTGCGTTGAATTGAATTCCCCTTATGGTTTTTTTGTTTTTAAAAACAACTGCAGTGGAATGTCAGGGTAAGGCTGAACATTATATTTCAAGTCATGTTTTATAGATGGACATTCACTTTCTAGGTATATTTTAAAACCTTTGTTGCCACTAGATGAAGATTATCTTCTGATACTGGCATGAGTGTTTGTAATATGCTATAACAACTGCTATGCCTTTAATAGCGACAGTAGAGGATTCAATGTATCTGTCACCAGAAGCATAAGTTGTAGTCGTCTGTTTTCAACATTGTCACTGCTTTATTAAATAAACAACAGTGAATAAGCACAGTTCTTTAAGATGTAAGGTTTATGTTACTGTGTTTTAAACATTTTTGGCAAAACTTTGACAAATTCTAAAGCTGTCACAAACAACAGACCACTGAGATTGTTTTGTCTGAGCGTGAAGTCTTAAACCGTTTTGTTTCACTTGAACATATTTTTTACAGCACTTCCTATGAAATGACAATGAGTCATGTACACATCTGGCTCTATGATTTACTAGCGACATATTCTCTACTATTGTAAAATAATTAACCAATGGCATTTATCCTTTGAAACTGTCAGTTCCTAACATACCAAACTGTGATCTTGCAAACATAACTGTTTGTTTATATGTGTATGTTTGATGTACATGGTTTACATGGCATAAACAAGACAACATATGTAATAATTATAGTAAATAGTATAACAGAAAATAATATGAAATATATTGTGGATAATAACAGCAGGAAATAGATTATCTTGGCCTTTAAATAGTGACCATAAAATTGATCCGCACTAAAGCTTTCATAAAGCAGACCTTTTTCATTGGCTGATCAGCTTTTTGCAAGCCTTGGTTCATTTAGTGGTCTAGCTCAGGGAGTGAGAGACTTAAGCAGATTACTTCTGTTTTTATTTTGCAAGTTTCACAGTGCACAAGGGCCGTGCACATGGGTGTGTTTTTTCCTGCATCATTTATCCTTAAAAAAGCAAAAGGACAAAATAGCAGATAATGTCGAAAGCAATAGTTTCAGCCACATTTTCAGTTTCTTTTAACATGTGGTTTACTTGCAGAAAAAAACCTGAAAAAGAATTTAAAAAATGGCAAACAAGCATAAAAATGCATCATACTTAAAAATAAAACACCATCAAGCAAAGATCAATATACAGGGAACTTGTTAAAAGCAAAGTTCAGTATAATGTGAATTAGATAAAATGATATGGCTGTCTTATGGAAATATTATTTGTAGCCTAGCTTATAAACTGGGGCATTCACTATATCCGCGACATTTCGGTTTAAACAACAATTTACAATACCTTGCTATCTCAAATGAAGTCCTCAAATCACACAGTGGCCTGCTGCAGGTTTGTTTATTAGGAAACCACTTCATAATATAATACAGGATGCTGGAACAATGCGTTAGAAAGAACAATAGCAGGATAATATGCACAGTGGCTGAGTTTAATTGACCCTAAACCTAGTTTCCTTTTTATACTGTGGCACATAATATGCCTTGAAATATGTAGTGTAAAAATGTATACAGCTGGTATTAAGGTAGTTGTGATAATCACAACACAAATGTAGGCTTTATTGGGGTATCCTACACCTAAGTAACAGAAAATGATGAGGGCACATGTTTTTGAGAAGGTGGTGGGAAATTGAGAAATTAACATTTTCATTTAGATCATTGAAATTGTCACATTCATCAATTTAACAGTAAAAGGAACTTATCCCTTATTATTAAGTTAATTTAGGTGCAAGAGGCTGACTTATTGGACAGTAAGTGATCTATTGAGCAAGCAGTGAAGAGCCAAAATCCCAACTTTTTGTTATTTAACAAAGAATTAATGCCGGAGACATCAAAGATTTCTCTGGCCTTAACCTAATTACCGGATCTCACCGCTGTCCCCATAGAACTCTGTTGGGACAGCAGCACTAGACAATTTGCTCTTTGCAGCAAAGTCATCTCAGGATGATGTTACTTGTGTTTTACAAAGGGATCCAGCTGAAGCCTCTCCGGCTTCACTGAATCCCTCACCTGTGAAAGTACTATGCTCATAGCTCTACCATCATTCTCCGACAGTGTAAGGCTGCCGATGGAGGAGGGGGGTTTTAGCTGAGGCTCCCAGACTAGCCCTGGCATGGAAACTTACAGCAGTATTTCATTATGGATCGCTGTGATTTTCAGCGATGCATATTGATTCTTACCGCTCTGTTAATAAATAGACACATAAGTATTGTGAGTTAAAGATGGAAGAAAGGGAACTGTCTTTGAAAAAACAGGGACACATAACATTATCAATCCGAAACGAGGTTTAGCAGCCTGTTGCTCTCTCATTAGTTGCTGTGGGTTACTGTTTTTCTTGCACTACCTCAGTGGTGGGCCCCCTGAGCCTTCACCTGTGGCCCCAGTCTGTTGCTCTTGGTATCACTTATAAGAGTGAGTGAGAGCAGCTGGCTTACTCCTCATTTATCCTCCTCTGCACACTGAAGGGAGGTTACACAGCACAGGAGCTGTGCAGAGGGGTGTGTGTGGGGGGGGGGGGGGGGGGGGAGCTGCGCAGAGGGGTGTGTGTGTGTGTGGGGAGCTGTGCAGAGGTGTGTGTGGGGAGCTGTGCAGAGGGTGTGTGTGTGTGAGGAGCTGTGCAGAGGGGTGTGTGTGTGTGGGGTGCTGTGCAGAGGGGTGTGTGTGTGTGGGGAGCTGTGCAGAGGGGTGTGTGTGTGTGGGGAGCTGTGCAGAGGGGTGTGTGTGTGTGTGTGTGTGTGTGGGGAGCTGTGCAGAGGGGTGTGTGTGTGTGGGGGGAGCTGTGCAGAGGGGTGTGTGTGTGTGTGTGCGTGTGTGTGTGGGGAGCTGTGCAGAGGGGTGTGTGTGTGTGTGTGGGGAGCTGTGCAGAGGGGTGTGTGTGTGTGTGTGTGGGGAGCTGTGCAGAGGGGTGTGTGTGTGGGGAGCTGTGCAGAGGGGTGTGTGTGTGTGTGGGGAGCTGTGCAGAGGGGTGTGTGGGGAGCTGTGCAGAGGTGTGTGTGTGTGTGTGTGGGGATCTGTGCAGAGGTGTGTGTGTGTAGCTGTGCAGAGGTGTGTGTGTGTGTGGAGCTGTGCAGAGGTGTGTATGTATGTCGGGAGCTGTGCAGAGTGGTGTATGTGTGTCAGGAGCTGTGCAGAGGGGTGTGTGTGTGGGGGGGGAGCTGTGCAGAGGGGTGTGTGTGTGTGTGTGTGGGGAGCTGTGCAGAGGGGTGTGTGTGTGTGTGTGGGGAGCTGTGCAGAGGGGTGTGTGTGTGTGTGTGTGTGGGGAGCTGTGCAGAGGGGTGTGTGTGTGTGGGGAGCTGTGCAGAGGGGTGTGTGTGTGTGTGTGTGTGGGGAGCTGTGCAGAGGGGTGTGTGTGTGTGTGTGTGTGTGGGGAGCTGTGCAGAGGGGTGTGTGTGTGTGGGGGGAGCTGTGCAGAAGGGTGTGTGTGTGTGTGGGGAGCTGTGCAGAGGGGTGTGTGTGGGGAGCTGTGCAGAGGGGTGTGTGTGTGTGTGGGGAGCTGTGCAGAGGGGTGTGTGTGTGGGGAGCTGTGCAGAGGGGTGTGTGTGTGTGTGTGGGGAGCTGTGCATAGGGGTGTGTGTGTGTGTGGGGAGCTGTGCAGAGGGGTGTGTGTGTGTGTGGGGGGCACTGTGCAGAGATGTAGGGGGGGGGGGGCTGACCGGCGGTCTGTGTTATGTTTAGAATACCATTCGATTTATGTGTTACAAAACAATACTGTCGGATTAAACCAGCTTCAACCAATCCTCTGTGGTCAGGTGATCTAATTTGCTGAGCTCCATTAATCTATATAGAAGTTTGATTTATATGTCCAAATAGGTCACTTTACATTCAGATGTGTGGTTTATGAAATGTGCATATATATATTTACATGCCTGCCCACGTACAAAGGAAATGTTTTTGTCTTTAAACGAATTAATCTCCTGTACTTCATCCTATGATTTCCGTACCATACCCTGAAAATGTCACTTTAGCAAGCATCCTGTGGCTTTAGTAAGAACGCATCTGGAACAGCATATGTGTGTTACTTGCCATGTGGTTTATTGCTGGTTTTGGTACATCTACATTACATGTCTCTTACCCAATGACACACAGGCTGTAAAAGTGTCTCGGTATTCTGAGACAAACGTTCCACTAAATGATATGACACCGTTATTAGTACTCAAAATATCTCTTTTTCATTATATTGCAGACAGGGCAGATAAAAGTCACATGAACTTAGTTTGATGGTGTTTGTTGTATCTTTTTTATTTATAGGACCTAATTACATTTGATGCACTCCAAAAAGAACAAAATGGTTAAAAGGGTTTTACAATTCTCATCTAATAAAAGTTCTCTTATTTCAAAAGAAATACAAAGGTCTTTGAGAGGCCCCAAAGTTAGTGCAATTCCAAACAATCTTCATCATGAAGATCACAGATCATTTAAGGTAAATTAGATAAAATGTATTAAAAAGTACTAGTCATGGGAGTGAAATAAAATTTTAAAAACATTTTAGGCTTCTCAGTGCTTCTGGGAGTATTAAATGTTACTCTGCTTTATGAACTGGTAAACTTGTCAAAATAGAGGGAAAATTGATGGAGTAAGATATAGACAAAAATCTGCTTCAATGTACACGAGACCTAGGACTTTACAGAAGATTTATTTTCTAACAAGGAAATGATTCACACTATACAGCAAAAGCCAGATACAAAACATCAGTGTACTGGTGAGGCCAAGACACAGCGCACACCTTCATGCCTTCACGAATCTGTGGAATGATTTAAAAATTGCTGTTCACCCACCTGACGGAACTGCAATTTTGCAGAGTAAATTGGTTGAAAATTGCATTATTTAAACGTACAATGTTGGTTAATTATATAAGGCATTATCGTAAAAATTAACAAAATAAATAAACATAAATGTCCAGCCACCTTAGATAAAAATAAGATGGTATCTAGGGGATTAAAATAATTAATTTATCAATAAAGATAGTACCATTGTTTAAACTTCAAGAATGAAAATAAAGTGCACAAATCAAATGCAGGCACAGACAGGGCAGAGAAAACGTTCATTAAAACAAGTGGCTGTGTAATAACATTTCACAATATTACTTAATGAAAAGACTGACAGTCTTGAACTATGACATGTTGTATTTGGAGCAATAGGATCCTATGCGTTTTTTAGTCAGCAGAATAACCCCAAACAATCCCGAGTCTTGCTAAAACACTTCCGATTTCCTGTGGGTAAAGGGTAATGGCGTAATCGAAAAGGAGTCAGAGACCAGTATTTATCAAAATGTGGCAAAAAGGGTGATTTTTATCTTAATTTTTTGTTATAGCCCTAATTTATCAAGATATATATATATTTATATCAAATATAGGCGTGGTAAAGGTTAACTTAGCATTTTATTGAGCCAGTCGCTGCAGATATGCCCATGTGTGAAACAGCTAGACGGGTCTCACATACACAGTGGAACGGAAACTGGAACTGAAACCTCAGATTTGGGCTTTTAGTTCCAGTAATAAAAGAAAAAAATAAATAAATTGTAAAAATAGACAAAAAATATTTAAAAGAAACATCAAACTTTGTAAAAGATTGAAACACTATGAACTAAAGGCTCTGCCACTTTAGAATCTAAAATCATCTTGTGGGATGATTAAATAGTCCTTCTAGTCTAAATTAATCAAATGTATAAACCCTAATAAAGAAAGCACACAATCTAATCTACAAATCAGCAGCAGACATTAATTACAAAATCATATAACAAATACATGCAGCACAAAATTATGGTGAGTTATATGTTGATGAATTCAATTGATAATAAAGCAGAATATTATAAATACTAATAGCAAATGTGGAATAACATATTGGCTGAATATAAACTTTTGCATTCTAAACATTATAAGGTGCAAGATTCGAATTATACTTAAATGTAGTAAATAGAAGGCCACTGTTACATAAATAAAGTGTATTTAAAATGTATATTTTTAAAAATGTACTCGGTAAAGACAAAGCAGGAGTAAGGATTTCTGCAGAGTACAAATTTATCTGCATTTATTGTCATCAGCCGGACAGAGCCACTAGTGGCGAAAATTGGCAAAACTCTTGCTCGGCCTTACATTTCAATAACATTTAACCTAACTTTTCAATGAAATGTTGCTTGAAAATTTAGCGATGTAAATGTTTTGGCAGTATTAGAATATGCAGGTATATTGATGTTAAAGTAGTTACATTTTATACGTTACAACCAATTCAACAGTATTAAGCTCTGTGCACTGGCATGCAAAATGCACCACTTTTTTGAGTAATTTTTATCCTCCATTTAATCATTTGATGTTTGTAATCATTGTGGTTCTGAAGGTGGGACACAAAAGGACATGTCTTTCATTAACCATAATCTAGTATCACATTTGCTAAACCCACTCATAAATTTCAAGGGGGGCTTTTTTGTAAGTGACAGATTAATTTTTATTTCCTATTTTTTTTTAAAAAAAAAACATTGCTTTTATGTGTGCATTTACCTTTGCACTTCAATGTGGTGCACGATCTGCAAATCAAATCTCATATTGCACCTCCCATTTGTAAATTTTCTAAACTGTTGAATTTGCTAAACTAAGTGTGCAGCATGCAAATATAATCTAGCTTCTCGTCAGGGTCACATTGGTTTCAGGTAATGCAATAAATAGCTCAAATTTGTATAATGGAAAAATAATAAGATTGTGTCATTTCAAGCAGCAGTGTCAGAAGCCTTAATTGCTGTGGTAGTATTAAGAATATCTTTGCATATACTAGATGTAAGATATTTGCTGATATGGTTAATTAGTCCTCAGGTTTAAAATATAATGGCCTTAATTAGATAAAGGTTTTTACTTTCTACAGTTAACGCAGAGTAGTAGTAAAGGACCACAGATAAATTAAGCTTTAATTTTTGTTTTGACTTCAGACAAGCTTATAATATTCCTCAACCAGCATCTTAATCTCCCTAAGTTACCCTATTGCCACCCTCTACACAGCTAACACAAGACAACAACCCTCTGACCAATATTGCTGTGTGACTGATCACACAGCCCACTGAATACTTTTTACCTTTGCATTCTAGCTGGTCAAATATGCAATATGTTGTAGCACATGCCCCTGTGTTTCAAACTCCCATTGTCCCATACATTTTAAGCTTGCGAGCAGGGTTCTCTTACCTCTCCGTCTGTATGTGTTACCCAGTATTGTCTTATAAATGTTTGTTCCCAATTGTAAAGCGCTACGGAATTTGCTGGGGCTATATAAATAAATGATGGTGATGAGATATGCATTTCCTGCTATCATAGCCTGGACATAAATCATTCTTCCCAACTGTCCCGATTTGAGGCCTCTGTCCCGCCATCTCAATCAGGACACCTTTATTCCGCAGGAAATATTGTCTGTTCACTCCTCCTCCACGTTGTGGAATGGCCACGCCCCCATCGTGACATGGTTACGCCCGCTGTTCAGATGCCAGTTACCCAGATGTTGGGAGGTACGATAAACTGCAAGCTGTGTGCCATGTGGGACGTAATTAAAACTAGGTCCCTCAGAAAAAACATGCAAACAGCAGTATATGGGTAGGTTTAGTGTAAATCTCTGTAGAAAAGTGTAAGGATTTTCCCTGGGATGGCTCCTGTATCCTAGTCAGTTCTAGGTTATCCCATTTGATAATGTGATAATGTGAATAATAGCTAATGTAACACAACATGGGAGACTACCAGTTACCCTTAAGTGTGGTGAGGTCAGAGGTAGTGCATTGAAGGTCATTTAAATGTATAGCGCAGCTCGGGGTTGGATATAGTGCATTTTGAGTTATATTCCGTACATTTGAGATTGTGGAATGCAAGAGAGGTGTTAGCTATGTTGTTTTGGTTTAAAAATTGCAACATACGACTTATTTAAACTACTGTATATAACTTTTCTGTTTCACATGCATACACTGTAGCGTAGAGACATGATTCAAATTAAGATTTTATGTCAATATTAGTAAATGAAGAGCAATAAAGAGAATATATGGCGCAAGTGAGCAATTTGTAAATTAGATGAAAAAGTCGCAGTGATAGCAACTTCTATTCTTGCCAAGTGCAGCTGTTGACATCGTTTGCAAATCATGTTAAAAATCCATATCCGTAAATGAGTGGTACATCTCACTATCAAACAAATGTACGCTGGGGATTTTTGTTTTCTTCTTTATTTTCAGAAGAGTCTGTCCTTGAAAATTCTAAAGAGTTCTCAGTAAAAGAAAAGATCAGGTTTTTAAATAGGCGATGACAATGTAAGTCTGACAATAACACAAACGGGAAAGAGAGGGAAATATTGAGGCAGAAGGAGGAAATAAGCGAGGGAGTAAAGAGAATTATACCAGTGGGAAGGTCAGTGCAGAAGGGATGAGACATGAATTATGTACACTGAGTGCCTGGAATGTTTATGTAAAATAAGTGGTGGCTGTATCCAGGCAATGGGTAAATGTATTTCCCCTCTTCTTCTGCAGGTTTTTCTCTTCAGTTTATTTGGTCTATTGCTTAATTAGTTGTTTTGAATTTATTATAACTATTTATGGGCAGGACTTTATTTGTGGGCGGAGCTCAATGATACTGGGACTGTCCGTTTAAAAATTGTTTGTGCTTTAAGGTACTGGGGATTGGTGGAAATATACACAGTTGCCAAATTTAGCTAAATTACAGTCTCTAATAATAAAGATCAGTTCCTGAACGTGTCCCTGCTTTATAAGTAGTGACCAGCGGCACAGTACAATTTCCCTTTATATTGTTTATTTTTGTTATTTTTTGCAGTTGGCAATACTTTTTACAGAGGAGTTTTAAAACACAACAAATTACTCTATAACCATATTCTTTGAGCATGAATTTAGTAGAGATGCTCAGGCTTGGTTCCTCAGAAACACCCGAACTTAGGGGATCCAAGTTTGCGCTTTTTCGTATTACAAAAATGAGGCAAAACGTCATTGTGACCTCGTCGGATCTCGCAAGTTTTGGAATCTATAAATACCGCCCTCCACGGCGATCTAGCGCCATTTGAGAGAGGGATACAGAAGGAGTCACATAGAGTGTAGCGCAGTTGGGCAGGCAAAGTTAGAAATTTGAAAGAGAAGGGTGGTAGCAGTGTTAAACAAAGTAATCGGTGACATTCAGGAGAGCTCCATAGCTCCAGTGTTAAATCTCATTGCAGAAAAATACAATTACTCTTGCTGCTAGCAGGGTTGGTGTAATTCTGCAGTCCAATTCTACTGTGTTATATAAGTAACACAAAAAGGAGAGCTCCATTGCTAATTGTCATTGCTGAAATACAAATACTAGTCCTTGCAGGCTTCTCTTCTGAATTTGCACCAAAAAGTGTAGGGTGTTATCCAACTGGATTCCCAGCAGTACACAGAAGAGCAGGAGCAGCAAGCACTGCTGCCACCAGTCATGATGATAGTAATCCCTGTACATCATCTGATAAAGCCTATGTAAAAGTACATAGTCTTTTTAAGTCAGGGAAAAAAACATTAAAAAAGCACCTTTCTAACGTGGTGAAGAAAAAAAGAGCTGTAATCTAGGAAAAGTTATCTGCCGGGAAAAAAAAAAAAAAAATGAAATTACCAACATGCCATTCTACACACGCAGTGGCAAAGAAATAATGAGGCCTTCGCCTTTCTCTATGAGTGCGAGATCTAAAATTGTTACTGAGGCATCTTCTTGTAAGATCACTCATGACTAAGCAAGACCAAGTAATTCGGACTCCAAAAGCGGTGCACAAACACTGTTGCATGTAAAAGCCGAGCTGGAAGAAAACAGTAAGGCATTAGAATAAAATGTATGCTTAGATTCAGAAATGACACCAATCCCTGAGGAGAGTCCATCCACGAGTGCTATGTGTAATCGTGACCATTCTAACAGTGTACCCATAAAGAAGACCCCTTTCAGCATTTCTGCTGATGTGTGCCTGAACAGCCCGAGTGTAACCAATGATACACCAATTGAGGATGCCACTTTGGAATTGCAACAGGATGAGGGGGAGATTTGTGTAGCCGACAACAGCGCTAATGAGGATGTTGATGAGGATGATGTTGTTTGTGTAAGTCCTACACCAGTGGAAGCCGTTCTGGCACGTGATAAGAAGACAGCCATTGTCATGCCTGGACATTGGACCAAAAAAGACACTTCTTTTTGTGTAGAATTATTTCTACTCAAATCCTGCCAACAGTTGTCTAGCCATTTGTAGTGTATGTAAAGCCACAGTCAGTCAAGGGAGGGACCTTAACCATCTAGGAACCTCATCCATGTTACGCCATTTGACGCAAGTTCATGGCAAGGTGTTGGGAAAATCAGAAAGTTATGGTAAAAAATTAACAACAAGCAGTCCATCATCAGCTAGGACCCTTCTCTCACCTACATCCCGATGCCTGTAATCTACACCCACAACACCGTCCTCCTCAATATTCTCAGTAGCGATCGAAGTTAGTCCTGCATCCAAGTTGCTAAGTCTAGATGACTCCTCCACTATCCTGGATTCCTCCGCAGAATTCTTGAGCGTTGGTCCCACTGCTGCTGGGGCAGAATCTTCATCCCAGAAGCAGACCAAGAAGAAGACTACTAGTATTTTACAACAACTGACTGTTAAACAATCCTTTGCAAGAGGAAGCAAGTATGAAAGCTATCACCCAGTCGCAGAGCTGATCACAGACGCCATGGCGTCTATGCTCATATTAGATTTGCATCCAATATCCACTATTAATGCAGCTGGTTTTAGGACAGTTACTTGAGGTCTTGTGTCCCCGTTGCCAAATTCCATCACGACACCATTTCAGTAGAAAAGCCAATACTCACCTTTACCAGAAAGTTCATAAAAATGTTATTATTGGGCTACGAAATGCCATTCTATGTACATTTAACCACAGATATGTGGGCAAGCAGAACTGGGCAAACTAAAGATTATATGACTGTGACAGCCCACTGGGTTGGTGATTCGCCTTCACCAGCAGGAACAGCAGCAGCATGTACCCAAGTATGTCACATTTTTCAGAGGCAGGCTATTACTCTACTACTCTGTGTATCACCGGCTTCACTAAGAGGCATATCGCTGTCAATCTGTTACAAAAACTAAGGGATGTCATTGCAACATGGCTTATCCCACTTAGACTCTCCTCAGGATTTGTCATTTCTGATAACACCACCAATATTGTCAGAGCATTACAGCTGGGTGAATTCCATCACATTCCCTGTTTTGCTCACACAATAAACTTGGTGGTGCAGAGCTTTTTAAAAAATGACAGGGACGTGCAGGAAATGCTGTCTGTGGCCCGTAAAATATCTGGACATTTCCGGCATTCGGCAACAGCGTGTAGTTGTTTGTAGCAGCTGCAATAGCAATTTAATTTGCATTGCCACCAACTGAAGCAAGAGAAGGTGACAAGGTGTAATTCCACCCTGTATATGCTTCTGCGTATGGAGGAACAGTGAAAAGCCATCCACGCTTACTCCACAAGCCATGACATTGAGAGAGGAGGGGGGAATGTATTTTAGTCAAGCGCAGTGAAAAATACTTTCCGTGTTGTGCAAAGTGCTGAAACCATTTGAAGTAGTCAACTGTGAAGTGAGTTCAGACACTGCGAGCTTGAGTCAAATGATTCCCTTAATTAGACTTTAGGAAAAGCAGCTTGAGAAACTGAAGGAAGAGATTAAACAAAGCAATTCCGCTAAGTATGTCAGACTTGTAGAACAAGTACTTTTTTTGGTTCGCCAGGATCCAAGAGTTATCAAAATCTTGAAATCAGATCACTACATTTTGGCGACTGTGCTTGATCCTCGGTTTAAGACCTATGTCTTCTCTTTGCTTCCAACTGACCCAGATCTGAAGAGATGGAAGGAGCTCTTGGTGAGCAAGATGACAGCTCAAGTGTTACGTGACAGGATGGCGTCTCCTCCTTCAGTTTCTCACTCAACTGCTGCTAGCAAAAAAACTTAGCTTTCCCAAGAGACCCAGGGATGATGCAGATGACTCTGCACCAAATTTTGACATCTGGTTTGGTCTAAAAGAATTGACCACAAAACGTGAAACCTCTGCCATAACTCCACCTAATTCTACTATCAACATCCAAAGGATGGTGGAGGATTATTTCCATGACAGCATGTACCAACTTTCTTTGCACTGCCTAAGCTGTTCACCCTCCAGTGTGTACTCGGAAAGCGTTTTTAGCACAGCCAGTACCTTGTCAGCGATTGACGTAGAAGACTATTTCCTCAAAATGTGAAAAGATGATGTTCCTAAAAATGAACTTCAAGTTCCACGAGGAAGGCCTTTCCCGCGAATTACATCAAAATACTGAGACTTCTGTAACGGTGGATTCCAGCAGTGATGAATTATGTGTGAGGATGATGTAAACACTGATGAGGGTGAAGATGAGGCTGAGGATAATGACAACTACATCTTGCCACAGTAGAGTTCATTAACACCACTGTTACCTTAGTTGGCTTAAAGCCATTGTTACCTTGTTTTGTGGGGGCCCAAACAAACCAAGCACTTCAGCCACAAGGAGTGGCACTTTTGTGGCTGAAGTGGTTTGTTAGTGTGCATGTCCTTTTTAAGATCCAACATAAGGATGGGTGGAAGGACAATTCCATCTTGCACCATTTTTCCTTTCAGCTACCGCTGTGTGCCAATGTTACCTACATGTGCTATATATTGTTGTGTGCTTAGCAAAAATCTTAGACACCCATTGATGATGCAGATGACTCGGCACAGAATTTTGACATCTGGTGGTAAATGTATCAAGCTGAGAGTTTTCCGGCGGGTTTGAAAAACCAATCGGATTCTAGCTATCATTTATTTAGTACATTCTACAAAATGATAGCTAGAATCTAATTGGTTGCTATAGGTAACATCTCCATTTTTCAAACCCGCTGGAAAACTCTCAGCTTGATAAATTTACACCCTGGTCTTGTCTACTGTAAAAGTATTGACCAGAATTAGTGACACCTGTGCTGTAACTCCACCTGATCCTACTATCACCATCCAAAGAATGGTGGAGGATTATTTTACATTTTTTGAACAGTATAAAGACAAGTGTTTTATTATCAAAGAACAACGTTGCTTGCAGAAGTAATGTAAGCATGGATGTCTAAATAGACGTATATATGTATTACCTTCCACTTTGCTGCTGTTTCATCAAGTGCTTGTAATCTGCACTTTACATCAAAGGTACCTAACTAGATCATACATTTGTTGGAATTGGGGCTGATTCAAAGCTCACTGATGATCTGGCTTTTTGCTAGGAATTACAATGACTCTTTTTAGTGCATTGTCTGGCACCATGGAATGGTGTGTGTCTGATAAAAGCACGCGTCCCGGGGGGGGGGGAGGGTGCATGTATCAGCTGTAGAATTACCTCATTTATCCAAGAAAACATGTGGAGCAATCAAATGAACCATAACTGGTTTAATGATCCAAGGACAATTCCATCTTGCACCACTTTTGTTTTCTGCCACTGCTGTGTGCCAATGTGTCCTAGATGTGGTAGGAACTGCCGTGTGTTTGTCATTGCTCTGTCGCTTACCATCCAGCCAGATCGCTGCATTATTTGTCCAAAAGTGTATGAAAATAATATTGTGAGGTGGTCAAACTTGACTGCAAATGACTTGAAATTAGTGTTATTGAGGTTAATCATAATGTAGGATGAAAAAAAAGCAAAATTATGTGATTTTAAGCATATTTTAGCAATTAAAAAAAAAATTAAAAAAAATACAGATCCAAAACACACTAGGGAGGTTTTGCCAAAACCAATACCAAAACACGAAGCTAATCCAGATCCAAAACCACTTCACGGGGGTCAGTGAGCATCTCTAGTCTTTAGAGGGATTATAGACCTCTACAGTCCTCTATGGATTGCATGGTGCTCGATGGGCATACACCTGCCCAGCAGCAATGTTTGCCTGAAAATTTAAATAAAATGTTAGCAACTATGCACGTCTGTGCTTATATCTATATATCACGTCGTGTGCTTTAAATAAGTCATGTCATGAATTGTGGTTAATATTTCTTGTTCTGTGACTCACAAGACTGGTTTTTTTTTGTTTGTTTTTTGAACCAGAGAATTGAGACAGTTTCTCATTCTGTAATTATCACCCAATTATCATCTTGGGTGGAAATTGCAGCCCTAAGCTCATGTAATACAATAGCAACCTTCTTCATGGACACTAGAACCCCACAGGCATTTTAGATTATTTTATGTGACTGTGCTTTACAGTATGTAATTCACCCTTTTTTTGCACTGGACCAGATGAGTTGTAGCTGTAATTGTATTGGCAGTTGGCTTTATTGAGGCAAATAATATAAGTTCAAGTAAGTATCCAGGAGCAAACGTTTTCTTATATTCAAGCTCTAAACAGCACATGTAGTACTGTGAAGTAAAGACACCTTCAACAACAGAATCTTACTACAGCTAACCTGTAAGAGCAGTTTAGCTATATATATATATATATATATATATATATATATTGTGGCAAAGAGGCCTAATTGGCACACCTCAGGTAAGGTCCAGGGGAATCTTCAGGTTAAGGCTGCAGACCAGGTAACACAGGTATAGCATCACACTTGGGTTCTGTTCCGTATAGGTCTGAGACATGTGAACAAAGTAAGTGAAAAACCGTGATTTTTATTTACATGCTTTGCTGTTAGCTGTGGAAATAAAACTCTTCAGAGCTGATAGATGTGTCTGTACTGAATGGGAGTTACAGAGCACCTGAGGAGACTTCCTTTAAAGGCAAAGTGGGAGTGTCGCCTGTCAGTCACCCTAAGGCTGAGGGAGGAGTTACAACTATCAAAGACTGTATTGCAACCAAAGCAAGTTAGTTAACCGGCTGGTAGTGAGGGAAACTGCTATATCGCCAGATTTAAGTTGCCTGGTGTCGTCCTGACAAAGTTGTTTTCTGATGTTGTGATGCAACAATAAAGCGCCATTTTATTTGCAAGAAGAGGTTGTCTGTGTGACTGATGTCTGCAGGGTGCCCGTGTGACAAGAAGGGTGATCTTGCAACAAGTGGTGTCAACATGGGATATGTAAAGGACAGCCAACGCACAGCTGTCCACCCAGCCTCCACGGAAGGTAGTGACCAAATGTTTGAATACTGTTATCACACACCCAAACTATATAAGTTGTCAGTTGCAGTGCCTGAGCAAGCAGATATTTTGTTTGTGGAGAAACATATAGGAGCAATAGCTGTGAAACTGGTCAGCACTTGTTTGTTTTTCCTGTTTGGAAAGCAAACGTTTTAAAATTTGCTGGGCATTGTAGTGCCACACCTTGTTTATTATTTGACCTGCGAGTTAGGTGTGGTCCCATAAACCTGTGCAGAGAAATTACTGTTTTGCCTGAGAGGCTAAAGCACCTGTTTGGTTTCTAATTGCCACTGGGCAGTGCTGGCTACATGTTAAGTTAGATATTTGAAAGCTGCAACAGATAAGCAAGAATAATTGCTGCTAGTTCAAATTTTATTTACTCCAGCTAATATGGGCAAAAAAAAAGACAAAATGTCTGAAAAAGGGAAGTGTGCTAACAGGTGTGTCTGAGATACAGTCTCAACTGGAAAACTTGGAACATCAGAGTGGAAATGAAGTTGCAAAATCTCATGTAGAAGATATCTCCTGGCTTGAGAATGAGTTGAGGGGCTCAAAGCAACTTTGTGTGGAAAAGATAAAAGCCCAAGAATCTGTTTCCGAGTCCCTGAGAAGTGAATTGCGAGAGTTGTTGAAAACAAAAGAAACAGCAGTAGAAGCTCTTAAAGAGACAATAGTGGAGAAAGACAAAGAGATTGCTGCATTGAAACAAGAGCTTGTCAAGGTTCAGCCCGAGGTCACTCCCAGCACTATTCAGCCCATGGTATCACATGGTGCTGTCCGGTCAGTGGATCCTCACACTGCTGTCTGGTCAGGGTTGCTTTGTGGTGCTGCTATTGGTCGAGGTCCAGCTGTGATGTTGTTGAATCGAAAGTGTTTCAGGTGTGAACATCTTGGACAACTTAAAGCCGGGTGCACTAGCCTCCATAAACAGAATTGGAAAGAGGTCTGCTGTGAGCGGGTTCGGCTGGCCATGCAAGCAATTGAGTATTGGTCGGAAGACCAGTCCTAACGGATCTGCCAGGGAACTCGCAGTATATGGATCTTGGCCGTGGGGACTTGTTACCCCAAAATGCTATTCTGGGAGACACGGCAG
The DNA here is from genome assembly GCF_038048845.1 of Mixophyes fleayi. Lineage (NCBI taxonomy): Eukaryota > Metazoa > Chordata > Amphibia > Anura > Limnodynastidae > Mixophyes > Mixophyes fleayi. The sequence goes on along the minus strand of NC_134402.1, from coordinate 399,810,669 downwards.
CACTGCCTCAAAGTGTCACCATTTTGGCAAGCTTGGACAGACGAAATTGGTATTGACTGGTGGCATCACTGATGTGCCTGCCTCGTCTGTTGGTGAGAGAATAGACTAGTCTAAGTATCCAGAGTTGTTGAGTGTGATGAACTTAGCACGGGACCAGAGGAATGAAGGGACTTTGCAACATGTGTTTAAATTGGTCAATAATGTTGATGTTTTGCGGAACCTGACTATAAGAAAAGCTGTATGCAAATATATGTTGTCAAAGAAAATGTACTATTTCGAATTGCTGCTGTGAAGGAGAGGAAAGTAGAACAGTTGGTAGTTCCACAGGTTCATGTACACCTAGTGTTGGAGGCTGCACACACTCAGGTGGGTGGCAAACACTTAGGGGAAGAAAGAACAAGGGAACAGATACTATGGAGGTTCTACTGGTCTGGAGTCTAACCATGAAGAGATTCTGTAGGGCTTGTGCAGTGTGCCAGCAAACCTAGCCCACTGCTGCAGTACAGCCGGGGCTATGAGTGGAAACAGAGAGAGGACAGGCTGTTTAGGACAAGTGTTCTTAGTTTTAAAAGAAGATAAGATCCCTGTTAGAGCACTGATAGACATGGTCGAGAAGATATTTGAGATGATAAAAGTGATTCTCTTTCAGAGAACTGGTGTCCGCTTCACTAAGGAAGGTGACGCTAAGAGGAAGGGTATGTGGCAAAGAGGCCTAATTGCCACACCTCTCCTGCATAGGGACAGGTGAGGTCCAGATGAATCTGCAGCTTAAGGCTACAGACCAAGTAACACAGGAATATCATTGCCTTTGGGTTCTGTTACATGTGACGAAGTAAATGTAAAAGTGTGATTTTTACTTTCATGCTTTGAAGTGTTTTATTTCCACAACTAACTGCAGAGCTGATAGGGGTATCTGTACTGAATGGGAGTCACAGAGCACCTGAGGAGACTTCCTTTAAAGGCAAAATGGAAGAGTCGCCTGTCAGTCATCCCAAGGCTGTGAAAGGAGTCGCAACTATAAAAGACTGTATTGTGCATATGTGTATTGCAACCGACGCCAGTTAGTGGCCGGCTGGTAGTGAGAGAAACTGCTGTATTGCCAGATGTAGGTTGCCTGGTGTCATCATGTCAAAGTTGTTTTCTGATGTTGTGATGCTACAGTAAAGTGTCATTTGAATTGCAATGTTACAAACGTACATATATGTCATGTGATTTCGACCACTGTCCCCTTTTAATCATTTTAACTGTATTTTAACCCTATATTTGCTATTGTACTCCTCAATAAGGTAAGGAGACACAATGCTTTCTTTATTCCATGTGTCATAATTTTAGTTTTTAGATTTTAAAAACAATGTTTTGCACATTTCTTTTATGTTAAACCAGCCCTCATTTTAACATCCAAAATTAAATGAAAATTTTGCAGAATCTCACATAATAGGACACGCAATTGTGATATCCCACACTCATTAAGGAGCCCTGTTTCCGTTCAGCCACCATAAATAAACATGTGCTCATCCTAGAAAAAACACAATCCTGCCGTACATTAACGCACTGACATGTAAGACAAGAGTAGGGGCTTCAGCTGGTGGTTTCTGATATTACAGTGTCACTGCACATTTTACATCGCCTCCACAGACGATAAATGAAACCGTAGAATGAAAACAAAAAATCGGGATAAGGCGCAGATGGGAAGGTAGTTGGATCAGTGGGTAACCAAGTGTCACACACTACCTGAACATCTGTAATATAATGTTCATATTCACAGTAATGTTTACTGTAGATCCCAATGTCCAATGACACAACAACACCTCAATGGAATTCTCAATAAACATCGGGCATCTTTTCTTTAACGTTCCCAGGTTCCATCGAATGGTATCATTATGTAGTTGGGAGACAAGAAGACAGACATTGATGCCCCAATAGTGTAATAGTCCAAAAAAGTGTTTAATACACAAAGGATAAAATTCACTTACATTATGTAAGAAGTACAATGCATATCAAGGTTTCTTTAACACGCAAATAAATGAAACCGTAACTAAAACTTTGGAAACATTTGGATAAAGTCCCCAGGTTTTCTAAGGGGAACACATATTTTCTGGCATATTCTTATTTACCTTAATTGTTGGCCACCACCTCTTCCTCTGCTGCGCACTACTCTTCACTTCCTGTTCAGAGAGGAAGGGAACACCAGAGTTCCTGTCCCCTCTGGGTAGAGTTTAACTTCGGCGCTGGAATGCCTACCCACAGCATTCTGGGGATTAAGATTCCTTGCAGTGTCAGTCACACAGCAGGTAGCTCATTAATCTCCCTGCTGAATGCAGACACCACCGAGGGCAGCAAGGCCCCAAATCAGCACTGGTGGCAGCTGATGGGGCCCAGCAGCTGAGGGGCCCATACAACTGCTACCATGCCCTTTATAACACTGAATTGAAAGACAGTGTATACTAATATAACTCATACACTTTTTTTCTGCCACATGGTGTATTTATGCCATTATGTCATCCTCTTTACAAGCTTACCCTCTCTGTAATCCCATTTTACAAATTTTTGGTGTAAAAAGGGAGTACTGCAAATACTAAGCTCCTGTTTACTCAGTTTAGGAATGATTTACAGTGTATGATTTGCAGATATGTAAAGTAAACTGCGACAGTTTATCGTTTCAGTCATTCTTTGATTTTATCTGCTGTTTATTCTAAATGCATCTGCTCACATATATCATCTCACTGTCCTACATCTTGTCTCCTTTCTTGAAGTCTCTCTGTTGATTTCCCATAAATGGGTGTGCAAAAAGTATTTCAGAACATGACATTCTTCAAGCTACTACTCACATCATTTACTAATTGACTTTTTCTCCCTGGCATTAACAGCAGTTAACAATATAATCTTCAGCAATCTACAACAATCCCCTGGCTATTTACTAAGAACAGGCAAGTGGTTCAATGTTCAATTTGAAGTTTGTAGGACTGATGCAGAGTGAGCATCTTCGCCCATGCCGATTTGCATGATTCTGCCACATACGCGAGTCTGGAGAGGGGGACAGGGGCGTTCTAATGTAGTAAGGATGTGTTTAAATAATTGCAAATGGCAGGATGGGAAAAAGAAGCATACACACCTGAGACGAGAGAGCCATATCATTTACATTTGGGCAGGTGCAAATAGCTGATGATGATGACTGTTTCCAGCGCTAGCTAACAGCTTGGGTTTGGATGTTTGTCATTACACGGCTGACACAGATCGGTGATTACATAGTCATTGTAGCACATATTATTGTTTTGTGTGCGTGTTTCTTCTGTATTACAGAAGTAAATGTCTGTGACGTGGGTCTGGTGTATGTATATATGCTACTGGTGCTGACCCTGCAGGGATCTTATGAAGTGTATGACTCAACAAATACGTCCAGCCTATATGAGATTAAATTACACCCATTTTGCAGAAAACGCTGCATCATCAGGCCTATATGTATATGGATGTGTGCGCTCTTCTCAAGATACAACAGAAACGCTCATCTATTATCTCCTGTCTTGACTATTGCAACCCTCTTCTGTGTGACCATTGCCCTCACAAGTCTATCCCCGCTTCAGTTTGTATTAAATGTTGCGGCAAGACTGATCTTCCTTTTGCCGTACCGCATCTTATGCACCACCCCGCAAAACCCTACTCTAAATACCCATGTCCTCCAGAATCCAATTCAAATTACTTACCCACAAGCATTCAACAATACCACCCCTTCATACATCTCACACCTTCTTAGATCTACTTCTAACCTACAGCTCTCTTCATCTCTGACAACCACCTCTCATTAACGCCTACATTATTTTATCTGTGCCGCTACCCACTTTAAGGACATAAAGTACTAAAAAGTGAATGATCTAAATGATCACCTGATAGTAGGGCCATGCCAATATTAGTAGATTATTTAAATAATACCTGAGGAATGTATGGCACAGAGAATAAGGGGCAAAGTCTTACCCTTGATTTTTTTTTTCAGAACTAGGATGTTAATGTTTGTTTTTTCAAAACTGAATGGCGGGTATATTTTTGCAACTTCAGATAGATTAGATGGGTATAGTCTTATACTGAAATTTCTTAATGTTCTTTTTCACCCAGAAAAGATATTCTCCGATTTTTGGATGCAGAAAGAGACGTGTCTGTAGTTAAAAGCAGTTTCAAACCGGGAGATGTAATTCATTACGTGCTGGATAGACGTCGCACTCTAAATATATCACAGAATCTGCACAGCCTTTTGCCTGAAGTATCGCCGATGAAGAGTCGCCGGTTTCAGACCTGTGCAGTCGTGGGTAATTCTGGAATCCTCCTCAACAGTGGATGTGGCAAGGAGATAGACAGCCATGACTTTGTAATAAGGTGAGCCACCGTCTGTTGCTAGAGATTATTACTTCATATGTATCATGGGGGCTTATCTGTCTCAAAGTCATGAATTGATAGGAGATATAAGAAGTAGTAGCAGTTATTTCAGAATATTTGATAATATGTCTCCTTGGAGAGAGCTGTGTTGTATTTCTTAAAGTTGTTTTATAATTAAATATCGCAGTAGTTTGTAATCTGTTGAATGTGACATGTTGGCAAGTTATATTTTATAGTGAAACTACTTTTGGCAAGTTAGTATTTAACAGGACATTAGATGCAATTCTTTAAAAAGAGAGTGCATAATAATTTTTTCTAGTATACGGATTAGAATTAAAGTGTACCTATCACATACTTGCCAACTCTCCCGAAAAATCCGGGAGACTCACGAAATTCAGGTCTGTCTCACGGACTCCTGGGAGAGCAGGCAAGTATCCCGCATCCCGCAACTGCCTAGCTTAAATGATGCGATTCGCGGCGAATTGCGTCATTTTGTCCCCGCAACAAAACGGCATTTCCGTCATGGGGGGTGGGGCCAAAATGACACATTTGGCCATGCCCCACACCCTTCCACCGTCTAGTCACGCCCCTCTCCTGGACGACACTTGCCGAAAGTAAGCAAGTATGACCTATCGTCCAGTGGCAGAACTACCATTGGTGCAGCAGGGCAGATGCAGAGGGGCGGAAATAGCGAGCTGTGGGCCCGGTTTCCCTCATCCCCCTACTTCCCTGCACCGCGGCCCACAGCTCTCTAGTTATGCCTCTGCTATTATTGAAAAAAGTGTGACACCCTGGGTGAGATAGTAATACAGTGCTAATTCTGTTTTCCAAGGTTTTTCTTTCTAATTTATTTTATTAGTTCAATTTTCCTAAAGCTTTAGTTAATTATTGTGTTAAAGCCTGTATCCATAATTTTAATGGCACATTTCTCCTAGCTGGTAGGAAAACAATAATTGACTCTTATCACGTCTGTTACTACAGAGTTATCAGTGGGTAAATTTAGATTGCTGTTCAGTCTTACTATTATAGAAAATGAAGTTTGTGCTTTCAAAAGCCATTAAGTAATAATTTTTTAAAATGAGAAGAAAAACCTTTATTTGTCAAAACAATAACCAGCATAACTCTGCCCTGCATTTAACACACTGGAGAAAATGGTAATGTTTGATGGCATATTACCTTTTAAAGCAATAATAATAAGTATTATTAATAAAATCACAATACCGTGATCATGTATTTGTGTGACAACAACCACTGTCTGTGTTTTTCAAAAGAAAAGTGATTTTATAAGAAAAAGATAAGATCTGGCATCTTATAGCGAAATAGCTAGTGAACTGTTGACTTGTGTGAAGTATATATCATGCAACCTCTGCCTGACCATTGTTTAAGGAGAATTCTGACAGGTTTCAGCTGTTAAGCCCAGTTCGCTTATCTTTACATTTCCTGATTGTAAAAAAAACCAGAGGTGGATGTATGAATTTAATTTAAATAGTTGCACCTTGAATTTTGGTGCCGTTTCTATTGTTTGACTGTTTTAATGCTAAGAACAGCTACAGATTGAAGGTTTTAATTGTCTAATTTGACTACAGGTTAGTCAGACATATCTTGACTACAAGTTAATCTGGTCTAGTTAATGTGCTAATGGTATAGGCTACAGAAGTGATGGGCTTGTAAAACCTTTACCTGTGGCCCCAGCTCCTTCTTGCTTTATTGTAATATTTGTTTGTTATAGCATACTTGTCAACTTTGGAGACCACCCCTCAGGGAGATCGCTAAAGTTGGATGTGTCTTGGGGCATGGCCACACCAGCTGCGTCTTTAGGCCCCACCCCTCTGCTATACAATACCAATCTGGCCTATTATAGCGGGTTGGGGGGGGGGGGGGGGCAGGTGACACGAATAAACCTTCACTCACCCACTTCACCAACGATGCGGGAGGTTGCCCTGCTCTCCCGGGTGCCTGGGACAGCTCCCAAAAATTCATTCATACATTCCGGGAGAGCAGAGCAACTATGTGTTATAGCTTATAACACCTTTTTAAATGTCTGCTGATATTTTTTTACTTATAGTTGTTTCTTTCTTTAATTAAATGTATTGTTTTATCTTATTACCGAGAGTAAGGGTAATGTTTGGCCCTTTTGAAGATTAAAGGTACATACCATGCGACCCCTGAAATGTTCCAGGTGCCTATCACTGGGCTACAGGGTTGTGAATTTTCTAATTCCCTTTTAGCTATAACATGAGACGTTATTTAAAATCTGTTCTGCTGAATATTTTGGCTTTAGGATACAGAATTTAACACATCACCGTTGGAGGAATTTGATCTCATGCCTTCTGTCCTCCCTTATTCTTATCCAACCATACCATATAGCTTAATGAATTGTCCCAGATGTATTTACACACTGTAAAATGGTGAAGCAAAAGCGGCACTCGAAGATTATATCACAGGTATTTGGAACCTCTACGAAATTGCCAGTTTTGCCACAAAATGCGATTCTCACAACATTCCACCACAACTTTGCTCATATCCATATAGGTCAAATTAAGAGTGCACTTCACTCCTTGCAGACTGGCCAAGTTTAGACCTGATCAAAATACCCAATGTCCAAAATGTGGTGCCCTCTGTTGTTATTTCTGGAATCTCCTGTGGCAGTGTCCTAACATTAAACGGTTTTGGACAGGAATTATTTGTTGCATCAACAAAACTGGGGTGAAGATACCATTATATTCAGCTAACATTTGCCTCTTTAGCCTTAAACTGAAGGAAATTATGAATAATCTGGTACTTCAAAATGTAATAAATGTTTGTATGCTAGCCAAGGTTTGCATAGCTAGAAAATGGATTGTCTCCATGGCCCTATATGTGGGTGATTGGATCAGCTTTAGTAAATGACACAGTTGGCCATGAACATTTTGTATATACCAACAGGAAATGTCCTTTAAAATATGAAAACATTTGGGGTAATTGGCTAAACTCCCCTTATAGTTTACCCTCCATGTCGAGATCTTCTGAAATGAATTTAGTCCCCAGGCACTCATGATGATGTGTTTAATATTTCTTGTTTTCTTTTCTCTATATTATACACATTGGGCCTGATTCATTAAGGAAAGTAAAGCAAAGAAATTGAGTAACATTGAACCTTGGCAAAACCATGTTGTAATGCAAGGGGTGCACATGAGTTTAGTATTTTGCACATAAGTAAAATCATGGCTGTTTTTTTCATGTAGCACACAATTACTTGATAGCTTTATTTTTACCCTGACATTTAAAGGTGATCTAGGAGGTGCTCTTCCCCAACTATAAGTCTATCCCAACATTTTAAATTTACCTCCCCCTCCAATGCAACATAGTTTCTCCAAGGTGCAAAGTTACTTATTGATTGTGCTTTATTTTTCTTAATGAATCGGGCCCATGTGTATTATAAAATCTTTATATCCTATTATGCTACAAGAAGGATGAGCGCAAATGCTCTCATGTTATCTCGCATTACCCTCTTCAGAATCAATATTACACTATGTGCAACTTTGAGATAGAGAATAAATATATATATATATATATACAAGTTAACCCGTGCATGATACTCATGCATTCTAGTCAAATCAAGCTACTTAAGGTGTTAAAAAGGTTCTTGTCATGCATTTGGGCCATAGCCTCAACCACCAACCACTTCCCAATGTCACCCCCGGCAACCACCAACCACTCCCAACTGTCACTTATCCTTCAAGAAATATATATATATATTTTAAAAATCTTTATAAACACTTTTAACAATTAACAAATTAAATTAACAAATTAAAAACATCTTAGTATACCAAATTTCAGCCCTTTCTGAATTTTTTTCCCACACACACTAAGAATTTAGTAGGTAAGTGTATAACTCCGCCCAGCAGGTGGCGCTGCAGCTTGGTTTTATTTTTTACACAGACAGACTAACACACGCCACTAGACATTTATATTATATAATATAATATATATATATATATATATATATATTATGCCTGTTTTGATTTTTTCATTCTCTTTTTTTTTTATGTTCTTTTGTTGTATTGTTGAAGAAAAATAGATAATAAACACCTATTCGTTCCATTTCACAGTCCAAAGCAGAAATGGACGGCTCTTCTCTTCATATTGCCTCGATAGGGATTGGGGTAGTTTGAATTGTGTCCACCACTCTTTTATTGACGGGCCCAGTTTTTTAAGCCCGTCAGAAACAGGACTCCAGCGGCCAAGCACAGACTGCATTGATCTTTGTTTATGGTTGAATATGGCAGTGTATTCTAGTTCGATTTGCATCTCTGGTTAAGTAGATCTAAACTTCTTAATATGAACTAAAGTGGAGTTATTCTTTAAACCGGCCAACAGCGTATCTACTCCAGAGCCTGTATTATAATTGGGAGGCCTTCAGTGTCTGGCACATGTTCCCTCGGTATCCTAAGTTGAAGCCCAGTGGGTAGTTTGATACACTTTAAGCACTGCACATTACCATTAATGTGAGTATAAGTGCATCATAATAATACAATAGTGTGTTCTTGCAGCATCAAGCTAGAAAGAGGAGCCTGATTTCTCTGGAAATATTGATGCTGAAACTTGGGGTTTGTTGTTGTATTTGAGGACCCGAGTGCCTTTCTTTTGTTTTGTTGTATTTTACTGTCTTTTGTTATTGCATCAGGTGGCACTACCTTGGTTGAACCCAATGCTCTATTTATATAATTAAATATATATTAGACCAAACCTCCAAATATGTGTATTCCAAAACATCTGGTATATATTTGGTATTCCTGGAAATGTTAGAAGTCGCAGTGCGTAAAAGCAGAAAATGGTGCAATCTCCTGAAGAGCAACTTTGACACAGCACCTGGCAGTGAAAGCGTTAAATAAATAAAATATTAAAAAAAATAAAAAACATAAAAAAAAATAAACGTATATATGCAGATAGTAAGATATGTTTTCTTCTGCAAACAGTTGTTATGTATTATAGTCGATGAAGAAACGGGAGATGACTGCATTGACATTTAAGTACTGGAAACTCTTGATACATGATTTTTGTGCTTTACATTGTAGTGTACAATTGTGATTATGTCCTCACTGCTGACTTTCCCTAGGGAGAGAGCTGGGATCGAGAAGCAAATTTCAGGAAGAAAATAATTTGACATTCTTGTACAAAATGTACTTTGCAAATAGAATATTTATAGTGGGCTGTTCCTGATCTCTTATACATGGTATAATATGTTTTCTATGGTTTAAATACACAGAAAAGAAACCTGTTACAATGTTTTACATTCATTAATTAATGATACATTTTACATTTTTTGTAAGGTGGAAATTGCAGTTTTAGGCCAAATAACGGAACACTTTGATGTGTCTTTTTAGGTTTACATGTAAATAAAATGTATGCAACTTGTTTATATTTAATTTAAGCTAGGGACTAGGGTCCACATCTTACTAGGGCTCTATATCATTTTGAAGTCGGTGGTCCTGATGTAGAGTTGAACTCAATGTCTTTAAGATACCCATAAGGCTGCATAGTATGCAAATTGCATATATTGGAGGAAGATACGCTTAAAGCGCAGGATACTCTAAAGGTGTTTTTTACGTTTTTTAAGTTTATCATTCGGTACAAATGTCATTCTTCAATATCCATGCGATGAGGATGATGTATATAATCTATGTAAGGCTGTTAAAATAAATTGGAGGGGGGAAAAAAAAATGCCCCGAACAAAAATAAAGGAAAACTGACACTGGTGCTGCTAGCCTAAGTCAGTATTTAGGCCAAATCAGAGGGACGAAGAGCGCAAGTTCCCACGCTCCAAGGTCAGAGTGTGGGAGTTTTGTAAATATTCATACAATGCTGTCTAGTTTATTGAATTGTCTGGTGGACCCCCCAGAAGAGGCGTCTCTGCTCCCCATGAATTAGGTGAGCAGTAAAATGAATAGCGAGAGTTGTGTGTGGCGGTGTGTTTATTTATAACAAATGGTTTTTACAGTATGAGTGCCAAGGTGCGCTGCAGGTCCCAGCGGGCCCTGGATGCCAGGGCATGCTGCTGTTTATACTTCAACAAGCTTAGGCCATAAAACACAAGGGATCGCTTTACTTTCAGGGTTTGGGTCACATTTTGTTTCATAGTTATTTGGAATGCATGTGAAAGGTCCGTGCTTATGATCATCATTGGCACCAAGGAGGGAAGCGGTCTTCCTCCTTCTATAAGGCTACCGCCACATACATGTAACTTGCATGGAAACCCCTTACAGTACTTGGCCTATACTAGCCAGCTCCTTGCCTGCCTGCTCTGCCTCTCTAAGCGTAGAGACACACCAAGGACAGATTTATCTAGCTCTACATACGTACACACTTTTATTCTGCATGCACAATATGGAAAAAGTGCATTTTGTGCTTAGAAGTTGGACATACGTCCAGCTCTACCTCAGCCTCTGTATGTTTTCACCACTTGAGTTTCCTCTGGGTGCACTCAAAAACATACCGGCGGTTTATTTGGTTTCTCACTAAGGGGCACATTTATCATTCATCGGCAGAAATGAGAAATAGTTATCAATCCTTATCGCATGTATAAGGATTGATCTATTTCTCAAATTTATTAAAAATGGAACACAGAAACAGCAGTTCCGAAAAACTGCTGTTTCTGTGATAAAAAAAATCACACTTACCCCTCTCTTCGGGACGCGCTGTCTCTAGGATCTCCTCCACGTCATCTTCGTTCCTCTTCTTCTTTCCATTGCGCATGTGCAGTTCCACAAAGATCCCGGTCTGTCTGCAATTCTGCGAGCGGTGAGTGACAGGGAGGGATCAGGTGATCCCTCCACACATGCACGGTCTAGGTCTGCTCTTCGGAGCAGAGCTGACAGCATTGGGTTTTTTCATTTCTGATAATGTACGCCAGCTTCAGCTGGCGTACATTATCAAGACAAGTTTCCGAAAAAAATGTTTTTTCTGAACTTGTTTGATTGCAGCTGGGAGCAGTCACCATACTGTTGAATGGTGACTGCTCCCAAAAACGAAGAGGAGTGCAAAGCAGCAGATATCCATGATATCTGCTGCGATGCACCCTTAATAAATTTGCGGAGGACACGGAGGCACCTTAATTACCCGGTAAAAGCACTATCGTGCTTTCTTAAATATGCCCCTAAATTGCCCGTAATATTTGTGTGTGTTTATGTGCTTGTGGAAGGGGAATTGGGTTGTAAGCTCCATTAATGCAGGGATTGACATCCTGTCATTGAACAGCTCTGTGTAATATACTGGTGGAGGAAAAATGTAGCACTTCCTTTCTGTAACAATGTATCTAAATGATCAAAGCAGCTCTCACTCTGACATTAACTGATTGCAATCTTTGTTCAGGTTAGACACTGAAGAAAGTAGCGCCCTTGTTGATAGTTTAGACTCAATCGGGGAACAACAGAGAAGAACAGATTTAGAGCCTCAGTCTAGATTTTACCCCGAAAAATCAAAGAATAATTGTTTGGATAATTATCAAAATTTGGTACTAAAGGAAGTTTAAGAAACAAAGCAAAAGTAGCTATTAAGGAGATTAACAATATGGATAACAGTGGTGATAATGCTGATAACGGGAGCCATATGTTACTGTTAGATTCAAACTGTATTGTTTGGAGATTAAAAGACAACTGGTAAATGATAATGTATAGCAAAAGTTACATAGTATTCCTACTACAGTTTTTAAAAGACAAGTGGAGACTATACTGTGCAGTGGCTGATGGAGTCATCTCAGGGACCAAGGGCCTGATTCAGAGAAGAAAGCAAGCATCCAGGTCTGAATGAGTAGCAGATGCGTCTACCTGACAACAGACTCAATCCTCAGACACTTGTGAGCATGTACAAAAAAATATTATGTTACGAACGCAACATTTAAACTTGAATAACCTGGGTAATACAGCAGACCAACTTCCAGACATGCATACAAAAAATAAAAAATCCTTCCTACTACAAGCTCTGAAAATCCTGATCTTTGGCCGAGCGACTACTGAAGTCTTAATATGTGTCTGCGTTGCATTTACAAACCTCTAGTCACAAGCAGCTTGTTAGTTCGTCACCATCATTGTCTGATACTTACACCTGCCTCTGCCAATCCAAAGTAAAACGTATTTTTCAACTGTAGCTGCGACTATGTCCCAGTCTGAATCCATAGGCAATTGCTCAAACACGCTATTACTGCACATTGTTAGAACACCCCTCCCCCACCTGTCACACTGACATAAGGAGTTATAAGAGACATAAAATTGCAGGTCTGAATAGCCGCAGTTACATACATTCACTTTCTGAGCATGAGCAGTGTGAATAAACCCAAAGATACACTAATGGGTGTACTTCTCCCTCTGAATCAGGCCCAAAATGTAAATATCTTTGCAAGATGTATGCTATAGTTCTCCTGGCAGACCTATAGTATCTGACATAGGATCCCTAGGAAAAAAACTTCCTGGATATATACAATCATAGGCAAAAGGATTGAGAATGACACAAATATTGTTTTTCACAAAGTTTGCTGCTTCAGTGTTTTTAGACCTTTTTGTCAGATGTTGTTACAGTATATTGAAGTAAAATTACAAGCATTTCATAAGTGTCAAAGGCTTCTATTGACAATTTCATTACATTTATGCAAAGAATCAATATTTGCAGTATTGCCCCTTTTTGAAGACCTCTGCAATTTGTCCTGGCATTCTATCAATCAACTTCTGGGCCACATACTGACTGTTGGCCGCCCATTGTTGCCTAATCAATGCTTGGGGTTTGTGAGAATTTGTGGGTTTTGTTTGTCCACCTGCCCCTTGAGGATTGACCACAATGAATTCTCAATGGAATTAAGGTCTGGGGAGTTTCCTGGCCATAGACTCAAAATGTCGATGTTTTGATCCCCGAGCCACTTAGTTATTACTTTTGCCTTATGGCAAGGTGCTCCATCATGCTGGAAGAGGCATGGTTCATCACCAAAATGTTCTTTGATGGTTGGGAGAAGTTGCTTTTATGTGCCGTAATGCTATTAGACATTATACAGGCCCTCAGCTGGCTATAAAGTCTGCAGATATTCAGAGAATGAGGGCCTGTTTGACCCTCCCCCCTTTCAATTACTTACACTCTGCCATTCTCCACAAAACCCCTCCCCTCAACTTAACTTACCTTACCGTAGGGCTCCTCTCTATTTCTTCTGCAGGCTTCGGCTGTCTCCTCCGGCATCCTGCAGGTTTCAATCCACTGGCAGCATCATGTACATGACGTCTTTACACTGTCGCAGTTGCTGTTAAAGGGACACAGACAGATAGCAATGGTTTCTGGGCCCCTCTCCTCTAGGGTACAGTGAGGCTGGCAGGCAATGGGGCTGGCGGCTCGACCAGCGAAGTGGGCCCCAATATCTCCATGGGTCCCGGTGCCTTGCACTGGCCGCACCGACAGTAGTTCCTCCACTGTGAAGGAACCTTCCTATTAGAGAGCGTACATTCTAAGTGGAAGATGGCACCGATGAAACAAGAGGAACAAATGTGGCTCAGAGTTGAGGTTGGGACAGTTGTGACGGTACATTAATGTGAATAGTGTTATCGGGGATAAGGTCACCTCTACAAACAGATGGGTTTTCAAAGAGCATCTAAAGATTTGAAGACTGTGGGAAAGTTTGATAGAGCTGTCTGTCTTGTATGCTTTTAAACCCCAGGGAGATTGTTTGTTTGTTTGTGTGTGGCGAAAAGCTTGTCAAAGAGTGTATTCGGCTATAAGAAGAGCTGGTATAAGGGTTCCTGGGGTATACATGGAGAAGGGTGAGCTTCATTTATAAAGCTCTTTTGGGGTTTTCCAACCAGCTAGCAAGTGCTGGCAGTTAGGAGTTGCACCTGCAAGGTACTGATAAAAAGCTGCTATCCAGTTTCCTTGCTCTCTCTCAAACCTGTGGAGAAACAAACTTGTGTGACTTCTCTGCTGCTGTACACTACCATCTACCCTAGGAGAGGGCACCTGTTCCCCCAAACTGGTTAAAATATATTTATCAAAAACTATATGCACAAAATTAATTGAATCCACCATAATGTGACAAAATGTTTTAAATCTTGATGTTTATTCATTTGTTCATGTATTCACTCTTTTTATTCTTTTTATTTATTTGTTTTGTTACGCCTTCTTTAAGATTATATGTATATATAACACACTATTTTATAGGTTAACCGGATTAGCATCTGTAGAAGCGCCTATAAGTTGTGAAACTAGTAAGGCAGGCAGATCACTGACCCACTGACCTAACTTACTTTTTACCACTTGTTATCACCAGTAGCATCTTCCAGCTGAACAAACCTATCTCTGACCATTTGGATATGGTGTGTGGGTAAATACTGAGTCCCTAGATACAAGCAGAGCAACGTGACAGCAGTTTATTATCTAAAATGAGCTTTATTAGCCAGGAACATGACAGTGAATTGTAATAAATGCATTGCTGCACCCTCCCCCCTATCCAGTCAGCAGATAGTAAGCAGCCCAGTCCATACTGGTGTGAACGTGGGCCAATGTTCCTGTGGCACACCTTTCACACACATCTGAGTCCATGTCCTGAAAAACACTGGTTATTCTGATGGCAAATATGTAGTGCATGTGTGTGTTGGTGCAAGGCAGAGAGAGGAAGAAACTAGCACAGTGCCTGTAATTGCCAACTGCCCTGAGCTAGGAACTATTGCTGTACATAGTACTACCAACTGTCTAAAATCAGAAACTCACACTGTACCTGTAATTACCAACTGCCAGGAACGTCTGTTTTGCATTTGGTTATCAACTGCTCGGAGCCAGGAACTAGCACAGTACCCCGTATCCACCAATATCCTGGAGCAAAGAATTAGTGTAGTGGCTGTATCTGGTGGCATTAATGCCGTCACTATTAATGCAGACCTAAAAATGCTGATTACTATAAGGGGGACATATACAATATAAGACATTACCGATACGCCTGAAAGATGGCTGCTATAAATCGCAACTATAAAAAAAAATACAGGCAGTGTGATGCTCGTCACTTAAAATGGACACAGTGAGATTGCCGGTTTTAAGGCGGCAATGCCAAGCGGCGGGTCCGGCCATTGCTGCTTTGAAACCGACAATCTCAGTGAGTTAATTTTAAGTCACGAGAATCCCGCTGCCTGTATTATCTACAGTCACGATTTATAGCAGCCGTGTCTCAAGCGTGTCGGCAATGTTGTATATTATATGGTAGGTCTGTATTTCCTCCTTGTCCCCCTTTATAGTAATCACCATTTTTAGGCCAGTATCAATAGTGTCAAGATTATTGCCACCGTAAAAATGTACCCCACCCGCTGTGTCCAAGAACATGTATTCCCACCTCTACAATGGCTATTAAGGTATTTTATTTATCTAGTGTTTCCCATACCTCTTAGATTGTAAGCTTGTTTGTGGAGAGACCCTCCATGCTGAGGTATTTTTTGCTAGTCTAAAGTGGATAATGGCGCTGGGGAGAAAGTGGTAAAACGGCTAGAAATGAACATAAAATAAGCTAATATTAGCATAAAATATAAAACAGTTTAATATGGAACAATCACAACACCCCACAAAAAAGATCCCTGATGGAAATGCATTGAAACTGACATAAATATAGTTGAGAATAAACTCCTTGGAGGTTTATGAAGAGGACTGGAGATATGAGATGGATCTGAAAATATAAGAGCAGAGACTGGTTTATAAAGGGCTCAAAAATCATAAAGCCCAATGAAAAAAAAATAAAAAAAAAATAAATATATATATATATATATATATATATATATATATGTATGTATGTATGTATGTATGTATGTATGTATGTGTCTCCAGTTGATTAATCAAACATAAATCCAGATTGATCCAAACGCTAAACAAACAAGGAGGAGTATCAATGAATGTTGGTAAGCAAACCACCATCCGGGCAGCACTATACTGCAGAGAAAATGTATCCCTCTATAGACATCGATCTGACCCACATCTGTACTCAAAGTGTTCTTCCGTGGGAATCCCAATAATAGGCACGGTGCAGTGAGATTCACACAGGCTTAGCCGTTGATAGTGAAATTATAATTATTTAAAATGTTTTATGGTAGTTTTTGTAGATATGAATGTCACTTTCAAGATGGAGATAGGGTCATCTGATTAGGAAACATCATATGATATTTTATTTTCCAATCCCGCACCAAGGTTATTATTTTATTTAGACATGTTGGTGTGGTAGGTCACACCCTTGAAGTAGCCGCAGAACGAAAAGCGTATGTGGACCTCCCGCATGCTGTTTGTTTGTTCTTGGATACCAGTGACCACTGGATGAATTATTCATGTATCTTTGTCAGCAGACGTCCTTTTAAATAATAATAATTGTTGAATAATTAATTTAGAATACATAACTGACCTTTGGCCTTTTTTGTTTATTTTGGCGGAGGTTCTGGTTTGACTACATGTTCTTATTGGGTTACTTGCATATTGATGACCCTTAGAAGAATATTTGATTTGGACAGTCCCTGGACTGAAACAGACTCCCTCTTGAAGCTACATGATCTCTTCCAGTTTCAAAGTGCTTACAGATAACAACCTGTTCATTTTTACATTTAGTGTATGTAGTATTTCATTTGTATGTAATTTATGGTGTTTAAAAGTAATATACAATATGTGCTCTGCCATATCTTCTTTTCTCTGTTTAGCATAGAGACAGAGAGATAGAGAGAGAGAGAATATGTCTTTATTAAAGAAAATAGGTTTTGTAGATTTCATAACACCTAGATTCTTAACAGAATACAATAATAAAGATAAATAAGCATCATAGACTTTTAATAAACTCCAGGGCAGTGTTTGTAGGTTTGGTAGAAATATAATGAAATTCAATTTTTTGTATGTGCGCTTATCTTTCAGATAAAAAAAAAACAACACCGACAATCAAGTGTATAACTATAAGTAAAAGCATACTTGCCAACATTGGCAAGGACTTCTCCGGGAGTGGTGGGCGTGTTGGGGGCGGAGCCCGAGGGGTCACATCACTGCTTCTGGCCAAGTACAACGGGGGGGTGGGGTCACGGTGACACAAGATTCGTATCCTAAGCTCCGCCACTTAACTATATTGTCAATTAGGAGCCTGGAGGTTGCCGTGTTCTCCTGGGAGTCTGGGAGGACTGCCAGAAATTCGGGAGTCTCCCGGACATTTCGGGAGAGAAGGCAAATATGAGTAAAAGTTAATGGGAGATCAACAGACCATTCTTTGCCGCTATTTTAA
Organism: Mixophyes fleayi; assembly: GCF_038048845.1. Classification (NCBI taxonomy): domain Eukaryota; kingdom Metazoa; phylum Chordata; class Amphibia; order Anura; family Limnodynastidae; genus Mixophyes; species Mixophyes fleayi. The sequence goes on along the minus strand of NC_134402.1, from coordinate 399,793,070 downwards.
GTGCACTGCTTAAAATGTCAGAAGTTGTTGTTTAACAGAAACTCTGCCGTATGTTCTCATGATGCATCATTTCAGTTTCTGTACAGTATGTGAAATATCTGTGTTCCATAGAAAGCAGAACTTACATTTTTAAACCATCAGCATTTTAGCCAGAAAACTGGCACCAAATTTAACTTGAGTTGTTCCTAATTGCAAACAGATGTTATAACATGCATACGCGACTATCATCACTAGTAATCCTGACTTGGACTAGCCCTGTAGCTGGAGCAAGAGATACGGCAGGAAATCAAGTACCTTTGAGATGCCCAAAGCTTGAATCAGACGTAGCTCCATGCGCTGAAGTTTGGCAGACAGCAATACATTAATAAGTGTCTACAGGCAACTGTAAAGCATGGTGGAGGATCCTTGCAAGTTTGGGGCTACATTTCAGCAAATGGAGTTGGGGAGGATTAATGGTGACATCAATGCTGAGAAATACAGGCAGGTACTTATCCATTATGCAATACTATTAAGGAGGCATCTGAATGGCTCCAATTTTATTCTGCAGCGGGACAATGACCCCAAACATACAACCAATGTCTTTAAGAATTCTCTTCATTGTAAAGAAGAACAAGGAGTCCTGGAAGTGACGAGTTGGCTCCCACAGAGCCCTGATCTCAACATCATCGAGTCTGTCTGGGATTGCATGAAGTGACAGAAGGATTTGAGCAAGCACTACATCCACAGAAGATCTGTGGTTAGTTCTCCAAGATGTTTGGAACAACCTCCCTGCCGAGTTCCTTCAAAAACTATGTGCAAGTGTACCTAGAATAGTTGATGCATAGATGCTGTTTTGAAGACAAAGGGTGGTCACACCAAATATTGATTTGATTTAGATGTATCTTCTATTAATTCACTTTGCATTTTTTTAATTGATAAAAATAAGCTATTAACACTTCTATTTTTGAATTCATTCTTACTTTGCAGCATTTATTCCACACCTGCCTTAATCTTTTGCACAGTATTGTGTGTGTGTGTGTGTGTGTGTGTGTGTGTGTGTGTGTGTGTGTGTGTGTGTGTGTATAATTATTTTGTATTATATAGAATACAATATAATCATAATCAATAATCATACTTTAGATTGATGTCTTAAATGCACTTACCTTGGATTTACCTTTTATTAGTCTGGCCCCATTACTTCTGCAACCTCAGCTTCCCATAGACTACAGAAATGTATACTGTTGATGTATTGTATATCTCTCTTTTCTGTTACTTGCAGGGAGCAAGAAGAGCCCATGGGGAAGCATCAGTGTCATGTTTGTTTTTATTTATCATAGCAACAAAACCATCATATGACAAGCCTAACAGTTAAATTCGTTGATATAGCTTTATCTGGCTAAACTAGTATGAATTAAAACTAGTTTTTTATAATTTTTGCCCTGGGTTTAACTTCATGACACACCTATGAGCGACTTTAAAATAAAGATGACCACGTTAGATACTTCCCCAAGAGCTCGTTTCTTAATCTCTTAATCTTCCTTTGTGGGATTGCCCATATTCATGAGATTGAGACTCACAACCAATAATCAAAGCCAGTAATAATCCCCCCTTTTACCCCCCCCCCCCACTCCTATGCTTCTTCTCTTCTATCCAGAGTCCAAGTTCCTTTGTACTCATTTACACTGCTACAACTAACTATATAGATAGAAAGTATAGGGCAACACAGATGTGGAATGTAAGCAGCCAGAGGGAAATAGGGAACCCCTATCCCTAGACAAAATAGGATATAATAGAAAGTACCTCGGCGCTAAAACATAAAATGTATAGTGTGTTTATTGGTACACAACAGAAAAACGTGGTCTAGCCAGACCCATAAAACAAATGACAATCAGAGAAAATACATATGATCACATAGTGAACGGAGTCACAATAGTCGCCATAGCAATAAATGGCATAAGTGTCAATAATGTCAATGACCAGTGTAAACAGCCGGATAGTGCTGTAGGATTTCCAGTTCTGGAAGGAAATCCTCCCTTAGGTGCAGATAAATCCTATAATAGATGCAGGTGTAGTAAGCAGTTTGTGTTCCCACAATCAGTAGATAATGTCCGTTTTGGCAACCAGCTCAATCGGCTGGATTCACGTGTGTAAGGCGACTGTGGACTTACTTTTGCGATGAAGCGATCGGCTCCTGATGTTTCCTGTTGATACAGAGAAGTCCTCTCCGGTATGTAGTTGAACAGTGAAGTGCTGGTAGACTGGATTTCTTCAGTGCGTGCATACGCAGAGCATCGCTGGCATCCCAGCTGTTTGTTGTGGATGTACACTCGGACAGTGGACTCTGCCAAAACGGACATTATCTACTGATTGACACTCACCTTTTTCATTTTATATATTACAGAGAAATATAATTATTTTTTTTTTTTTACATTATTACATGATTTCAATAGTTTTCTTATGTTTTTAATTTTTTTCACAGCCACGAGAGGTGCCAAATAAAACTGGTGATTTGAGTATACCAAGCCGCGTTAAAAAATAAATGAATAGCATTTAACGCTTCTCCCTCCCTCTCCTTTCAATGGATCATCTACTTGTCCGCGATGGTACCGTTTTCGCTAACAAAACGGTGCGTTAAAAATAGATTTAAATAAGGGGTAAGTTAACGTGCTCCAGAATGAGTGAAAACCACCTTTAAATCACTTACCGCAATGTTAAAAAAAAATTACCACTAAGAATTTAATTCCCCCCCAGACCGAGAGAGGCTAAGGTGAATTTAATAACGCCCAATTAATCTACCAGTATGTTTTTGGAGTGTGGGAGGAAACCGGAGCACCCAGAGGAAACCCACGCAAACACGGGAAGAGCGTACAAATGCCACACAGATAAGGTATAGAAGCCTTATTGAGCCCCTGCACATATACTTTGGGATTACAGGAATAAGGAGCACCCATGGAGTCGTTTCGGAGTGCTATAACCTGTTTCCCTGTAATGGGACTTTGATAAATGTCTGGTTAGGAATATTGTTAGCTGTGTAACTGTAGCACATTGTATGAGTCTCTTTGCGCCCTTCAAAGCTATTTCTCTACTATTACTGTTCTATAATTGTCATTGCTTGTATCTAAACTAGAATAAGAGTCGTAGAAAATAAATATCGTGGAGAAAGTGTCCCAATTATCCTCACTGGTAAAGTTACAGGAATCAGGCCTTGAGGGATAGCCGGGAGGGTTTCGAGTAGAAATGTAGACAAAACACAATTTTATGGTTACATGAATCTCTGAATCAGTTAAAGCAAGAAAATCACGGGATTTGTCAGCCAGTTGGTTGCCAAGACAACTATTCTAAAAGCCCCCTGTGACCACACTAATAATTTTTAAAGCTCACAGACTAGTAGAAACAAACAGGTACGTCTACATGTACAGGATATTCCCTGTCTTATTTAAACTCCTTAGCTTTACTGATGAGACATATATGCTCATGTAAGTCAGGGACCCCGCACATTATAAATCCTACCCTGCACTCATATCGCATATGATGTAGAATATACCAAGAATCTAAATTAGCACATAAGTAGATGAAAATCCATATACATTGGGAATAACAGATAGCAGAGAGTACAAATTCAGTAAGCATTACTTATCAATAAACCATTTAACAGGATAATTAATGCATTGCCCAGTACAACCACATCTACTACATTAAAGTGACATATACATATGTTTAATTGCTTAAATTAAAATGCATTTTAAATTGCTGCAATTTACATTATTAAAACATTCTTATAATGCCAATGTTACAAATTATTGCAATCTGAGAAATGTGCAGTAATTCTTACAGCAGAGGTAGGTATCCTGTGCCTCTCCTTTTAGAACTATACACCCCAGAATTCCTATCCAGACTCTCGCTTGAAGAGCCGTGGTGGTACATGTAGTCTTAAACTATCTGGTAAGCTGCAAGCCTGATTATTTAGTATATGTGATCAAACAGGTTTATTTAGTGAGCTTTGTGGGGGTTTTGCAATTGAAAACCAACATAGCTACTAGAACTGGGAATTGAAGCGGGTCCGAGCCATAGAAAAATCAGAGAAACCAAGATGAAGATAAAGTGCATTAAGATAATTTTTGCTTGACATTTTGGGGAAAATTTACTAAAATTGGGTTTAGCCAGACCACATTTTTTTTAAAAAAAAATATCATTTTTAAACTAATTAAGCCTGTTTCACAACCGGTTTGGCAGTTTTGGAGTTTACAAACTGCCACACATTGCATGCGGGTTGAGTTTTCAGCCTCCAAACCGCATACAAAACTGCCTCTTATTAAATCTTCCCCTTAAGATTTTCATGCCGGAGAAAGTGATATGAATCACCTTTAAGCAGAATGCAGTGCATTTAGCAAAAATCATCTTTTTCACACTAAATTAATAGTACTGTTAAACCTAGCATTTAACATTAGTTATGCATCGTTTTTTGTATGAATACATTAAATTCAACAACACTGTTGGTTTACTAAAAACAAACCCTGAAAGGTGAATGGTGTAATACTTGGCACTCTCCCACTTGTCTTTTTCTGTGAAACAGAGAATTAAAATCTGATATCTCGGCATGTGACATTGATTAAGAGGTTACATGAGTAGATGTATGTGTGGGATAGTGCAGAAACCTTTAATGCAGAGTAACAATATTTCCATATACATTCAGTACCAAATTACAGCTATATAATCCAAGAGAGGGCGGGGCTGGATGGGACCAGGGGCTCGGGGGGCAAAGTTGTGCCGATGGAGCTCATTGGTTTTATTCCTAGCTGTTCGTTTTTGTAATATAGGTGGAGTTAGCTGCTCAGTTCATCCTGATCTAGTTAGTAAACTATATGAGGGAGCAACAAGATATAGTTTAATGTGTAAAGTATTTAATTCTCTTTTAATTGCATTGCTTTTTAGTCTGTACAAATGCAGGCAAAGTACATTGATCATGTTTGGTAGTGCAGAAAGCAGAAATTTGACTGAAGTTAACGCGTCCATGTTTGTCCAATCACTTCCCTTTTTAATCCATTTAAATATTAAAAGTGCAAATCTGCCATTTTGGTTTTGCTTTTTTAGCTCAGATTGTTGTGTTCATGGCAATATCGCCACCCTTTGGTGTACCTTTGCAAAAGCCACCATCTTTGTGTGCGAAGGTAAGTGCATGATGTCCTGTACTTTAAAACGTCAATGTATTAAGCTGAGAGTTTTCCGGCGGGTTTGAAAAACCAATCAGATTCTAGCTATCATTTATTTAGTACATTCTACAAAATGATAGCTACAATCTGATTGGTTGCTATAGGCAACATCTCCACTTTTCAAACCCGCCGGGAAACTCTCAGCTTGATGCATTTACCCCGAATGTGATATATTATATAATATTATATATATGGCAGCCATTCGCATCTCTACAAATAGCTTATTTTTGCATATTTAAAAAAAAAATAATTCATGCCATTTACATGTTCCATGCATTTTAATTAGTAATAAGGGTTTGCATTTTGTAACACACTGTAAATTATCAATTAACTGTGGCACATAAACTGCCTGATTCAATTCGTTGTAACTGCCTTTTTATGCTTCACTTATTGCACTCAAATTTTATTACTCAATTAAGTTAAAAGTTACAAAATGTTACAAGTTTGAAAAATTGTGACAACTAAAAGTCACAGCAATAGATTACCAGCTCTGATATCCAGCCTTATTAAAGGAATAGAATTATTAGTCTACAGAACATATGCCGACAGTACTACATTAGCATATGTTACGTACTAATGAAAGAAAAGGAACATATTTAGATGAATAATCCCAGAGAGAACAGAACAAATGTGTGGTGATATTTTCCAATGCCACCAAGGGTGTAAAGTTAAGTATTTTCCATTTTACGTAATAAAAAAAAACCACTATTAAAGAGCTATTTTTTGGCGCTAATAAAAATGAATTACTTCAGCTGGTGTAGAAAGGGGGGTTGTGATCCCTCACCTTGATATAAAAACACACATAGAAAATTCACTTAAATCCAGAAAGCTCTACAACAGCAGTTTATTTTACTAAAAGCATAACAATCTATCCAGGAAATAACACATACAGAATCACATCATAAATATCATAAGTAATGAAAATTCCATTAGCAAACGTCTCTTACTGACATGGATAATTATAATAGCAATACTGCCGACACCCCTATCAAATCTTTAGGTATTAAGTGTATATAGTGTAAAATATGCTACAAGCAATAGCAGATGACTGCAAAACCAAGATCACCATATTTTTTGATGTGAAAGCCCCTTCTAAATCATAAGGGGAACAGTCTTCAGCTTCCCATATTAATAGTAATAACCAAACTTCAGTCATTAGGTTTGAGTTCAAGATACAATATCAATTACCAGTTTTGTTGAAACCACCATAAAGAGAATGTTTCAATCAAAATGAATTAATAATAAAGCTCTACAGTATTGTATACTTGAGGCTTTATTTAAAAAAACTCAGGTGTATTTAACATTTCAAATCACACTGGACTCTGTTCTTCGTGGGCTATCATGGAGGTCCCCGATTTGTTCCAAAAGGAGTCTCAGGTTAGCAGACATGTTGCAATATCACTTTGTTTACTTTCACCGCTCTTGATGAGCCACTTCCAAAGAAATTATGTCCGCAAGTGTGCGATCAAGTTGTCAAAGTCAGCTGTGGTTTATGCACCCTATAATGAGCCCTTCTTGGTGCTCATGATGTACTGATGAACAGCCCCAAGGGCAATGTCCAGGCTAATTGTTCATGTAAAGTAGAGAATCATTGCAAACCATCAAAATGTGGATTGGATGGCTTTATGGAAAGTAATTCCTTTGTGGTTTAGCTTGAAAGATTCCTTTAGTAGAAATGTAAAAACATAGAGTAAGTACTTTTAGCTACTTAAAAGTACAATACCTCAATCCTTACGTGTTATGTTACATTAATAGTAACATCTTTAGAGGGAGATTTTAATAAGTGATACACTAAGTGCTCAAAATACCTGGCTTAAATAGCACTCCTAATTATACCTTCTCAGATTTGCTGCTAATGTTGTATGCTCCGACCTCCCCTCCATCATACTTGGCGACTTTAACATCCCTATTGACAACTGCTCTGACTCTGCCACCATCAAACTTCTCGCCATTTCCAGCTCCCTAGGCCTCACTCAGTGGACCTCCTCCCCCACCCACTCTCTTGGTCACTCCCTGGACATTGTCTTCTCTCATCTCTGCAATCTCACTGACTTCTCCAACTCTCCCTTCCCACTCACTGACCATCATCTCCTCTCCTTCACTCTGTCCTCCTCCCCTGCTCCCACCTCGCCTAAAGCTACCTTCACTAGGCGCAACCTTGAGGCTATTGACCCCATTTCTTTCTCCTCCTCTCTTGAAACACTTCTTTCACCTTGTCCCTCCCTGGTCTGCCCTGACCAGGCGTCCTCTCTCTACAACCTCTCCCTCTCTAGTGCCCTGGATGCTTTTGCCCCAGCCTCTTCTATCTGCCAGCACCGCCTCATTCCCCAACCCTGGCACTTCAAACTCACCCGTTCCCACCAAAAGTGCTCTTGCACTGCTGAACGCCTCTGGAGGAAATCTCGCTCCCTGGCCGACTTCCTTCATTTCAAATCTATATTCACCTCATTCTGCTCTGCCCTCTCCCTGGCTAAACAATCCTTCTTTAAGTCCCTGATTTCCTCTCAGTCCTCCAATCCCCGCCGCCTCTTTGCCACATTCAACTCCCTCCTCTCTCCCCCACCTCCTGTCCCGCCTTCCCTCTCCGCTTCCAACTTCGCCACTTTTTTCTCCTCCAAAATTGAGACCATCCGACTGAACATCTCCTCCTCCCATCCCTCTCCCGCCCCCCTCATCCATTCTCTCTCCAACAACCTACTCTGGTGATCCTTCTGCCCCACTTCGGGTGAAGAAGTAAGCTCCCTCATTCTTTCCTCTCCACCCTCCACTTGTCCTCTCGACCCTATCCCCTCTCGCCTCCTTCGCTCTCTCTCTCCCACTGCCCGCTCTTACCTTGCACACCTTTTCAACCTATCACTCTCCTCTGGTGTAGTTCCCTCTTCATTTAAACATGCTCTTATCTCTCCCATCCTCAAAAAACCTAATCTTGACCCCACCTCTCTTGCTAACTATCGCCCTATCTCAGTTCTCCCCATTGCCTCCAAATTACTTGAGAGGATTGTCTGTAGCCGCTTCACTAGACACCTCTTGGACAATTCCCTCCTCGACCCTCTCCAATCCGGTTACCGCCCCCTCCACTCCACAGAAATTGCCCTGGCCAAAATTACTAATGATCTACTTTTAGCCAAATCCAAGGGTCACTTCTCCCTGCTCATCCTCCTTGACCTCTCTGCAGCCTTCGACACTGTGGACCACCCCCTCCTGACACAAACACTTCTCTTTCTTGGCCTCTCTGGATCTGTCCTTACCTGGCTCACCTCATACCTCGCTAACCGCTCCTTCTCTGTATCCACGTCTGGCTCCTCCTCCACCCCATTCCCTCTCCCTCTAGGTGTCCCTCAGGGCTCTATTCTTGGCCCTCTACTTATTTTACTCTACGCCTCCTCCCTGGGCCTCTCATCTCCTTTGGTTTTCAGTATCAACATTACGCTGACGACATCCAACTCTACATCTCCTCGCCTTATCTCTCCTCCACCCTCCTCTCTTGTGTATCCGACTGCCTCTCTGCCATTTCCTCCTGGATGTCCTCGCGCTTTCTCAAAATTAACATCTCCAAAACTGAACTCATTGTCTTTTCTCCTCCTAGACTCCCCTCCCACCACATCCTCTCTATCACTGGTAACAATATCACCATCTCCTCTGTCAACCAACTCCACTGCCTGGGCGTTACCCTTGAATCCTCTCTCTCCTTCTCCCCCCCACATCCAATCCCTTGCCCAAGCCTGTCGCTTCCAGCTACACAACATTGCCCGCATCCGGCCCTTCCTCTCCCAAGATGCCACCAAAACTATCATGCACGCACTCATCAGCTCCCGCCTTGATTATTGCAACCTCTTTCTTACCGGCCTTCCCCATTCCCATCTCGTCCCCCTCATCCTTCTTTCTCACCGTTACTTGTCTGCATCCCCTCTCTGCCTTGCCCTACACTGGCTCCCCATTCCTTACAGTATCCTTTTTAAACTCCTGACCGTCACTTACAAGGCTCTCTCCCAGTCTACTGCCCCCTATATCTCTAAACTCCTCTCCATTCACACCCCTGCCCACTCCCTGCGCTCGGCCAATGACCGTTGCCTCTCCTCCACTCTGATCACCTCTTCCCACTCCAGAATCCAAGACTTCTCCCGTGCTGCCCCCATTCACTGGATTCAACTCCCTCGCTCCATCCGTCTTTCTCCCAATCTGTCCTCCAAGAGGGCACTCAAAACTTACCTGGTACTAAAGGCTTACCAACCTTCCACCTAACACCCTCATCTCCTCCGCCTGTTCTCCCCCTCTCTACTCCCAGCCCCCCTGTTCTCTCCCCACTTCAACTTGCTCCCTGTGTGCCTGAGTTCTATCTACCCTTTCTTAGGATGTAAGCTCATTTGAGCAGGGCCCTCTTCCCTTTGTTCTCCATACCTGTTCTTCTGCTCTGTCTTTACTGCATTAGCCTGCCTGGAGTCTCTGAAGTTTTGGTATTTTTTGTTAACCGTTTGTAATGTTTCACCTTGTTTAGTCTACTGTTTGTGCTGTGTACGGCGCTGCGGAAATCTTGTGGTGCCTAATAAATTAAGGATAACAATAATAAAGGATAATAATGCAGTGATTAATTGATCTGCTGGACATCAATCAATATACGCCTGGTGCAATAAAGAAATCTATAAATTGGGTAAAAATCTATGTAAAAACATTTAATCTTTAAATTTATCATAGAGATTTATATTCATATGGAGGCAATCATAATAAACAAATGAATAGCTTTAGCCAAATTAATTATACCACATATCTCAATTGACAGAGTTGACTAAAACAGTTCCATTTCTTCTTTGCTATTTATCCAATTTATCAAATAAAATATTAGTTCTTATTAGACATTCAGAAACAAACCAAAAAATAAATTTATAGCAATAATCTGATTTTACTCAATAGCATAAATGCAGAATCGGAACTTCTATCAAATATCTCCCAAAGCAAAAAGGATTTGGTACATATTAATACTTTAGTAGATTTTAAGAGACTAGTATGTTTTAATAATATGCAACTAGAGACCTCTTGACATGTTTTTCAGTAGAACACTGTCTTGAAACTCTTTACTCTAAATATATATATATATATATATATATATATATATATATATATATATATATGTGTGTATGTGTATGTATGTATATATATATATATATATATATATATATATATATATATATATATATATATATAATATAGTATACTGTTCATTGTTATTGCAGATATATAGGGTGGCTCATTAGAACACTCTTGTGATTTGTCTTACTTCAAACAAATCAACACGCTTAGTAAAACATGGCCAAGGAATGAAAGCCCTTTTAATTTCCCATTGTTTCTTTTATCTTATTTATTTAGTATTTATTGTGAAAATAAGATGTTCTGCTTTCAAAAAGCAAAAAAGCACAGACGATGGCCTACAACTCCCTCCCTGTCCTCTTTACGGTTCCCTAATCTCCTTGCCTTTCACCCTCAACTCCCTCTCCCACATTGTTGGTATACCGTGTATCCACATCTCTTGTTTGTATTCATGTTTGGTAAATTTAGTTACAGACTGTTATTAATTTCTGGTTGTCTATTTGTTTCTGCTTAATTTCTGTAACTAGTTTTTGTTTTGTGCTGCTTGTGGTGCTTTCAATAAATAGTTAAGAAAAACAACAATTGTCTTTGGTATGTGTAACAGAACCACTATTTTTAAACAGTCTGGATTACCACAATGGCCAGCAGCACAGTGCCTGGATACACCATGTGCCTGCTTCATGTCTGAACGCAACTTGCACATAAGTGGCCTAGTGGTTAACACTTCTGCCTCACAGCACTGGGGTCATGAGTTTGATTCCCAACCATGGCCTTATCTGTGTGGAGTTTGTATGTTCTCCCCGTGTTTGCGTGTGTTTCCTCCGGGTGCTCCGGTTTTCTCCCACATTCAAAAAAAACATGCTGGTAGGTTAATTGACTGCTATCAAAATTGACCCTAGTCTGTCTCTTTCTCTGTCTTTTTGTGTGTGTGTGTGTTAGGGAATTTAGACTTTAAGCCCCAATGGGGCAGGGACTGATGTGAATGAGTTCTCTGTACAGCGTTGCGAATTAGTGGCGCTATATAAATAGCTGATTATGATAATGATGAATTAGTGTCCACATTCAAGATACTTTTTGATTTCAATCTGGCTGTAAGTACAATTTGCCAAAACAGTTCTTGCCATACATAGACATTGTAGTATACACACATGCATATGTTTAATACAAGGTCACATCAGGACGCTTACAACTTACAGTATAATCATGTCTATAAATATTTATTTTCATATTCAATATAATTGGATTTTTTTTTTAGAATTTTGTTTTACATTATTTACATGATCATTTCTATGCATACTGTAATACAATGTGTTTTTATAGTATGTCTTGGTTAAATACAAATCTGTAATAGCTACTGGCATGCATACGTGTAGTTTTTAATTCAAAGACTATGCTGTGTTAGTCATCACTGTCAGTAGGCATTTATATCTGACCTGTATTAGGTGCAAAACATACCAGTGAAAGTATGCATACTAACGACAGACGGCCACATCTGCATCGGAACGCCCTTACTGTACATGGCCTTTGTGCGTCCGGCCCTCCCCTGTTCAGCCTCTCAAGGTGTAGACAGTCGTGTCATTTGCACTTGGACATGAATTGCATACAGTTGTGTTAGTTGGCGTAAAGTTTAATTTTGGTTACACACTGAGCTGTTTCACACAAGATACACTATGCAAATGGCCGAATGGCTGAACATGCATCAAGCCCTATCTGTGTATAGTTTATTAGTAATATTATGTCTGCGTTTGGTAAGTCTTCTTTGCAATGATCTGGTGGAGCAACCAATATATTGACAGTCACAACTGCACTGTAAATGAATGGTAAATTCTATACTGCAATTGAAGAAAGAACGACTTTCAAAATGTTTCCTATCTTTAGATGAAACCTCTTCCTTAATATTATGGCCTATATGTTTACATGTTATGCATCCTGTCTTATCACAATGATGGAATGCTTGTTGTTTTACTGTTAGCCATTGTGTTTTGTTGATGGTAATTTTCCCTACTATAGTTCGTTCAGGTACCATATAGCTTAGAGCTAGTATATTCTTTTACGTTTGTACTTCTTTATGTAAATCACTATGGTTTCAATGAGCAGTTCCCTTTTTCAAAATTAAGATATTGTAATAAAAATGGATAGTTGTCTTTAACAAAGCACTTATTTCAATACTCCTAACTTCCCTGAGATAACCCCGTTCTATTCATATTTCTTTTAACATTTTTCAACATTTCCAGGGCTTGTGTCTCAAACTCATTTACAGAGAAGCAATTGTGTTTTAGACACATTAGTTGTCCTTTTGATATATTATTCTTCTATGCCCCATAACGGTCACTGTGAAAGTGGAAAAAATTACTTGTGCCTACATGTTTTCAAAAGGTGGAGGTGGATATTCGAGAACCCTGGGTCAACAGCCAGGAAGTCATTGGAGGTTTTACTGTATAAGTGTATGAACTTTTAAATTATTCTTAGTTATATTAAGAAAGAAAACAAATTTAAGTGCCCCTTCCCAAATTATAAACGGATCATATACATAACGGCCATAGTGGATGAAAGATGCCCCAAATCTGCTGCCCCATATATATTGAGATAAAATGCCCCCATATAAAGATTGGCATAACTGGGGGGCGAATCATGTTCCCATCGCCATTCTCATCACCTCTATGTAGTAGGACAAACATAAAATAATTATGAGTCAAAATTTAAAGAAATGGACCCAGTAATAGACCTTTAGTGCCTCCCTGAATGGCATCCATTAGCAGACAGAGCATTTTTGATGGCCTAAAAGATGAGGTATGTTCTTACACATGGAAGACACATCTAAAGTAAGAAAATAGGTATCTTGACATGATACATTACCAGTGAATTACACAAATGAACCAAACATATTTGGAGTGGAAGTGGGAGAAACGTTAATGCCTTTTGATAAAAACTTCCTTTTCAGCTGTAGTTAGTTTTTATTATTTCAGATTTAATTACCCTCTGGATCTGTTGATTATGGCAGAATGTAGATGACCCTTCGATTTATAAATGTATGTCCATTTTGCCTCCTTAGCTTTGGGAAGGTACAGTATTAATATCTACAGGGACTTTAGGAAGTATTTTAGTGTTTCTATTTTGGGGTCATCCATGACCATGTAGTGAAAATTCGATGGAAAAGCCATGCACTGACCCAATAACAGATTTCACAATAAGCATAGTGAACCTATGCCTACAGTTGACGCAGCCTGAAGGGTGGCCTGTTGTCTTCCAGCCTGCCACTCCCCTTATCACATGCAGTGGTCCTCTAATTCTGTGATTGGACACCCACTTCTTTATGTTAGCGGTGACTGAGAACTGAGTCTGGCACTCTGTACTTATTGCTTCTAGGTATTGGCAGGAGAGATCGTCAGAGGAATCAGTGTGACTGCTCGCTCTGTGTGTATATTGTAGACACTGGCTAACTCTCCTAACAGAGTGTAGCATTGGGCTTCAGCTGTCCACTCCTGCAAGTAAGAAGCACAGGGTTCCAGGCCATCATGTCATTGCAACTAACAGGAAATGTAATGCAAGCTCAGACTTTCCAACATGACCACAAAAATCCTACTACATAGTTACATGGGATAAATTATAAATTAATTTATGTTTTTAAAACATCCTTCCCACCAATAGTAAATAAAATGGGTACAAGGAGACATGATGATGGCCTGCAAATTGTGCCTGAGGCTCCAGTCAGACTTGTGAATGCTTTGTCCATATGAAGACAGTATGTTTGATCACACTGTTCAGATTAAAGCATGACTCAGGCTCATATAACATGGAGAATCTGGAGGCTGGTATATGTTATGAGTGTGGAGCATGCTTGGCCAGTGTAATGTAGTGATACTGGCAGTGGAGGCTGGTGTAACATTGGAGACCTGGAGGCTTGTATAATGTTTTTCTCTGAGCCTTCACCTATGACCCAAGCTCCTTCCTGCTTTATTGTAATATTAGTTTGTTATAATTTGTTATAAATGCTTGTAACATTTATTTCAAATGCCTACTAATATGTCACTACAGAAAGGTGTCTCTGTGATTAAATGTATTGCATACTTGCCAACTTTGGCAGCGAGATCTCCAGGAGGGGGCTCTGCCCTGGGAAAGTGACCACGTAAATTGTGTTATTAGCTAATCTTTACCAATTTCGGCCTATTACAGCAGGGGGTGGGGCCAGGCTGATGCATTTGACCCCCCCCCACACACACACACACCCAGCCACTTCAACAAAGAGATTAGAATGCAGTAGGTTGCCCTGCTCTCCCAGGAATCCAGGAAAACTCCCAAAACTTTGGGAGTCTCCAGGACATTCTGGGAGAGTGAGTAACTATGATGTATAGTTTTAACTTATTACTGAGATTAATCCTTTATTGTTCTGAAGGATAAAGGGCTGCCAATAAGGCCCCTAAAGCGTACCACTGGGATAAATACTGGACACTGTTGTAGTTTGTGCATACTTAAGGTTGGTACAATATGGAGATGGACTGTTGCTGTAATGTTTGGGCAGAGAAGTATATTGTAGAAGCACTGCAGACTAATACATTGGCACAGACAATGGAATATGCTGCACCAGCTGTACTAGAGGACAGTTTATTTTCAGGGCACTTGAAGCTGTATAATATAAGTGAGCTTGTTTAATGTAGTGGCACTGTGTGTTGTATTTATTATTATTAGTAGTAGTATTGTTGTTATTATTATTATTATTATTATTATTATTATTTTTATCATCATCATCTTGGCATATAAAATAATACATTCTTCATCCTGTTACTGGCATACCAAAGTATAATATTATATGCAGAAGAACATTTTTGTTTTAAAGAACAAATAGTCTTATAACACCGAATCCATAACAGTGCAGTGAATTTCATTGTAAATTAATATTTAAAATTCTGTACTGTTTTCCATGCATGGTCGACTATCTGTTCTCTGCACAGCACTGCCCAAACCTTGTGGCACTCTATAAATAAAGATTATTAATAAGAATAATAATAAGAATAATAATAATAATAATAATAATAATTTACAATGAGAATTAGATTATGGCATTTCCTAATTCCTAAAGTGTAAATATCAGATGCTATATGTTTTAATCTGTATTGTGGCTTTGTTAATTATCTTTTAATTTAGCTAAAATCTGAGGAGTATTAAGAGGCATTAGATGTAATCAATTGTCTGTCTTTATTAAAGTTTTTCATCCTTAACCTTTAAAAGTTTGAGGGGTACATTAGAAGCAAACCTATTGTGCCTACATGTTCCAGAGAAATACACCTGACCCTGTATTTGAATCTATCTAAATACAACTTTTAAGGTTTCTGCTAATTTAGTGCTCAATTGACCCTCATTAAGGTGCTAAATTACCAATGATCGTAATGGGATATGTGTCACGTCTGTAGTCATTTGAATTCTCAAATACATTGGAATATTGGCTCGTTACTAAGGCTAGTTGAATTTTGTTTATTTATGACTTGGTTTTCAAAAGAAACAAGGTCATCAATGGATTGATTTGGAGTCCTGCTGCCGCGTACCGTCCATAGCTTCAATATTAGGGGTTTCAATGAACAATAGTCCTCTGTTACTGAAATCACACCCAATAGTATTCTTCACCTGTCAGAAATGGGTCTACTGTAACCACCTCAACCCATTTCCCTATAACACCTCTCAGGGACAATCCCTCCTTAACCCCGGGGCAATGCATTCGTAGGAACACGCCAACCCTCCTCAGAAAAGATGCTATCTTGATGTGCATATACATGCTCAGTGGTGTTAACCAGGCTGAGTGAGCGCACAATCAGTGGTGCAATATTAACACAGGAAAAACTGCTCTAGTGCAAGAACACATTTTTTTGCTTCCTGAATGAGCCATGATTTGTGTATGGGTATACAATGTTGTAGCTTTTTTATATTCTAATGTCAGACTGCAATTTACAGCAATCAACATTGAATTGATTTTATATCTTTTTGTACTAGCACACATAGATAAGACTTTATAGTATCTTACTTGTATTGAACCCGGATCATCTGGTGACTTTAATGGTTAGTCAGAGCCTCTCTCACTGGGACCAGCAGAATGATGGGGATTAAGTCCCCCCCACCCCCCCCCCAATTCCCAATTTGTGACCCCTGATTATTGAGTTGTGGAGGCAGCACACATGATTGTAAAGGAGGATGGAGTCATACTACCTACTTGTAACTAAACTGGCCACTCAAGCTTTAGTAATCTTTGACTAACCATTGTACTGTGTGTAGGCTCTAAAAGGATTATTGTACATAACCAGTATTGGATTGAATAGCCATGTGTATGGGGCTATTTCCCTGAAATGTAGGTGCACCTACTTTGCATTGCAGTCTGTTTTAGCGGATCAGCACCTGTACAGTTTGTTCACTGTAGCATTTCTATCCCTGTGTATTGATATTGCTCACTGATTAGGTCATCCAACAGCTAAGCTGTATGACCAGTTTGCTGCAATTCTGGGACCTCTAAACTTCCAACATGAACACAATGTGGATTCATTCTATATTTTTTTTGGACTAGTGAATATCTATTGTTTTAGTAATATGACATAATTAAGTACAAATCACTGTAGATTGGTTTTCTCATTAGTGTGATGACATAAATCTTATATTAAAATGCAACTCCACCTGCAAACAACATTATCTTCTTGGCAAACTTACTTAAAATCGCCATCACCCTTAGATATGATGCATCTGTTGTAAATATAATTGTATCCAAGACACCAATCTGAAATTCTTAACCAAGGCAAATGGAAATAAACAATTTTGCCTGGAATTTAAAGTTGCCTAAAGGTGGATGCTCCCTTTTATAATGTCACAGATTTGCTTTTCTTTTTAATAATTCTTGTTCACACCTGATCACGTTTTTATCCACTTTTAGGTGCAACTTAGCTCCTGTAGTTGAGTTTGCCGCTGATGTGGGAACCAAATCGGATTTTATTACCATGAACCCATCTGTAGTGCAAAGAGCATTTGGGGGCTTTCGGAATGAGAGTGATCGGGCAAAATTTGTCCATAGACTGTCCATGCTTAATGACAGTGTCCTTTGGATTCCGGCTTTCATGGTCAAAGGTGGAGAGAAGCATGTTGAGTGGGTTAATGCGTTAATCCTTAAGAACAAACTAAGAGTGCGAACTGCATATCCATCACTGCGGCTCATTCACGCTGTCAGAGGGTAAGTACCTGAAACTGACTAGTCTATCCTGGCAACAGCTGATTTCTCAAATACATTTTTATGTAAAAGAATGATTTATGGAAGTCTTGCAAAGGAATATATAATTTGGCTAGTGGTGTGTGTTCATTTTGTAGAATAACTTTACATTTAAGTACAATACTATACAGTGATTTATGATGAGTGTGTGAACATGTGATAAAAGGGAATATAATAATGTGCTTTAGTGTTTAACCTTTTGTTATAATCTTATTTTTGTGGAGAAAGATGACCATAATGTAAAAGATTTAAGTGTTTTAAGTCCTATTTCAGCGAAGGTAGTGCAATTATTCTCTGTGGTGTGTCACAGTGTGGGAGTTTGAATGGCTATTTATTATGCCCTACTAAAATGTTAAAGACTTTAAATGTTAGGAGCAACAGTGTAAAAATATTGAATACATCACATTGCTTAATTGTCCTTATGTGTCCTTCAACTTCCATCATTTTCCTATATTTTTTCCATGACCATAATGCTGTTAGGTGCTTGATATGTTATACTTACAAAGTATAAACTAGTATCTCTACGTATACTGTTATTCACGGCTATTGTAAAAGAATGCAGCATTGAAATGTGCTAGGAGAGAGTTTCCTTCTTTCGACACAAGTTAGTACTAGCCAAATTATATGCCCATTCTTCTGGTCACTAGTATATGTATAATATTGTTCTCTAGTCACCTGAATGGGTTTTATATTTCGTGCTAGTCACCATACGAAGCTTTGTGTCATATACCAATTTTCTGAATGGGTTCTGGGGTTTGATTAAATAGTCAATAAAATTGGCTCTGTGTTGTGTGACAATCAACAGAATGTGCTCTGCATTCTCTTCGTCCGCATTCTAACTCTTCACCCGCATTCTAACTCTTCATCCGCATTCTGACTCTTCATCCGCATTCTGACTCTTCATCCGCATTCTAACTCTTCATCCACATTCTAACTCTTCATTCGCATTCTAACTCTTCATTCGCATTCTAACTCTTCATTCGCATTCTAACTCTGCCTAGCCATTTATACCTGCATAGATCTCAGTTCTATTAAATTACAACAACTTTACACCTCTCTGCAACAACTTTGCCAGTTTCTACATTCTCCTCTGCAGATCTGGCAGTACCACGTCACATAAATATGGTTTACTAGATGCATATGGTAAACAGATGTGGAACTAGTGAGCTGTGGACCTCAGTGCAGGGATGCGGGGAGGAGGGAACCACCCCCCACAGCACCAATGGTAGTTCCATCACCTAATGATAAAGCCTGATGTCAAACTTTGCTGTTGTGACTTGGAAGTGTTCTCAGTTTCATCAGTTATTTTGGCTTCATAATTGTGGTAGTTTTATTCCTCTTTTCAAATCATTTCCATGTTTTAAAAAGAAAAAGTGTTGCTGAAATGAAATACTGTTATGTTGCTTGGTCGCTGTAGATTAGCACAGGTTTTTGATCATTACATGCAGTACATTATGTGCTGATGGTTATTTGATGCTTCTAATTACTTGCACACAGATAAATGTAACACACTTTTTTTTTCCCTGTTTCAAACACAACATAAAAAAAGGGAAACTTGGCCCTCTTAGCCTTTCTGTCTGTATGTAATACTCAGTCTTGTTTTATTCATACTTGCCTACTCTCCCGGAATTTCCGGGAGTCTCCTGAATTTCGGGGAGTCCTCCCGGAAGAGTAGGCAAACTCCGATCACCCAGAGTACAGATTTGAAAAGTAGGCAATTATGGTTTTATTACAGAGTTTCTTGCCAAATGTAAAGCGCTGTTGAATATGCTGGCTCTATATAAATATATGTTAATAATGTAATAATAATATTTCAGTGTCACTAGTGAAATTGAACACTGTAAGCAGTTTTTCTTTTTCAGATGTTACTTTAAAAGTAAATGGGCACACCTGTCTTTTTATTACTATTTAGTACTATCACATTCCATTCACTTACATTTTCCATACCTCCACTTCTAAATTTCCATGTTGACCCATGTGTAATATTGTAAATCATCAGATTCATTTTTAATGTGTGCTGAATAGGATCAGAGCATCTGTAATAGAAATAATGGAAGTCACTCAATCAATTTTAGATGTAGTAACAGGTGCTTTAAATGGAGGAGTTATCTGGATTTCTTTTTTGTTGTTAACATAAATTTATTGAGTGACTTTCATTTTCTATAACACTGTGCGGTTTATGCTTTAAAGTACTATGAGCCATTAAAACAGAGAAAACAGCCGTTTTCTCCATAAATGGCCATCGCAAATTGCATTATTTCTAATGCCATAACCGAACGTTTGTTAACACAGTTCGCATAGATTACCAGGAGGACTGCGATGTTCTGCAATGCATGAAGCTTTGATAAGCTTTACATTGCACAGAATATTAACTTTGTCCTATGGGATCCTGCTGAAGGCTCTCCGGCTTCGCAGAATCCCTTACAGTGGAAGTGCTAGCACTTCTTCCTTTCACTGGCAGCTCTAGGCTATCGCCTGCCGGTAAACAGGAAAAACTCTTGACGCCAGAGGGGTCACTCCCGGAGTAGCCGCGGCATGGTGTATTTTAGCGGTGCTTAAATATGCATCGCTGTGATTTGCATCGATGCATATTTAATCCCACTGCATTATATTAATGCATAGACCCCTATGTAAGGCCTGTACGAGATCAGTAGCTGACAGGGGAGTGCTGATCCTTAATGTGCCTGTTTTCTGGAGGCTTTGGTGTACTCGATAGGTGTACTCTATTTAGGCTGACAGCACCTGATTGTTATCAGTTTTCATCTATTTAATGTAGTTCTTGTAGGAGGCAGTGATCTGTATATTTATGTGCTGATGGCGCCTATTTATCTAGATGTAGCAATAAGTATGATTCTTTTATTATCGCAGTGAGAAAAGAAAAAAACTTATTGCCACAATTTATCAAGAACATAAGGCCTGGGCAGCTGAGTAATGCTGGCCTAGAGTGGTAACATCTAACATAGGGCTTTGCCAAATGCAAGTCGTAAGTCAGCTAGCGAGATAAGGGCTTTTAGTCCCACCAATGTGGAAGTAAAGCATTTTTTTTATAATTTTCTTCTGTACATGTACAGTCTCAATGCATGTTAAATAGGCTTTCCCATGCAGAAGAATTCTACTGATGATGGTAACCCAATATTTTACGGTATAGGGCAAAGAAAAGGACCATCTCCAGCGACAAATAGGACAGTGTCATGATGTCAGGAGTGGGGGCGCTGTGCTCACTGACCCCCGGTGAACTGGTTTTGGATCTGGATTAGCTTCGTGTTTTGGTTTTGGCAAAACCGCCCTCGTGTGTTTATGGTTTTGGATTTTTTAGAAAAAATCCTAAAATATGCTCAAATCCCATAATTTTGCTCTTTTTTTGTTATTCTTCACCTCAATAACACTAATTTCAAGTCATTTGCAGCCAATTTTGACCACCTCATAGATGACAATATTATTTTCATACACTTTCGGACAAAGACTGCAGCGACCTGGCTAGATGGTAAGCGGCAGAGCAATGACACAAACACATGGCAGTTCCTAGGACATTTTAGGCAGTCATCCTAGGCAGTTTAGGACCTATTGGCACACAGCAGTGGCAGAAAAGAAAAATGGTGCAAGATGGAATTTTCCTTTGGCCCTCCCTCCCTGCCACTCACCGTTATGTGACATCTTAAAAAGGATTCCGAAAATCGCGAGATCCGATATCCGACTACGTAACAACAACGTTTTGCCTCGTTTTCAAATACGAAAAAGCACAAAGGTACTGAGCCGAGCCTCGGATCTGCTAAGTTCGGGTATATTCGGTTCTCGGGAAACAGAGCCTGAGCATCTCTACTTCTTACTTAGAGAAGTAATATCTGCAGCCTGTCATGCCTTATACTAGATAAAACCTATTGAAAACATTATCGCATCTGAACTCCCACCAATTAAATAACAGCACGATAGGCAGCATGTACAAAAATATGTATTTGTTCTAAGCTTATCTAACCTGTTCAGTATTATTGCTACTGATATTTGTTTAAAAAAATCCAATGGCATTTTATTGTATTATACACTCATACACTCAAACAAGGTGGATTTACTAAGTTTTGGCAATGAGCAAAAAAATCATGGACCTATGTTTTAAAAGACTATACGTGGCATCTATGGTAATGTATTAAATTTACACTGAAATGGCAATGTAATGCAAAGCCACATTCCTGTGATACAGAACCTCAGCAGTGACATTTGCATAATCAGTCTGTTGTCACACCATTCTTCTCTGCTACTTGGAGGCAGTGATCTAGTGGGGGTGTATACAGTGGTATACCATACCGTCACTTGTCCTGCTGCCTTCATTGACTTACTTTCCCATTACCATTTTCATACCACCACTTCTAAATTTCCACTTTGACCACTGCTTGGCGGTATAAAAACCTTTACAAATGGCTTAAAAATAATCAATCTTCTTTTAGGTTCTCTGCATTTAAAAGCAAATAAAAGCACATATATACGGAGTGACATAGATACGGTGTCAAGGATTTATACCAGTGTTTCCCAAACTCGGTCCTCAGGGACCCCTAATAGTGCAGGTTTTTCAAATCACAAGTGAAATAATTAGATCACCTGTGGATCTTTCAAAATGTGTCAGTCAGTAATGAATACACCTGTGCTCAAGCAAGGAGATATGGAAAACATACACTGTTAGGGGTGCTTGAGGACTGGGTGTGGGAAGCACTGATTTATACTGTAAACTAAATGTACGAATGCATTAACAGGAACAATGTGGCTTATTTACAGGAGGTGGTGCAGAATTGCACATTTATTTGTGCCTAGTGTACCTGCTTTTATGTTCAGCACAAACTTGTTTGCACAACTGCAACATGTGTATATTTCCCTATTTGATCTCAGTCCCTCTAAGATTGTTCATTGTGTTTCCTTCCCTTTGCCAGTTTAAGCTCCTAGTGCAAAGTCAGTTATCTGTGACTACCGCCTACCGGTGTCTATTTTTTTCCTCAATTCTCTAACAAGATAAGTCTTAGGGGTATATTTACTAAACTGCGAGTTTGAAAGAGTGGCGATGTTGCCTATAGCAACCAATCAGATTCTAATTATCATTTATTTAGTGCATTCTACAGAAATGACAGCTAGAATCTGATTGGTTGCTATAGGCAACATTTACACTTTTTCAAACCTGCAGTTTAGTAAATATACCCCCTTAGTATGGAAAAGATTCTGTTTGTTTGACATGACTCAAATTTAATCTTAAAAAAGGTCTGGAAGGTAGAGATGAAGCAACATTGTTTTGTCCTGATGGTGATATCTGGCACTTGTTATAAGGTAGTACTAGTTGCTCCACATATGTCTACCTGTCATACAGCCACATGCATTTGTATTGGCAATGGTGGAACGAACACGGCTTGAATCTGAAGATGTTCCTCTATCAAATACATAATGGAATTTGTAATAAGGTTAAAAGAATATTGATTTATCTGTAAAGGGAGAAAATCAATCACTCTTATATTTTCTGTGACTTTTAATAACATGCTATTTCCAACTGCATATGGGTACCTCTGGTGCCCCTCTGCTTCCCATTGACTAAGTGTAAAAATAAAAAAGGTTAGTTTGCTTTGCATTCTGAAACCCCTCTCACATAAAGGTTTGTAAATATGTATATTTGAGTTTCTTCTATTACAAAACTAGCATCAGCCACTGATCATCCCAAACCATGGATTGTAAAGCCTTTGTGCAAAAAAAGACACGTTGTGGGTAGCACAATGGCACAGTGGTTAGCATTGCTTCCTCATATTGCTGGGCTCATGGGTTCAATTCTGACCATGGAACCTAGCTGTATGGATTTTTATGTTCTCTCCATGTTTGTTTGAGTTTCCTCAATGCAAAAGAACCCAAAACATATTGGTAGGTGAATTGGCTGGTGACCAAATGGACTGCGTGTTTTTGAGGTAGAGAATTTAGACTGTAAGTTTCAATGGGGCAGGGGCTGATATCAATGTCTACACAGCCACCTGCAAATGCACACAGGGGGGTCTATTATTTAAGTAGATAATATCTGTTATCTTTGGCAAAAAGGTGTGTTTTCACAGTATATAGGGCTTCCATTGTGCTATTATTGGCAATGAGATTTAGAAGTCTATTTAACATGTACCATCCTAATCCTCCTTTCTTCTCAGGATGGCGATTGCAGGATATATTGAATGAATAAATTCTTTGTTTAAATAAAACATTTTTTTTTAAATGGGAACACTTGTAAATTATTTTTTTTTACATTTTATTTTTACTTTTTTATTTTAGTTTTTACAAGTGGCACTTTAAGTCCAAGTTTGGGGTTCAAGTTCCACTGCGCATGTATGAACCTGCAAGCTGAGTCACGCATGCACAGATCCACTAAGGCTGGTGAAACGGTAATACAACTCTCAGCATTGCCAGCCAGTATGGCCAGGCAGCTGAGTATCATTTAGCTGCTCCGGGGATATTTTAATAATAAATTATTCACAAAAATTCTATTATAGCTACAGAGATGATCATTGTGAAGGGCCTAACTAATCAGAAAGGCTAGCCATGACAAAACAATTTATAATTCCTCCCAACCGTCCTGATTTAGGCGTGACAGTCCCTATTTGAGGGCTCTGTCCCGAAAACACGATAACCATAGCTTTGTCCCACGGATTGGAAATTTGGGAGGTATGTCTCATTCACTGCTGGCAGAGCCTTGGTGAACGGGAGCCGTACGCATTGGTGTGCACGGCAGTGGAGGTGTTTGGAGGGAAACTAAGAAGTGTATGGGTCAGCCTAGCCTAAAGCGCTAGACACGCTTCCGAGTTGTGACTACGAACCCCATTGTGATGTCATGCCCCTGTCCTGATGACGGATACCCAAATGTTGGTAGGTATGAATTCATGCAGTTACTGATCATACCTGAAAGTGGAAAAACTCCACAATGTCATTAGACATCAGGAAACACATTGGATTTGATTCATTTAGAAAAAGAGGTGAATAAAGGGCGACATAGCCAAATTCACTTTGTAAATAAATGTACTGTTCCTTTTCAGGGTCTGATTAAATGTTCCTCATCGAAGTCTTATACAAAAGTATAGGTTGTGATTGCTATTCTCTTTACTTTGACCAATTTGAGATCGACGGCTAGACATTGATTTGGTCGACTATCAGAAAGTCGATAACACTAGGTCGATAATTCAATTGTCGACAGTATTATTATGTCGACAACCCACATTGTCGAGAGTATTGTTAGGTCAACAATTGAAATGTAGACAGTATTATTAAGTTAACAATTCAAATGTAGACAAAGATAAAGCTTTTCAAGAAAGGAACACCTTACATAGGTATAAATTTATTATGCTTAGGTTTTCTGGCAGCCAGTAAGGTCTGTATTAACATTTTAGGCCAACTTACCCAGTTTTGCAGTGTTGTCGCATTCTTAACATAATGTACAGGTCAAGTGCCCGAACTTTCACCAAGTCATATCTGTATAGTAGAGATAAATGTATTTGTAGGTATGTACTTACTCTTTCATTCCCAGGAGATTATTGTTGTTGTTATTATTTATTGTTATTATTATTATTTGTTGTTGTTATTATTCTTTTGTTTATAGGACACAACAAGAGGTCCACAATGCCGTACAGCGTTCAAACAACAAGACAGTACATGGTATAACAGTACAACACAGTAAAAATATAACACTACAACTCAGCTACTGGGGTGCAAGGGGCATATTCAGTGTAGGGTGAAACCTGTGCCCATTAGTGTGGCTGCAACTAGGATGTTTAAAGCCACTGAAAGAGGTGCAAAGACATTGGAGGAATAGAGTCAATGGGCAGAGAGCCCAAGGAGAAGGTGTGTAGCAAAAGTTATAGGTAATGATAACAGGAGGGAAGAGGGCCCTGCTTATTAGAGCTTGCAATCTAAAGTGAAAGGGGCAGACATACGGTTGACATATGGGGGGATCTGATTGGGTTTAAAGAAACGTAAGGATATATTTACAAATCGGGGTGTAAAGCCAGAGGCACAGAAAATATTGTGCTGCCAGGAAGGAAACTAAAGATAAAATTCAAGGTATTATTTTTAACTTTTCATCCACAATTTTGCTCCATCCTATAAATGCAACCTCAATCGTATTCTCCCAGCTGCTCACTGCACTCCTCTCTAGACCTGTTGTTCACCACCTCTCCTGTTACCTCTTCATATGAGCATCTCCAGGATTTCTCTAGATCTGATCCTCTTCCTGGGAATTGTCTGTCTCTCCGTTAGACTTCCCCTCAGCTTCACAACCTTTTAGTTGTCACTGGAAACTCACCTTTTCATACAAGTTTACCCTGACTCCTCTATGCCCCCACCTCCCTCCAGTGCTTTACAGACTCCAAACTTTCAAATTGCTTATCCTCAATTTGGCCCAGACTTAGGGGGAGATCCAATTGGCCGTGAGGTGCCGCTGGACATAGCCTCAGTGGGCTGCGCACATTGCAGGCCATTACAATAAGGAATCTTGTTTCATTTTTCCTCGCACGAAAAGGGGAAAAGTCATTCCAGCGCAATGTGTCTCCGACACAGTCCACCGAGGCACATCGTGCCGAAGTTGGGGCTGAAATCTCTGTTCATTTTTCCCCACACCCCATAGAGCAGAGATTCCTTACCATAATAGCCTGCAATGTGCGCATCCCACCAGACTTTGAGGCGATGCCCGGTGACAGCTCGTGGCCCATTGAATCGGACTTTCCCTTTTTCCCATCAGATCAAAAGTTCTCTCAAGCTGAGATCTTTTCACCATGTTTTTATTTCTATTGTGTAATGTCTGTTTATTGCTTACGAATTGTGTAGCATTACATAAAATGTTGTATTTTTAATTCAAGATAAAAATAATAGTTAATAACGCATTACTATCATTACTGCAGAGTATGTGTAACTGCAATGTCAGTGTTCTTGTATTCACTCTTTCTCTGGTAGGTTTAGCCATTGAACTGTGTTAGGATTTGAATTTAATATTTGCTTCAGTACATTCTTGGCCAGTACTCATCTGTGTCTCTGCCAGCTGCACTCTCTGATACCATAATACCGAACACGTTATCAGGGGAGTACTTAGCATTACTACTGAACGTAGCTGTAGCAATGCTGCACTGCACGCACTCTTTCACTTACATGGGCAGCAGATCTTAGTATATTTTTCTTTAGATTAGTGTTTATTTGACCTTCTGTGTTGTTCAATGTTGTTCATTCTAAGCAGAACTTAAAATGAAGGAAATAAAAAGGGGAAGTTAAAGTAAATATTTTGAATCTTTAAAGGGGGTTTTCAGTTAAATGAATAATTTTCCTAGGCCATTTGTTTTTCTTATCTGCATTTATCTCACAAGTGGTTTAGAGAGACTGTACATCACTAATCTCCCTGCTCCACACCTGGGTCTGTAAACTGTGTTTCTGTACAGATCAGCCATATTCTAATCTCATTATAATTTACCTATACCTATAACAAAGTGTCCCGATTCATGGGGCGGGGCAAGGGACATTTCTGGGCAGGGTTTCTGCCTATCTGGGCAGGGCTTATTTTGTCCCGATTCCATGTTGGAAGGTATGCTATAACTGACGACCTTTATGTAACTGGCGATCCCCTTGAAAAAAATGAATAAATATATTTTTTCAATGCATTGCTTTCGGAAATCAATTTTTAACTACTGCCAACTCCTCCTGTCTGTTACATGGTTTTTAGATTGGATCCTCTTCTGGCCAGTGAGCAGGGGAGGGCTGGCAAATTTTAGCCCGGGAGGCAATTCTCGAATCAGCAGCCTATTTTAAAGGAAAAATAATTATAATTCATAACAGGAAGATTCTTTCCCATTTTGGAAATATCACTGCGCATGAATTGTGCTTAACACCAGATGCAAATCATTTCCTCAGTCTCAGTGCATCTGCTGCTGGTGAGAAGCGATTATTGAAATATGTATGTGGCAGCATGGTGGCTAAGTGGTTAGCACTTCTGCCTCACAGCGCTGCGGTCATGAGTTCAATTCCCAACCATAGCCTTATCTGTGAGGAGTTTGTATGTTCTCCCCGTGTTTGCGTGGGTTTCCTCCAGGTGCTCCGGTTTCCTCCCACACTCCAAAAACATACTAGTAGGTTAATTGGCTGCTATCAAAAATTGACCCTAGTCTCTCTCTCTCTCTGTCTGTGTGTGTGTATGTTAGGGAATTTAGACTGCAAGCTCCAATGGGACAGGGACTGATGTGAATGAGTTCTCTGTACAGCGCTGCGGGATCAGTCGCGCTATATAAATAAATGGTGATGATGATGATGAATATGTAATTCCTGATGTTGGAACTGATAGCGGAGGTAAAATGTTCTTTTGCTCAACCTCTACTTGCTATAACCCTTAGTGGATATCTCTTGTCTCCCTGGCCTTCACACATTTTTATGGCCTAAAGCATTTACATGAACATCATAGAATCTATTATGACATAATTTTCTAAACAGTATCTAGCCTACAGAACTACATGAACGTTTGGAGAATATCACTGTAGGAGTTACAGTGTGAAATATGCTTATTTTATTGCTCATGCAGTTACTTTTGCTTTTTCTCTTTTGTTCATTTTCTTTTATTCACCAATATTGTTTGCAATCATGTTCACATATTGTCTAGAGAAGCCACAGAGTATGTGTCGAAAGCTTACATTACCACAGGTTGCAATATTATGATGTCAGTGCCATGCAGACAGTATTGTGTTTTCTTGTTTAGCTTCCTTTTTTATTCCTTTATTAGAGAAGTGCCTTTTTCGTCTAGTTTCTCCTAACAAATTAAAATTCCTCTTCTTCTAAAACAGGAACTACACTCGTAAACATATTAGTTTGATAGGGAAAGTACATAGAAATGTTATTGTAAGTCTACTCTGGGATAAATTAGGCAGACACTTGGTTTATAAAAATGAAACACTATGGTCCATTCACACTTATGCAGATGATATGGGAGCACATACAATATGATTGGTTAAAACTACACCTGACTACAGTCATGGCCAAAAGTTTTGAAAAGGACACGAGTATTGATTTTCACAAAGTTTGCTGCTTCAGTGTTTTTAGACCTTTTTGTCAGATGTTGTTATGGTATACTTAAGTAAAATTACAGACGTTTCATAAGTGTCAAAGGTGTTTATTAAGAAGTACATTAAGTTTATGCATAGAGTCAATATTTGCAGTGTTCACCCTTCTTTTTGAAGACCTCTGCAGTTCGCCCAGGCATGCTATCAATCAACTTCTGGGACACATACTGACTGATGGCCGCCCATTCTTGATCTAATCAATGCTTAAAGTTTGTCAGAATTTGTGGGTTTTTGTTTGTCCACCCACCTCTTGAGGGATTTACCACAAGTTCTCAATGGGATTAATGTCTGGGGAGTTTATTGGCCATGGACCCAAAATAAGCCCTGTGAAGCCCTTTTTTGTGCAAAGCAATGATGACTACACATGTTTTCTTGCAGTTAACCGTGGTTAACAGAGGAAGAACAGTGATTTAAAGCGCCACCCCCCTTTTAAAGCTTCCAGTCTGTTATTCTAACTCAATCAGCATGATCCTTAGTGGATATCTCTTGGCTCCCTGATCTCCAGCCTTATCCTCGTCAACACTCTCACTTATGTTAACGAGAGCATCACTGAGCTCATGTCAGCTGGTCCTTTTGTGGCGGGGCTGATAAATTTCAAAGAGGGACTTTAATTGCAATTCATCTGATCACTCTCCATGACATTCTGAAGTATATGCAAATTGCCATCGTAAAAGATGAGACAGCAGACTTTGTAAAAAATAATATTTGTGTAATTCTAAAAACTTTTGCCCATGACTGTATAATTCAACAAAATCCCTGACTTTGTGCAAGTGTACCTAGAAGAATTGATGCTGTTTTGAAGGCAAAGGGGTGTTCATGTTAAAATATTG
Organism: Mixophyes fleayi; assembly: GCF_038048845.1. Taxonomy (NCBI): domain Eukaryota; kingdom Metazoa; phylum Chordata; class Amphibia; order Anura; family Limnodynastidae; genus Mixophyes; species Mixophyes fleayi. The sequence goes on along the minus strand of NC_134402.1, from coordinate 399,763,648 downwards.
ATTTTTGATTTAGATTTCTCTTTTGCATTTTGTATATTGATAAATATAAACTATTAACACTTCTATTTTTGAAAGCATTCCTACATTGCAGAATTTTTTCCACACCTGCTTAAAACGTTTGCACAGTACTGTACATTTTTGCTGTTTTGAATTTACAGCCCATGGCAAACACATGGAGAACAACCTACTACCGAGGCTACAAACAGAGTTTTCTTTTGGGTCATAATGAACAACAGTAGATCACCAAAGTGATCAAAGATTACTTTGTCCACCAGAAGATTATTGATATACAAGATATTGTTGCATATATATTGCAATGATATGCCCCTTCCCCCTTAAATGATGTGATTTTAAGATTTAGTCTGCTAGAAACAAATATGTGGAATGAACGCAGACCCTAATTGGATGTTTCTCCTGTCCAATCAGGTGCCACCTAAGCATCACACCCCTAGCATGGACAGTTTGATTCCCTACATAGATTGCGTCTAGCCACTCTGCCAACTGTTACATATGCTGCTCTGGTGGCTTGGCTCAGGTAACCGTGTGGACCCCTTCAAAAATATTATTCGGGTTGTAAGGCTAAATAAAATAAGGGAGTGAACAATCTGTTTAAAATCTTTGAATATTTGTGACCTATGTACTTTTATTAGAACAGTTTATTAGTACAGTTTATGTTTAGAAACAGTTTCCCATGTCCTCTTTTCTCTAATCCCAGCACCCCTTGCTACATGCATGAGCCCATGTATGTGCAAGGTTTTGGGATATAGTTCAATAACTGTCCTCCTTTATGTTTTTGTCTAGTATTCCTTTTTATATGTATATGAATTAAACACCTTGAAAATATTAGTTTTTTGTTCTGGAAGCATCAAACATATTTATGACTCCATCCATTTATTTGCGGATGTCTGTATTGGGGAAATTATTAAAATGTATTATGCAAGAAGAGTGAGCTATTGCTTTTTTTCTATTAGATTATTTGTTATTATACAGACGAGTGTTAGCAACAGTGTAAGCTATTCTTATGAAGCCTGCCTCTCATTACCATGAATCACTTACAATTGCTTTTTCCCTGTGATTCTCATATAAATTCAGATGTATTGACAAAGAAACAGATATGCCAGATAATCAGAGTCTAACAATATAAAAGTTGAGCCTAGGAAAGTACAAAGTACAAATGAGAGCTGTAATTGATTAAAATGATTCTCTGCTCTGTCTAGTTGTTGGCAGGAAAAATAATTACAAAGTAATTCCAGTAAGCAAACCACAGAGCTTTTAATGACCTTGAACTAATAGGGCATTTGTAAAAGTAATACAAATCAGCTACTTAAAAGATAGTAGATTTGACCTATACCACAACAGTAGAAAAAGAAAATGTATTAACTTTTAAGTCTTGTTCACTTGTATGTTTTTTTTTATGCTTTTTGGACATCAATAAAAGCATGAAAAATGCATTAAAGATAGAATAAATAAGAGCCAATGGTGCCATTGGGGCATATTCAATTACGATTCTGGTCCGCGGGATCGTGCCGGAACGGACCGCAAAGTTAATCCACGGTACCGCAATAGCGTGGATTTTCGTTCGCACCCCATAGGGTTGCGTACTAAAATCTGTGTTATTGCGGTACCATATTAGCGGCAATACTGCGCACTTTCCACGGTAACGAGCGTTACCGTGGACCGGAATCCTAATTGAATATGCCCCATTATATTTCAAATTTTTAAAACCGTGTTTACCAGTTTAAATACAAGTTTAGGTAATTGATCGATATGGCGCTTCAATAAGGGCTAGATTTACTAAGCTGCGGGTTTGAAAAAGTGGGGATGTTGCCTATAGCAACCAATCAGATTCTAGCTATCATTTTGTAGAAGGTACTAAATAAATGAAAGCTAGAATCTGATTGTTGCTATAGGCAACATCCCCACTTTTTCAAACCCGCAGCTTAGTAAATCTAGCCCCAAGTGTGCAGCCTAGTACATGTGATGGAGCATCCACTTCTCTCCATATAAAAACATAATGATATAGACAATAAACACATATACAACGGGCACGCACCTTATTCACAGATATTGAGGTGATGAATTCCTTATACATTCTCTCTCAAACCCCTTTCTCAAACGGGATCGCAATAAATCTCCTTGCTCATATGGTCTGATGGCAAGACTCATAAAATAGTCCCGTACTGTTAGGAGTGAGCGGGATCCTGTGGATCGGATTACATCTTTAGACACTTTCTATATGCGATCATCCTGGAGAAATCTGGTATGAGTCTCTATATTACCATTGCTTCAGAGAGAATTGGTTTTAATGTTTTATTATCATATGATGTCTCTGGTATGAGATAGATGTTTTTAAATAAATTTGGTGTTATTTTGGTAATGCACCAAAGTTTGTCGAAATTTTTTTGTTTTTGCTATATATACTCAGGGCCGGATTAACCCGAGGTCTAACTGGGCTATAGCCCAGGGGCCTCGGGTATCCATGGGACCCTTCAAAGTTTTCAGCAGCATTATTGATCGGTCCGGGGGCAGGGGCGCCCGCAGCCCGATCAATGCTGCTGAGCACAGTCAGTTCAGTCCTCCGATCTCGCAAGATCTCCTCAGTAAGAAGCTTACAGCGCGCCGGGAATGGAGAACTGAACTGACAGGTAAGCGCTTGGGGGGGCGGGTGGCTCACATTGGGGGCCTCACGGGGGAATGGAGGCGCTCTTAGCCCAGGGGCCTCCATTCCCTTAATCCGGCCCTGTATATACTGAGGAACACCTCTGTGAATTGATGTGGAGGAGAAATCTGTGGAGGATATTTTGAAAGGCTTGATTACACAGAGGAGCTCGTAAGCATACATCCTTTGGGGGATATGTGAATACATCACAAGTATTATTGATATGATTTCGTTTATTCATCACAGGGTGGAAGATTACGCCTTTCTGGGAACTATTTGGATTATCTATCATAAGTGTTGTGAACATATTACACTATTTTCTCCTTTTTGTTTTTTTTTCTTCTTTATTTTATGAGTCTTGCCATCAGACCAGTTTAAATACAACACGCCCATTGAGGTATAATTTACCTATAGGAATTGGTTGAATTTGGCTGATAAATGGCGGTATGCTATTCCGCTACTTCTCCCATTGCTTTCATTGTAAAATATAAATTTCCATTCACTTCCATTTTCCATACCACCACTACTTATCTCCCACCATGACAATTGACTATAGGTAAAAGTGCATGCATGAAAAGCACATGGGAATCTCTTTATATATTTTTTAGTAAATGCATTAGTTTTCATTTATTTTTATACTTTTTCCCGATGCATACGTGTGATAGAGCCCTTACGTTTCAAAGCATGGAAATGCTATAGTTCGTTAATTATGGTTTACTTATACAGGGGTTCATGTAGAGTTAGACACATTTGTGCCCTAAGCAGGAAAAGATGCACGTAGCGCATCTGCAACACTGGCATATTTGCCCGGTTTACATCAGAAGTAATAAGTGTGAATACTTACGCTCCACGATAGCATATAGGTAGCGTAATTTTAGTAGTAAATGCAAAAGTCGCATTTCCCTATTTGTAATGAAGTATCATATACACAAGAAGGAATAGCGTTAGAACATCATTTAAATTTAAAAATAATATAAACTACTAAATAAATTTAAATACCAACATCCCTTTTTTCCCTTTTAAAAATGTAAATGGAAATCTTTCCTGTCACAGTTGAAATGTAAAAATTAAGTAATAATAGACAGCCGTGACTTCATATAATAGAGCAATAGCAACCATTATATAATATTGCAGCCACACAAATGAATTAAATAATATCAGTGGGACGAGATGAAACACAAGCAGCCAATCAGAAGCGCCTGGCTAGTGCTGCGAGATACACCATTGTATCTCACTGCACCAGCCCCCGTTAGAAGTACGTCTCCTGGCAGGTGTATAGGAGTCTAGGTCTACCTTAGTCCCAATTACCCAAACTAACCCTTTCTGTACTCGTACTACAGTTAAAATATCTTCTTAATAAAGGTTTAATATTCCCTAAAATAGTAAACCTTAGAACAATACTAATGAGGTAAAAGTATGTATGCTGAAGGCTGGTCCATATCACAGTTGCCACGGCTCCCTAATTTCCAGGACCAGTCACAGATTTTAAACATGTGTCCCTGAAAATCGCCCTGTTTTTCAGGTTTCCCCCGTTACCTTATTGTACAGCACTTCTTATTTTACATTCTGGAATAATTCTCACTAAATATTTTAATTATTTGGGCCTTATGATCCAATTATAAGATCAATATATTATTAAATTTAACATGTCATGATGGGGCTTGTAGTGCACCAAGTTGCGGCTGAAAAATTTTGCTTGTGATGCACTTAGCTGCCCTGCATATTTCATAGTTTTTCTGGGAATCGGGAATCATTATTAAATGTTGGCAGCTAAGACATGTTTGCACAAGAACAGGTTCTGCATTGTGCTGCACTTAATAGAATAAACTGATTATGCTAATTTAAAAGGGTATAATTTTCTTGTAATGAGGCAGTACAGTACTGGTGTTATGTACTAACAATGTTCTTTACATTGTGCATACAATTTTATGTAAGTGCGGTACAATCAGCATGGGATATAGTTTGTCCCAGAATGAATTGGAAAGCATAATTAAGCAGGAAGTACACTGCAGAATGGGCCAATTAGTCTTTATTTGTTCATCACCTTCCATGTTTCCGTAGTTCCAAGTGTCATTAGAGTTGCAAGGCCTTGTGTATAAATAATGGTTATTATGTTGCTTATGGATGGAGAAGTAAGAACAGTATGCAGATATCATCCTGTGATATTTACTGGCAGGGTACTGAGGTGATGATAGCGGCTTGGAGCCAGTGAACCGTTCTTAGCGTGACGGAGAGATGCAGAGTGGAGCCAATGTGCCATTCCAAACACATCGTCTGTCTGACCATTTTTATCATTGTTTTTTTATTTACTTTACCAGAAATGTATAAGAATAAAGGGTAGACAAAATGAAAATTATGTGACATTAGATACAGAGTTGGAGAGTTTTCACATAATCTATTTAGGGATTTGTTGGCTTTTGAATCCTTGCAAAATATTTATTCCACCCACATCTTTAAACATTTCACTATTTAACAATTTGTAAGCATCATGATATATTTTTACTGTGAGGTGTTAAGATTTGTATAGTATTATATTTAGGTTTTTTTTAATAGTATTTTATTGTTTTTCTTCAACGTACTATTTTTCAGAAATAATTATTTCAAAGGCAGAAAATACAAAGGGTCATATGCAAACCACAGATGTGTAAAACAGCCACTGAAAGCCCCGTTTGTGACATCACACACCTACATTCACACATGCGCATCTGATTTTCCTGGGAAATGCATGGATTTGACAGCGGTATTGTAGGATGAAATCAGAGAAGCTTCACTGAATAAAGACGGTGGTTCTAAAGTGATACTAGGTTGACTTTGATGGGATAGGAAAATAAGTCTAGCAGGTGCTAGATTTATTTTCCTTTGTCGCCGCTCCATCTATGTCCTCCCCCTCTACCATGCCCTGCACTGGCTCCCCTTCCCCTACAGAATCCCTTTTAAGCCCCTCACTCTTACATACAAGGCCCTCGCCAATTCCACTGCTTCCTACATTTCGAACCTCGTTTCTATTCACACTCCATCCCGCCCACTGCGCCACTCTTCCCCTCTGATTATCTCTTCTCAAGCACGCATTCAAGACTTCTCCCGTGCTGCCCCCCTCCATTGGAACTCTCTCCCTTGCTTCATCTGCACATCCCCCAATCCATGCAGTTTCAAACGGGCATTAAAAACCCATCTTTTCTTAAAAAAACAGCATGGCTGAACACACAAATCATGTCTGTATAGCAGTGCTGCAGATGATGATGAGCACCCATATGTGTGTGCCCTTTATGCTAGCCTCCCCTGTGTATGACCCATATTCTGTAACTACAAACATGCTATAGGTCTAAGTACTGCCTAACTTTTCCTATGGACCAGCAATGCATATATGGGAGAAGATTGCATATGGTGACAAAGAGGATGTATGATCTGTTTTTCACTGTGGTTCTCAACCCTGTCCTGAAGGCACAACAAGAATGATGTTCTATGGATCTCCTTACTGCAGTGCATGTTTGTGTATCAGCGTGGTTAAAGCCGCTGTGCTCTTGAGAGAAGATCCACAAAACATGCACTGTTGGTGTGCCCAAATGCACTTTCATTGTACAGACAATGGAGGCTGGCAAGACGATTGTTTATTTACAAAAGAAAATGCTTGCGCTCGCTTTCAGTCTCTGAAAACTCTGTCCGTTCACATTCCAGACAATTACTTTTAGTACCAATAAAAGTAGGTTGTATTACAATTGGCTGAGAAGGTATGTAGGCGTATTTTGATCCTTTTAGCTCTTCGGGATGTAATGGAGACTTTCTTGCAACTCTTTGTCCAACATCTCTGATTAGAAACATCTGTACTTTGAATAACTCCTTCATTCCTGTTCATATCCCTCTCATCAGCTCACACGCAAGGATTCATTTGACATAATAATACCAGATCAAATATTAATGATATACTAAAATAAGATAAAACAATGTAAATATTTTCATATTAATAAATTGTCTTCATCCAAAATAAAATATCTTGACACAACTTTGCACAAATGATCACCTAAAATGAATCTGTGTAATCTCATTACACAGGTGAAAGTAGCTTTTTTCTATCCTGAATTTCCTAAAATATTGCATGAATCAGCGATTAATTGTTCATCCTTTTAAAGCTAATGGACACAATTAATTGCTTGAAGTTCTTGCATCATGACTAAATCGCAGCATTGCGTGGCTGAAAGCAGTAGTCGCTCTAGGCATCTATTAAGAATTGCCTATGTAGATCACCCCATAGGAAACAGGCTGCATCAAAATAAGTGATTACTTTTAGTTTAGTCCGTAGAGTAAAAGGAAAGCTAAGACATGTCAAATTAACACTGTATTTTCCTGAAGTCAAAAGACCATTGCCTGCCTGGTAGAACAATGGAGTCCTATGTGAGAGTTCTGAGGACATGTAAGTACAGCTAGTAAACACCATATTATCACATTAAAGGTGAAAGACTAACTGAAATGATCAAAAACGTTCATGGGAAATCAACATATCAATAAATCAAGAGTGAATCTAGCACAATAACAAGAAACCTTTTCCTTATGTCCAAAGCAGTCTCATGATTTTGTGGTAAACCACAGAGTCCAATGCATAGTTGTTTATAACTTTTAATATAGTCGTTAAGAGTGGTTAATTGGGCCACTCGCACAATCTACCCACCGCATCATGTGAAAGCATATAATACTTTCCTGTCTTCTGGATGCATTAAAGCAATTAATGTAAAACTGTATCAATGAAAAGATTACTGCTAGTGAAAGACAAGGCACTAAGGTGCATGATATTCACTGTGTCCTTGATAGGTGTTGGAAAATGTCTGCTTACCGGCATGTGGGTTTCTGTAGCTGTACACATAAGTGACCGCATTTTAAAAATGATTTTGGTGATAAAAACAGGTATACAAGTACTGACACATTATTTTGCGGGCAGTAGGGCCATTTTCCCTTTAAAAAATATGCTCCTGAGAGTCATTTACAAACCACAAACATGTAAATTGCTCTTTTGTTATGTCCCTCACCTAGTTCATACTTTCCCAGTTTTAATCTCCAGAAGATCCCAGGACCCCAGATGGGAGATCATGTGACAAATGCATGGGGGAGCGCGTGGTGACCATCTCATCACCACCGTGGCCTTGCCCCATGCTATGAAATGATGATGAAACTTGCATCCTTAAGCTCCGACTCCACCACAACCCGGAAAGATGCCTACTCTTCCAGGAGTCCAGGAGAACTCGCCGAAATTCTGGAGCTTCCTGGAAATTCCAGGAGAGTAGGCAAGTATGGTCTAGTTTTACAGGGAGGAGAATGGATTTCCTGACAGAAATAGTGGTGTCTGTGAGAGATTTATTGACCAATGGGAGAATATGGGCAGATCATGGATGTTTCTGGCTTAGCACAGATTAGGCACACAAGTTTGCAGAGTTTGCTCATATACAGAAACAAGATTTTATTTTGTGGGACAGGTTATTAAATGTGATTAAGGGACAGAATGGGTGTATTTACAGGGGCGTTCCGCTTGCAGGAGGGAGTGCAATCTATATCTCCCAACAAAGGGACTACAATTTTTCACCACTTCTGGTGTCTTGGAGACCTTGTCCCTATACTTTTAATGGGGGGAACTTTGCAGTTTCCAGTTGCACTTCTGTGGAAAGTGCATTTATAGGTGCAATAAAGACAGTTCTGATGTCCCATCATTTTCATACATTAAGCTAAACTGGGTAGTATTTTAATCTTAATGAAGAGTGTTCCCAAAGTAATAGGTTAGAATTTCCACTAACTGATTTTATAGGAGTGTTTGCAAAGACTGTGAAATGGACATTTACATTGCAATGCTCTAGGCAGACAAGTGGGCACCCTTGCACATGTAAAGAACATACTTGTCCACGGAGACTCCCGTATTCCAGGTAGGTATCCTGGACTCCAGGGAGAGCTGGCCGTTCTCCAGGAGGGAAAGAGTAAAAGTTGAGAAGTTTGGTATAGAATCTTTGCTAGTCTGCAGATTTTGTGATTTGTAAATGACCTCTGCCCACCATTATATTTTGAGTGACTTGAGTTCTTTTAAAACGCGTATTTTCCAGTCTCCAAAACGTTACTGGAGGCGTCTGGTTATAGCAGAGCACTCTTTTAATAAGTGTACAAATGTACAGTTTTACTTCTGTAGCAGTAGATTAACTTTAACCTGCTTTTATCCATAAAACAATAAAAAAACCTTTAGAAATAGCAATGACATTTTGTTTTAACTGACCTTGTATTCCCCAACAACATGTATTTTCAAAAAATGCACATAGTAGTTTAAATGTTTTTTTAGAGTAATTTCAATGTAATAAAACCCTACTTCCTGTCATAAAAATCAAACTGTCATCTCTGTGTATATGATATAAATCTATGTAGCATGTATTACTGCATATCATATCACAGCACAATTTCTGAGTCTTATGAGACATTTAAAATGTACCACTCACTCCCTTCTCCTTCCTCCCATACATTGTGGACAGTATACATACAGAGAGTGCGAAATTTAGAGATTGGATCAAATTGGAGATGCTTGGGCTCGGTTTTCTGAAAACCGAATTCACCCGTACTTAGGGGATCCGAGTAGGCTTGCGAGCCGGCTCGGTACTTTTGCGCGTCCTCTGATCTGAATCAAGGCTCTGATCTGAATCAAGGCAAAACATCATTGTTGCGTTGTCAGATCTCGTGGGTTTTGGATTCCATAAGTACCTCCCTCCCCAGGATATCCAGCACTATTGCTCATACAGAAAAGGGAGGGGAAGCAGTGTTCTTGTCACTTCACAAAATATGACTGGAAATTAATGATATTGAGGTTAATAATAATGTAGGAACAAAAAAAGAGCCAAATTATGTGATTTTAGCAAAAAAAAATATAGGGATTTTAGAAAAAAATAGGGAACCAAAACACACAAGGGCGGTTTTATCCAAGACCAAAACACAAAGTTGATCCAGATCCAAAACCAAAACTATAACACGGGGGTCAGTGAACATCTCCAGAGCAAATCCAGCTAAAGGGTGCAATCCTGCACCCTGACAAACCACATTGAAGTGCAAGGGAAGCACATTCATTTTCTTTGCATACAGGGAAATTACAGCCTGCTTTAGCATGTAGCACACAAATACTGGACTGCTTTATTTTTACACTGTGATTTATAATTCAACCAGAATGTACCCCGATTTCAACACTGAATCTGTCCACATGTTTTAAATTTGCCCCTGTTGTAACGCAACTTGTGCCATGGTGCAAAAATTGCACCTTCTAGCTGGATTTATAGCCAACTGTAAAACAGGCCAACAGTATATATATGCTTCATTTCCACTATTTTAAAATCTCTTAAGATGACCGTTTATTTAATCATACCTCCTAAATTTTGCAGAAAGCATCAGTATAGGGGATCCCTGACTGCCCAGTTCTGCCATCTGAACCAGAGGTATCCAAACTCAGTCCTCAAGGGCTAACAACAGTTCATGATTTATGGATTTCTGTCTGTAGGTGGGATAATTACTGATTCAGCCAAAAAAGATTAACTCACCTGTGCAAGATTAAAGAAATCCTGAAAACATGAATTGTTTGTAGCTCTTGAGGACTGAGTTTGGGCACCTCTGCTCTAAACATTTTCATTGCTATGCATATTAGTTAGCATGGCACCAGTTCACTGCTATCCTGTCGCATGAAAAGAATACCTCCCAACTTTCACATCTAACTGTACATGGCAATAGACCTACCTGCACTGTATGATGGTCAAAGCATGGTATTTGTTTCAGCGAGGGGAGGTGGGGGCAATCATTACAAGTTCATTTTAGCGTTGTTTTAGTGTTCATTTATAGTATTTTTTTTTCGTCATTATTTTTGAAAATCTTCATTTTCCTTTCTTATCCCCAACTCAGTTGTTTATGGCTTGTCTTTATTTATTTACACCTTTTTAACATAGACTGCTGCATTCAGAACTGTAGCCCACACGCCATTCACATGGTGTGGTAGAGTGGAAACCACATCATAGGAATCGGAGTATCATTCTGAGAATGTTATTTAAACATGCAGTTTTCATCAGGTTCCCATGGGGCAAAACATGTAAAATCCCATGTAGATGTTTTAAATAAGCTCACAAATTTGCATGTTACTTAAAGCAGCAATCCCATGAATAAAAAATGTTTTGTGTCTTTGTGTTTTACATAAATCGCCGTGGCAGACTATAATAATAATCTTTTCCTTGGTTTGTTTCTTCAGGCTGCTATCAATGTTTTAGAATTCTGCAGTTTCCACAGGATCATGTGACTATCATGGCATCCATAGTCACATGGCACATGATATCATGAACAGAGAGTTTGAGTCTGTGTTTGTGACCGTCAACCATACTTGTCTGCCCCCCAGATTGATTTTGGAAAGGAGATAATGATTTGTAGGTGGACAGCTAATAAAAATAATGCCTGCTTAAAATGAATTAAAAAAATGTGGGACTGCTACTTTGAACAGTATTTCTTCTATAGTTAGTTGGACCAGGATGATCCAGATGCTAGTGAAAGTTTCATCTGAGTGCTATTAGAGGTCTAATTAGACTTGAGCCTATAGCACCTTGTTTTATTTTCTTTATAAGTGCAAATATATTCATTTGAAACTTGTTGTTTTTTTACAAAATACATACAAGTTGCATACAAATCAATACATAAATATATATAATGTACTGCATGTTGTGTAAAGCACTACCACTTGGTAAGGAGTCATTATTATAGCTTCGCTCCCTCCCAAAGACTGGGGGGTGCTCAGTGCAGCGGTTTTACCTCAAGTTTAGTTACTAACCCTGGCTGAAAATAGATGCTGTCTGATATTTTTTAATATGGGGACATCACGTACATTGCGATTTCTCTGTGTTCCTTGCTTCAATTTTCCTTTCTGTAACCACTTTAAACATCAGTTTGACATAACTACTACTATAATGCCATTATCAAACTCTGACTGTAGCTCTATCCCATACTTGCCAACTCTCCCTGAATGTTAGGGAGACTCCCTGAAATAGGGGTGATCTCCCTCACTCCCTGAAGAGTCTGGTAATCTCCCTGATGCTGAGCCAGTACAAGATGTGGTTGGCTTCGCCATCTGTGGCATGATGACACAGTTCAGAAATTGTGTCCTATGTCCATGTATTGATGCCTATGGAGGTGGCCATTTTCATGGAAACCAAGATTTAATCAAAGACTAACAGGTAAGACAGCATGACTTCAGTAATGGAGACAGAAATGTAAAAGACACTTCAGTCTCTAGAGATTCATTAGCTGCTTTTCTTTAGCGCATTTCTGGGAGACCTCCCGGGAGAGCAGGGCAACCTCCCAGTTCTCGCCCCCGCAGTAGATAAGTGGCGGGGACGGGACTTAATGACACAAATATATGCCCCCTGATGTAATTGGCCAAAATTGTGACAATCGGTTAGGGGACGGGGCCAAAATGATGCGATTTGTCAAGCCCCGTCCCCGCAAGCCCACCTCCCCCGGGATCTCCCTGAAGCCAACGAGGAAAAGTTGGCAAGTATGCTTTATCCTTGGCTCATTCTAGATTAGGAACACCATTAATTAATACTACACTTAAGAAATGAAGATAGACTTTACTAAGTGTTCAAGATCTAGAAGAGAACCCTTGCTCCGTCATACATATTTTACTGTTGTGTTGTACAGTCACTGCTCAGGATAAAGCAAACAATCACCAATAACCTGGATGGATGTGCATTGAGTACACCAACAGAATGGGGAAACCTATTACCTGCGCACAGGTGGGTCAGACACATACTACTTAGCAACTGATATTCCTATACTGATGAGGTACACTGCATCTCTCAGATAATTAGAGCAACAGAATGGAGTTTTTAGTCAGCATATGTGTTACATTGGCCTTGCAATGAGAGAACAATTATTTTATTCAGATTTCAGGATACATGCAAACCTAAAACACACTTTACTATAAATATCCACATCACTACACTGTCCTAAAATCAACATGCAATACTGGATGGATACATTCATAGTAGAAGCAGTAAGATACTATCACTCACAATTACCCAGCACAGCATAAACTGTAAATACAGTCCAGAGTAACTGTGTTTATTTATTGGGGATTTTTTTCCCCTATTTTATTTATAAGTTTTGTTTTTGCTTTGTTTGTTTTTTTTCTAGTTTTTGTGTTAATGGATATCTCAAGCTGAATGTTTTTTTTTTTCTTTTCCCACCCTCATGTTTCTCCAAACCCCAAAAGCCTTTACTTTGAATTTTTTTATTAAACGTGCATTTCCTGTGTCAAGGACTCTAGAGGAAACCAAAGATTTGTTATGCTGATTTTCTCTACTTCAAATTCTCCTGACCTGAAGCAAAGACATTCTAACAACAGTAAAAAAAAGGCAATAGAAACTTTCATTAATTAATTATAATTTCCAGAGAGGGCTTTTTAACATAGCATTATTCTTTTATCTAGGTGATCCTTTGTAACTGTGACTAAGCTCTTGTTTTACTGGAAGTTTGATTGTCTGCATTTTTAGCTTGTTTAATTTATCCATATTCTATAATATTTAGTCATATTTCCTGTTGGCTAAAATCTCCTTTGGAAAACCTCAAATCAATTGCAAAAAATAAGAATGTATTTGTAGTATATAAAATCTTATTTCTCAGTTGTATTGTATCTTATATGCTTGAGCATGAGTACAATAACATAACCGTGGGCAGACAAGTACTTTGTTTATACCAAAAGTACATCAGACTCTTTCGATATAGAGCAGCAAAAAACAGTGTCTGGGCTGCTTGGGTATGGTCTGATTTGATAAATAAATATAGTAGTGACTAGCCATGCAATATAAATCTGCTGCCAATACCAATATCAATAAGGGTTTCACCCAAATACCCTTCACAACATGTACAATAAAATACAGATATGGCAATACGGCGCAGATCTCTTACATACAGAGATAGTATTACATAGGGTAATTCTTAAAAATATGTAAATTCAAATGAAGCATTGGCACACAAAGAATGGGAAATAACAACCTTGCATAATATAGTCCCACAGATGATACTCCTCCGAATCTTCAAAAAAGTCCAAAAAGTTCACGGATATACTTGGTATTGTTCGATGATAACCTGGAGTGTTGTTATGGTAGCACAAGCGGATATCCTCAAATATAAAGGAAACAATAATAGTGTATTATTTCCAATATAATATATATATGCACCCTTGTGAACACTCCTTCCACCATATAGATAACAAAATAGTGAAATTTCCAAGTTTCCAAGCCACTAAAGACCACAGAATAGTTTAGTTTAGGCATGTTTACTTTAGAAAAGATGTGTCTAAGAGGAGATATGGTTACTATGTACAAATGCATTAAGGGTCAATACAGAGAACTTTCATGGGAACTTTTTTACCCCAAGGACTATACACAGGACACGCGGTCACCCCCTATGGTTAGAAGAGAGAAAATTTCACAACCAGCAAAGGAAGGGGTTCTTTACAGTAAGGGCAGTCAGTATATGGAATTCACTGTCAGGGAAGGTTGTGATGGTAGATTCAATAGATATGTTTAAGAAGGGGTTAGACAATTTTTTTTGTGAAAATGTAAAAGTGTATCCAGGGATACACTTAAAATGAAGGATAGTAGTGCATATAGGATAAAAATAGGACTGCAATATTGGGTCAGGGGGGATTTTCACAATTGAAACAGATTGGAGGTTGCTTACTCTGGATCAATTTCAATATAAGTGAGGGATCGCAGGAGATCCAAAATAGGATGAACTTGAAGGACTGATGTCTTTTTGAACCTCATCAACTATGTATGTAATAAAAGGGCAAAAAAGTTTAAAATATGTAAGAACAATGAGGGAATCTCTTTAACTAGTAGTTAGGAGACCCTCATGAAAACGCATTTACACAAATCCAAATCAATGAATAGTATGACTGTTTAAGCATCAGAATCTTCTCATAACATTCCTTAAAGTTCCTCTCCTCAATGACTTCAATATGTTGGTATACTCCATATATAATCAGAAGGTGCAAAAAGAGGGAGGGACCAAACGGAATACCATAGTGCTTTATCTTTTATTAAACAAAATATATATATATATAATCAATCCAAAAACTTAAAATGACAGCACACATGTAAGAGTGGCAAGGCCACCTACTAGAGTCCCATAAGAAAACGCAAGGAGCATGCAAATTCACGCTGATTTCCTATTGCACAGATGGTAACTTGTATCCGGGACCACGGTTTTTGTCTTATCACTCGCATGCTGACACGTTTCGACCCGAATAGTATGGGTCTTTTTCAAAGCATTACTACATGGATGCTAGGACCACTCTTTTATACCCGTATAGTCAATGAACACAGCCACACACAGCACACTGTATGTAAAGCTGGGTACACACTACACTGTTTTCATCCAATAATCGGCTCAAACTGCCGACATACGACCAGTCGTTCAAAAGTCGTGTCAGTGTGTGCAGTGACACGATGGTCGAAAGTCTGCCCAAATGGACGATTATCGCCTCATTTGGTTGGTCGTACCGTTTAATATTTTTGGTCCAATCTCGTTTCCGCTGTGCAGTGTGTATAAACTTCCGACCGATCCACAACAGTGAGTACGAAATTACAGTCATTGCTCATGACAACATGGCTGTAAAAAGTCGCTAAAGGGACGTCCGCTCTTTCATTTATCGTCCTAAACTAGGCTAGTGTGTATGCAGTCCATAGACCGAGCGATCGGATCATCGATCGCATGTAAAATCGCTCTGCATAAAAAGTTGGTCGGAATTTCTGTAGTGTGTACCCAGCTTAACAGATCAGCGCGGTATTACCATATCTGTATTTTAATGTACATGGTCTGATTTGAGTAAATGATAGGCCTAGGGCCAATAAATATGAATGATTAAGATTTTGGTTTGAGACGTAGGCTGATTGTAGGACAAGAAATGTGAGTAATAGAATTATAAAGAGCAAATCGTGTTAAGGTGTGTTTCACCTTTTTTTTTGTTTTTTGTTTTCCTTTTTTTTTTTTTATTGAGGTAGACAATACAATACACATAATTTTCAGCATATAAAAACAAGTCTAGATATAACAATGAAATACAGTAAGAAAGCATGATAACATCTTGATCATTGACATAGTCAGCCTCGGACTGGCCCGCCGGACAGCCGGTCAATCCACCGGTAGGCCCAGCGGGGTTGAAGCTCCGCCCCCTCCGTTGTTAGGGCGGAGCTTGATGTTGAACTTTGTTTAGATGGCGGCGGCGGTCACATCTCCTGTAACCACACTACCGCGCAGATGCAGAGAGCCCAGGCGCGGTAGTGTGTTTTTCAGCAGTTTGAGCAGGGGAGGAGGACGTCCTGATATCAACATACTGATCCAAGGTCAGTTTGGTCATCATAGGTTCATGCAACACTGGACGCAATAGACCACGCCCCCTCTGACGCTGCAGAGTTTCCCCGGGTTATCTGAAGCCCAGCCAGTTTGATCGTGGCTGGGATACAGAAGCTGGATACTGCCGTTTGATCGAGGAAACATATGGACTGAAAGATACCTTTTTAACATACAAAATGTGAGTGTTTTTAACCCCATGTTTTAACTTAATAAATAGAGAACGTAAAACACCATGAGATCTTTCTCTGTTCTCTCCCTGGTCTCCCATATGTGCACTCTGGTGAGGAGAAGAAACAGGTTTAGAGGGGAGTAAAAGTACATCGTGGTGGTGCTTTTTGAAGCAAGAGGACACATTATTCAAATACTGTATGGAATAGAAAAGGTCACATTGATGTAAGTTTACCATCTGGGACATCGGTATAGGTGGAACTAGAAGACCAACATCCTTTAATGACTTTGGGACCGTTTTCCCCTTGACTTATTCATTGACCCAATCCTTGTGTTTCTTTACCCTTCCCCCATTTGCGCCCGTCCTTTGATATTTATATTCTCTTTCATACAACACTGGCAGCATACCAGCATATATGGAATAAATGTGACAGGCTTTGGATGGGCTGTATTCTGTTCATTTTTTTGTTTTTTAAAATTTCCCTTCTCAACAAGCATTCATTGGTGAAGTACGCAACCGTAGTAGCACTGATGCTGTGTGTATGGTCTTTGACGAGTGGCATATTCTGTAAGAGTCCTTAAAAAATAATTATAACAAAGAGTCATTTTAATAATCAGACTGTGTATACAAGATCTGGCAAATGAAGGGTGCTTTTCATGTAGTCTAGTATTCCAATTGCATCCAGTTGAAAATATAATCATTCAGGGTTGTATAATATGTTGGTCTATATTGTATGTTAGTGTAGAAAGGCACATGCATAGGAGAACATAATTATATTTATATATTTTTCCTTTTGCCTATTGTGCATTCTTTTTGATGGTTGTCCTGTTTAGAATTTAGGGGTGATATAGTGAAAGTATTATAGGCATATATCAACCGTATTTAAAATGAAATTAGATGGATTTCACTGAGATTAGTTGAGAATTACAATCACTTGTTTTTTTATGAATTGACTTTTATTCCAGGACATGTCACAGCAACAACAGGTTGGTAACCATTGTACTAAAAAAT
This sequence comes from Mixophyes fleayi, assembly GCF_038048845.1. Classification (NCBI taxonomy): domain Eukaryota; kingdom Metazoa; phylum Chordata; class Amphibia; order Anura; family Limnodynastidae; genus Mixophyes; species Mixophyes fleayi. The sequence goes on along the minus strand of NC_134402.1, from coordinate 399,746,408 downwards.
TAATTGTGCAGTTTATGTCTTCTAATTGATGATGTTATTATTTGGTTTGTGTAGCCCTTGTAATGGCTTTTAATAAGCTCAATACATGATGGGCAATAACAACATATGAGGCGAGGGTTGGAGGTAACCAAATGATGCACTTATCATAAGTAACTGTCTTGGTGCATTAGGAGACGACAGGAGCTGGTACTGGAGTTTCTTCCAAACCACAAGTGTTTTATTAATGGGTCCCATGTAGTTCCCTACCAGTAGAATGGGCAGGGTCTAATGCAAAAGGTGCACATTTAAAATAGTGCTATAAGTTGTCCTCCATAGCCTGACCACACCCCCTTTACTGGCCACACCCACTCCTAAAGTTGGCCACACCCCAATATAGTGGGCCCCTATCACTGAATTCCCCCGGTGGGCCCTTCATGCCCCAGTCCGACACTGGACATAGTAGTACATTCAGCCAATATAGTACTTGCAGGAATAGCATAACTATTAAAAAGGTTTACACATTTTTAAAGGCAAGCAGGTCAGCCCATTGTAGACATCGGGATCAGGGGATCATTGGTACACATCCTCAGTTCATACCAGAACGTATTATGAAAGCTTCTCCAATCTGTGTCTTAAGAGCATATGGGAGAAGGTCAATCAAGCTCTCCCAGGTATCTCACTTAAATCTCCTTATTGAAGGAGGCTTCAATCCAATCCATATGCAGGATATGGTATCATTTTTGCCTAAACAATGCAAATGGTGGGGCTCATTCTGGGCCCGGACCTGAAGGACACTCTTCCTGGCTGCTGCCGAAATGGGCACCAGCATTTTCCAACAATCTTTACTGAGCTTACATTCTTTTGTCAAAATACCAAAGATCGTCCAGCCTGGGAGATATCCTTGGGGAGCTGGACACCGAAGTATGGGACGGTCGACTGAACCCAAGTGATTGCAATATCCCCTGTCCATGATGGTCTTACTGCTCCTCTTTGAAAATACATAGCCACTGACTTATCAAAATTTACCATGAATCCTGAAATTCCTGAATCCTATCCATTAGGGGTCAAAGAGCAATTTCCGGACAATATAACATCATCGGCAAAAGTCGTAATTTTATGTTCTCTGGTGCCAATTTTGATTCCTTCTAAGAGATCCCAGTTTTGCAAAACCCTGAGCATTGGGTCCAACACCAAGTTGAAAAGCAGTGGTGATAGATAGCATCCTTGCCATTTTCTTTTAGTCATCTAAAAGGACCAATTTAGGTCCTGTTAGGCTATTAATCAGCAGTTAAGTAGAAGGAGTCATATAAAAAAACGTAATTAGCGCCCTAAAATCTGTGTCAAAGCATCTATAGGATAAAAGTTCACAAGTCAAACACTTTCTGGGTGTCTATACTCAGAAGCATGTTAGAGGTGGAGTAAGATTTCAAAGCTACTATCACAAAGATTGCCAAGCGTATACCTTTAACTGAGTGACGTCTCAAACCTTAGTTGATGATCAGTGAGTAGGGAGGGAAGCATGGCTTCCATTCTATTCACCATCTTTTTCACTATCAATTTAAACTCTTAATTTGAGAAAGGTTATTGAGCAATATGAACTTTCTAATTGAGGCTCCTTCCTGGGTTTCAGGATGAGCACTGTAGGTGCTCCATTAAATTGGGGACATATCAGGCATTCTCTCTGAATTTTCTGAAACAAATCAGATAGTATAGGTGTCTGTTCACCACGTAAGCTTTTATAATACTCGGCTGTGAGACAATCAATTCCCAGAGCTTGCCTAAATTGTAAATTCTCGAGAGCAGAATGTATTTCCTGAGACGTGATGTCTGCTACTAGTATTTCCCTTAGTTCTGGGGTGAGCAAGAGTAGTCTTGCTTCCTCCAAAAGTCGGGAGATTAGGGTATAATTATGTGGGCTTCCTGTATACAAATTAGAGTAATAATCATGAAAAGCTGTGAGGATCTGGTTTGATTTAGAGAGGGGCTTAGAGGAAAATGTCCATTTGAGGGCCACTAAGAGGTCTTTATGTTTCTGAGATCTAGTTAAGTTGGCTAAGAGCTTGCCTGACTTATTACCCCACTGGAAGAATTTTTAAATCTGTCTGTTTATTAGCCTGGTCTCCAGTAGTTGGTGAGCCTTTCTATGAGCTATTAAGCTGATTTCCATCTGGACAGAAACATTTTGGGCATAAGTGTCTGCTGATGCTCTATGAAGAGCCTCGTACGCTTCTCTCATTTGCTTATGATGGTTGGATACATTATATGACCCCCTCATTACTGCATTTGAGGTTTCCCAGAATTAGTATGGTGTCGTCCCAGTGATGCAGATTATTAAAAATTCTGCCCATTTGTGTCGAAGATGTGGGCGGAAATGCTCAGAGTTATGCAGATAGGATGGGATTCGCCAATGATGGATTTGTCAGTTTGTGTTTAGTATTTGAATCAAGACTGAAATCACAGCGTGATTCGATATCACAATATCAGCTATGTCCACGTGGAAAATCAATGGCATTAAAGAGTCTGGTACAAGGATATAATCAATCTTAGAAAAGGAACCTTGTGCAGTAGAGTAATATGAATACGTTCTATCAGTTAGAAAAACACCAATGGTCGACCAACTTGTCCAAGCTCCATTGGGCTTCATGTATTAGACGTGCTGGATCTATCTAATTTCAAGTCTGCTACCGAAGTAAGATCTCCCGCTTTGATCAAGTTAGGATTGTCATGTTGCATAATAAATTAAGTCAGAGATTGAAAAAAAGACTGTTGGGTGGAATTAGGGGCATAGATATTTAGAAACGTGTAATGTCATTAATCTGTATGTGTACCATAAGATATTTGCCAATCTGAATCTGCTATTGTGTCTAATATGGTATATGGGAGGCTCTGTGTAATTATCCTCATGACCCTTCTAGTTTTAGAAGTGTAAGGGGCTGAGATAGAGTCTCCAATCCAACCTGCACGTAACTCGTTTTAATCAGTATCTGTCCAATGGGTTTCTGTAAAAATGTTATATTGGCCTGGAAGCGTCTGAGATGAGCAATTACTGTTTTGTGCTTGATTAGGGAGTTTAGGCTGCCAACATTCCGAGAAGCTAGTGTAAAGCATTGCTCTCGGGCTGAGGGGGTGGGGGGGTTCAGGGTATGAAGACTGCTTGACTATCCTATCCCCTCCAGTGGGAGGGCAGATACATGAGTGCTGTGGGTGGGAAACCATCTTTTAAGTTCCCATCAGTCATCGAAGGGAATAGATAATCAATAATGCTAAACCATAAACTTTGTGACTGATATACTGCATTTTGAACATTAAACATCAACAAAAGTACATGCACAGTAAATAATAAATTGCGATATCCAAACCTCAAATAATTTTCTATCATTTTCCTAACCAGATCTAATAACTGGTATTCTCCGGAGCAAACCTCTTGTTATTATCTGGCAAGTATTTACAAATTGGAGTAAACTCTTTACGCTTCTGCATAAGCATGGCCAAATAATCTTGAAAAATCAGTATCCTGTTATAATTAATCACCAAATTATTTAGGAGTCTATATGCTATTAGGATTTTTAAGCATGTACATCTGGAATTTGGTAGCCCAGCTCTCTACCAGTTCAGTGTGTAATCGGGAGAGACAGCGGGCAGCAACTAATCTCCAAGCTCTGTTGCCAGGGCAGCAGCAGGGGAGGGTGGCTTTCAACCTGATGTCTGCATTCGGTAGAGGAATCGGAACAAATTCCTTGATGATGGTCAATGGGTTTAGAAAGATCCTCGCTCAATGTTTAAGGCAGGTTGATCAAACAGAGAGCCAAGTAAGCCTATGACATCCCCATTCATCTTAGGACACATGTGTAGTAGGCCCGTGGCCAGGGCCAGACTCCAGGGATCCAACAAAGGCCTCACCCCTAGAAGTCCCATATAGGGGTGATCTTATTATCCCAAAAAATTGACATCCAAAAGCGTTTGATGTCAATAGATTCTCTGGCAATATGTGGAGGGTGATTTACACTCTGTTGCACCACCTACCAGAAGTCCTGATTTCCATTTTTTTTTAAAAAATTGTGCAAATGTCTTTTCCATTTTCTACTAGCTCTGTCAAGTTATATCTTTACATAATTGTGGGGCATATGCTTGACAACGCCAAATGCTACTTTTTTTAGAGTAGGGCGTACCTTGAAGAGGCATCTAACTGAACATATGTGTCCACTTCAAAATGAGCCCCACAATCCCCACACAGATAGAACTCTGTTTAGAAAATCAAAAACCCAGTGTAAGGCAGCAGTGCTAACCACTACACCCCAGTGCCACCCTTATATAGCCTTATAACAAAGTCTTTGTTGTTGCAAAGCAAATTCACAAATTTCCAATGCTTTGGTTGTTGTAGCAGAGATTAGGAGACCACCTAGTGAACAGCATATTCCTGCAATTACCAGGGATAAGTTTTGTACCAGGAGATGGTAATTCATATTTTATACATGTTTTACATTCACACACTAAGAACCAGGTGGGGATGTTGCAGAGAGCATCAGAGAAAGTTTGAGATAAGCCTATATTTATTCTTGTGAACGTACGCAGATATAAGTCTAGATATTTGTATGCTTGTTATTTATAAAATACTACACTATTAGTACTTTCCAGTTCTGTTTTTTGTTTTCAATATTATTATTAATGAACTTTTATTAATAGAATGCATCATTACTGGTGCAATGTTGCCTGGCACCCTAGGCAAAGCTTCAGCCTACCGCCCCTTATACCCCTAATGCTCACTTGTTAGCCCCTCACACACTTGATATTTTTAAAACGAAATATTAACTCTTACCTCCTCCTGGCTGGTTGGCAAGGCTACTGTCCAGATGCACCGATGTCTGACGCAGAATGCTATCCAGGAGCAATTGCAGGATTTCTAGAAGTGAGGCTCCAAATGTTAAATTTCAGAAGAAAGCAAATAAAAAAACTTGCTATCACCTGTTACTTACAGACATCATCATCATCACCATTTATTTATATAGCGCCACTGATTCCGCAGAGCTGTACAGAGAACTCATTCACATCAGTCCCTGCCCCATTGGAGCTTACAGTCTAAATTCCCTAACATACACACACACACACACACACACACACACACAGACAGAGACTAGGGTCAATTTTGATAGCAGCCAGACATGTGCCCCGCTGTTTAACGTTTGTCACGTGTACCCATCTGCCCTCCAGCTATTCTCACATATACCACCCATACCATCAGCTTTTGTCACACATGCCACCTCCATTTCACCAGCTTTTCACACATGCCCCCTTGCCAACCAGCTTTTTTCACACATGCCCCCCTGACCAGGGCCACCTTAACAACTTTATGGGCCCCCGGGCAATGCAGTGTACCGGGCCCCTAAAAAAAAAATAAAAAAATCTATATATATATATATTAGTCTGTGTGTGTAAAAAAAAATATATATGTATGTAAAAAAAATGTGATTATATATATATATATATAATCACTATTTTATATTTATATATATATATATATATATGTATATGTATATATATATGTATATATATATATATATATATATATATATATATATATATATATATATATATATAGGGGCCCCCTTAACTTACCTTAAGTCCGATCCTCTTCTTTTGTTGCAGTGAATGCTGGGCGTGACATCACACCCAGCATTCACTGCGAGCACAGCACGGAAGAGGGGACCAGGGAGGGAGCCGGATCACCGCTAATGTGACCGAAAGGTAAGTATTTAAAAAAAAAATATATATATATATATTTTTTTTTTTTTTGGGATTTGGACGGGCCCCCCTTGCCTGCAGGGCCCCCGGGCACCTGCCCATCGTGCCCAATGGAAGAGACGGCCCTGCCCCTGACCACCAGCTTTTTTCTCACATGACCTTTTGTCCACAAGATTTTAATAAACAGCTTAATGTTGTATATATGTCATTTAGATTACCTTTGTGTATGTGTTAATGTATTCTGCACATGTGAAATTAATTATACTAATCGATAGTAACAGGGGAGAACTAAATAGTAGGCAAATGCTAAAAAAATAATGCTTGCCAAATCTGAAGTTCCTTTAAAATAATTGTATGTAACTCATGGGGATTTCTGAACATAACCCTCCCTTTCTTATCCCCCCATTTACTCCAGCTCTCTCCCCCCCATTTTCTACAGCTCCCTCACCCCATCTTCTCCAGACCCTGCTCCCCCCAAATCCAGCCACCTCTCTTCACTTTTTCTCTGCCCCCCCCCTATTTTCTGCAGCCCCCTGTTTCCTCCAGCCACCTCCCTCCTGTTTTCATTAGCCTCCTCCCCCTATTTTCTCTGCATTAATACAATTACCGTCCCTTCTCTTCTTGTCCGCTTCTTCTTTGGATGCCTGACTACTCTTGGCTCTTCTCCAATGACAGCGTGGTGATGTGGCACAGGGCAAATGTGGAAAGGCAGTGCTGCCTTGTGGAAGCACGGTATTTATACCTAAGTCTGTAGCATGGGGAAATAGTGAGCAGTCTATGACACCGCTCTGGCCTGCTAACATTGTCGCATTCAGAGACATTGTTAGTGTGTTTACCTGGCCACAGGGCCGTTCTCTCCAGAGCCCAGCCCTAGGCAGCTTTAGACTAAAGCTGCCTAATGGTGGCACTGGCCCTGGGGTACATGCATAAAGGATCAATCAACTGGTAAGTACAGAAAATCATACAAATGTGTAGACACTAAAAAAGTCATGAGCAGAGTACAAAAAGATACATTACAAAAAGAAACCTACAAATGACAGAAAAAGAGCATAAAATCCCAAACAATATAGCATAGTAATTCAAAGTGAATTTACTTTGTCAATAAACACAAATAACGTCAATAATAGAGTTTACAGAGTCACAATCTTTTCAGCTGATGTTTATGACAGGTGAAAGTAATTCTTGTAAAGCGTGTATAGTGTAAACACATGAATCGACATGAATGATTGCTGATTGGGACTTTCAGTCATTGGTAAAATCATTAACAATATCACATTGGGAGAAATTTTCTGTAGTGTGTACTCATTAATCCTAATTCTGAATGCTTTAGCTTTTGACATTAAATTATGCAGGCTTTTTATATGGTCATATGATTTCACTAGAAACACCTGTATTTAGCCAAAGAAAGAGTGCAATTTTTTTTTCAAAAGTTATTTTTATTCTCCACAAAGAGAAGTAAAAATACAAAGATATCAATTTCTTTAAATAGAATTACATTTCCAGATGTCCTTTAACAGTTGGTTTAAAATGAGCAAACTAGTAATTAAAAAAGTTGCTGCTTAGTCTCATTTTATATTCTAGATGTAGATTCAGTTATAAGATAATGAAGTGTCAACCATAGTTTAGTAGAAAAGACCCGAGTCGGAGAGCAGTGGATGTGGTTATTTAGGAGAAAATGTAAGAACACAGCTTTAAACGTTGGATGGGCCATTTGCCAGATTAGTCCCTGATGTAACGATCCCATGCCACTCTCCGTAATGTGCAGATGTAGATTCCCCATGCCTGCTTACTTCCCATTTACACTAAAACGGGTTTGGGACTCTTAAAGCACTCTGGAGCCACAGGGGATCCGAAAAATCATTTGTCTAAGGTTATAAGAAAGTTGTTTTTAGCTTATCCCTTTAAACTCCACCCAAAATTGAAGTATCTTCTCAATCTATTGGTCATTCTATGAATATTTAGCCCAGTTGTAGTTCTATCCTGTTAACTCCTAATTTAGCTGTATGCACTTTGTGGTTTGACACCACAGTCTTCCTGCATGACTTACACCTAATATCACTACTTTGTGTTATTGGGAGACCCTGCTTCTTCCAATATTTAACTCTCAGGCTGTGGCTTCCCGCTTTCCTCCATCCTGCATCACATCATGACACTGCTTCTGTCACATGGAGACCTGCCCTCACTTGCCCAATAACAGCAGAACAGGGCACTGCCTTCCACAAAAATAGCTTAGTTATGTACTTTGCCTGCCCACTTCAAAATTGGTTACACATAAACAAGCAGGAGATAAAGAATAATAAAGGTTTGCTCAGACTCTATTTAGATGCTCCATAAAAATGTGTTTCCTCCTAGCACTCCCTGGCAGCCCTACACAAATGGATTATCTCCTTGATCATCTGAAAAAGAGAAAGGAAAAAAAAACACCTACCAGAGGTATATAATGTGATCCCTGCTAGCTTAGGTGTCTTTTTTTTTTCCTTTTTTTCTCCTGTCTTTTACTCAGCTGACCAGGCAAGTAGTAGTCACGAGCCGCGGCTTCATTGCTGTCCACCATTAGAACATTTGTGTTCTTCGTTTGTGATTGGCCTATTTGTGTATATAACGGTTATAGTTCTCAGTTCCTGATTACTGACCTGCTCCTGTGCTTTGTACCTGTTCTCTGGATTGGATTACTTGTGTATGACCCTTGGCTTTGTTTACTGGACTTTGATTCCTCACTTGTTGCCCTGATCTCTGCTTTGTTTCTGGACTTTCCTTGTTTGCTGTCAGCCCTGACATCTTGCCTGTTCCTGACCATTGTTCTTGCTTCGGTCCTTAGACCTCGGCCTGTTTTCCTGACCACGCTTTTTTTGCTGTCACCCGCTACTCTGTGCTGCGGTACGTTCATAAACTTCTACTCGGAGTATAAGACCCAGGGCCATCCGAGTACCTGTGGTTTTAACGAGCTCTACGGGAAAGGCGGCTGCTATAGGTCAAGACCTCTCCATCTTGTTCTACAAGTTCATGATAGCAACTGTTAATCGTAACATTATAACCAGCCAGCGAAGAATTGGAAGGACTCGCTTCCATGAATGAAAGCGGGGCGAATCCTTCTCCAGCCCAGGTTCAGGCGGGCCAGATTCAAACCTTATACCAAATGGTCCAGGGTCTGTCATCAATTGTCTGCACAGAAAGAGGTCTCAAGTATTTCACAAGCTCAGCAAGCTTTCCTGGCACCCGCGATGGAAGCCAACCTAAATCTGCCAGATCGGTTTTCTGGGGATAGAGCCTTATTTCGCAACTTTAAAGAGAGTTGTAAATTTTATTTTCATCTAAGGCCTCGTTCATCAGGCTCGGAGCTTCAAAGGGTTGGCATTGTAATATCCCTTCTACAAGGTGACCCGCAGTCTTGGGCATTTATCCGTTAAAGTCTGTTGACACATTCTGCAATGCCCTAGGCCTTCTCTATGATGACCCCGACAGGGTGGCTTCAGCTGAATCCCATCTAAGTGCCCTGAAACAAGGCCAATGCACCGCTGAAGTGTATTGTGCAAAGTTCAGGCGTTGGTCCACAGACGGCAAATGGAATGACCCGGCACTTCGGAGTCAGTTCCGCCTGGGTCTCTTTGAACAAATCAAAGACTCCCTGGTGCATTACCCCATACCAGCTACACTGGAGAATCTTATGCAGTTGTAGATTTAAAGAGAGAAAAGCTGAGAAGGATACATCAGTTTCTTTCTGCTATCTGCTGATGCCTTCTACTGCATCCTTGGAGATTGCTGAGCCCATGCAGCTAGGAGCTTTTCATCTTTCCTCAGAAGAACGCTCCAGATGACATGCCCTGGGTCTTTGTATGTATTGTGGCAATAATGGCCACCTGCTCCATGCTTGTCTTAACAAGCTGGGAAACAGCCAAGCCTAGACGCTGGAGAAGAGGTGCGCCTAGGTCTCCAAATAAATTTTTGGGATAATTCTGTCCTAATCCTTGTACACTTTTTGGTCTTCAATACACCAACGTCTCCGCATTTCTTGACAGGGGTGCAGTTTGTATTTTTTTGGATCTTCAGTTGGCTCAGACTCTCGGAATTCCTTCCATTAAGTTGGACTCAAGCATCACCGTCTGTGGATTGGATGGTAACCCCCTAATTGAGTGCAGAATTCTCGCTAAGGCTCCTCCTATTCAGTTGTCAGTGGGTGTCCCTCCGCTCCTTTAATTCTGGGGCATCCGTGGCATCAGAGCCATAGCCTTCACATTGATTGGAAAAAAGGGGAGATCATTCATTGGAGTCCTGAGTGCTAATCTACTTGCTTGACTTTGCCTGTTTGAGTTCTGCAGCCTGATTTGGAACCCATTCCAGCACTACTTCAAGAATTCCGTGATGTATTTTCTGAGAAGAAGGCAGATTAGTTCCCTCCTCATCGGGAGTATGACTGTGCAATCGACTTTATCCCTGGCTCTAAGTTGCCTAAAGGACATTTGTATTCCCTATCTATTCCCGAGATCCCAGCAATGAAACAATATGTTAATGACAATCTCCAAAAAGGATTAATTCGACCTTCTAAGTCTCCGGCAGGAGCCGGTTGTTTCTTCGTAGCTAAAAAGATGGTAGTTTGAGGCCCTGCATTGACTATCTCGGTCTGAACAAAATCACGGTGAAGAACACATATCCGTTTCCCCTGAATTGTGTACTTTTCGACCAGCACAAATCGGTCACTATCTTTTCTGAAATCGACCTCCGGGGCGTGCCTACAACTTGGTGCTGATAAGAAAAGGAGATGAATGGAGGGCAGCATTTAATACTCACGCTGGGCATTATGAGTATTTTGTTATGCCATTCGGCCTCTGCCACACAGCGGCGGTTTTTTCAGGATCTCATCCACAATGTCCTACGGGAGTTCCTAGGCACAATTGTTGCAGTTTATCTGGATGACATTTTGATATATTCACAGTCCCTGGCTCAGCACTGTCAGCATGTTCGAGAGGTTCTGCAGAAATTGGGCCAACCTCAGTTGTGTGCAAAACATGAGAAATGTTCCATTCTGGGATATGTAATCTCCTCCTCAGGATTCTTCATGAATCCTGACAAAGTCCAGGCTGTTCTGGATTGGGTGCTCCTCACGAATTTGAAAGTCGTCCAGAGGTTTCTTGGCAATTGTTATCGGAGCTTTATACGTTACTTTTCAACCTTAGTGGCACCCATTACTGCTCTCACTCGTAAAGGAGCTTACACGGCTAATTGGTCTCCAGCCGCATTGGCGAGTTTCTCAGCTATTAAAAAACGCTTTCATTTCTGCACCAGTACTTAAACATCCAACCCAGAACTTTATCACCTTCCGACCAGGCTCCAAGAACATCAAAGCTGACGCTCTGTCTCGAAGTTTCCTGGCCTGCCATGCTCTGCTCCGTCAATTCCAGAGGATTTCTCCTGCTAAAACTCCTACGGGCAAGTTATTTGTTCTTGTTCACCTTAGAAAATTGGTACTTGCTGAATGTCATGGGAACAAACTAGCAGGGCATACAAGAATATTTAGAACCTTCAAAGTATTATCATGTTGGGTTTGGTGGCCCACTTTGTCTTCTGAAGTTTGAAGCTATGTGCTCTCCTGTCAGGAGTGTGTCATAAGTAAAACTTCTAGAACTCGCCCATCGGGTCAGTTGGTTCCTTTGTCTGTTCCAGTTAAACCATGGACACACCTCTCGATGGACTTCCTATTGGATCTTCCATGGTACTCAGGTCACAATACCATCTGGGTGGTTGTGAATTGCTTCAGCAAGATGGCCCACTTTGTCCTGTTGCCCAAACTGCCTGATGCTCGGATCCTAGCTTCATTGTTCATTCAACATGTTTTCCATTTGCATGATATTCCTGAGGACATCGTTTCTGACCGTGGTTCCCAGTTTGTCACTCACTTCTGGAGGTCTTTCTGCCGTCTACTTGGTGCGAAAATGAGTCTGTTATCCATTTATCATCCACAGTCCAATGGTCAAACAGAAATAACTAATCAGTCCTTGGATGACAGGCTATTGGAACAGTTTCTTTGGTTATATGTTTCCAATTTTCATGATAACTGGTCTTCTCTACTCCCATGGGCTGAACTACCTTATAATAATTCTTATCACTCCTCAACATGCATTTCTCCTTTTATTTTGTAATTACGGATTCCATCCCAGGGCAAACTCTCTCTATTCACTATTCTGCCTGTCCCAGGATGCCTTCCATGGCCTCACGGCTCCGAACCATTTGGAGGAAAGTCCACTCTGCATTACATCAGGCATCCTTCAGATTCAAATCTCTATCAGACCACCAATCTAGAGTTTGCCTTTTAAAAGATGGTGATAAAATCTGGCTTTTCACCCAAAATATTTAAAGTCCAACAGCCGTGTAGGAAGTTTGGACCCAGATTCATCAGACCATTTACGAACATTAACAAAAATTAACCCTGTGGCATATAGACTTAAATTGCCTCCATCTCTAAAAATTCCAAACACTTTCCACTGTTCTCTCTTAAAACCTGTTGTTGCCTCAAGTAAGTTTAACCGGCACAGGTCACACAGACCACGGCCAGTCTCTATTGATGGAGATCATGAATTCATTCTGGAAAATATCCTCGATTTCAAGAGAATTCAAGGGCAAATTCAGTTTCTAGTACATTGGAAAAACTATGGCCCGGAACAACTATCTTATGGACGGATGCAGTACAGGACAAGATATCACTATTAGCGGACAAAATAAGGTTTAAGGTTATCATAGGTTAATAAAACAGTGGGCAGACTAGGTGGGCCAAGCGATCCTTATCTGCCTTCAAATTCTATGTTTCTATGTGTGTGTGTATGTGTAAAAAAAAATAATATATATATATATATATATATATATATATATATATATATATATATATATATTTAGTAGTAATCTGTCTGATTTAATTATGTAACCATTGGAGAGATTACACTTTTGTCCAACTTTTGAGAAGAGTACTCCAAAGGAGTAGTCCCAGGGGGCCACAGTGATTGCATAGGGATATAGGGATAGCCAGTGGGCTAGCAAGAAGCAGGGTACAATGCTTGGGTATGTGCCTGGTTGCAGGTCACTGCAACCATGGTACTAAAGACATATCTCTTCACAGACAGCTGCAGAAAGGGTGGTGCTACTAACAATCAAATAGCTCATACTTATTTCTGGTGGCATAGGGCAATAGGTCTGCACATTCTGTTGTCATTCACTAAAATTATGGTGCAAAATAGAAAGTAAACAGAGCTTATTCAAGTTGTCAAAACACTACTGACAGAACCCATTATGACATTGCTCAGCCAATCAGAAGTGTTTCTACAGATTGCACAGAGTCTTAATTTTCAGAATTCTCCAGATGTGTATAACCTATTGAGCAATGTTTACCCTTCCTTCTTTTACTAGTTGGATGGATGGATGGAGTGATTTTGGGAAAACCTGATTTAATTTTAACCAGCATGCAATATTCTTACCTGCCCTTTCCTGCATGACTGTTTGAAACAAAGAAAGCACATTGGTCATGTTCTTTGTAACTGCATCCCAAAATCTCTTCTAAGTTTGGTGGCTAAACTTGAGATTGTAATAGGTAAAGTCAGTACATATTCCTATAGGCCATGGTATTACAGTGTATAAAACACTTTGGTGCTAAAGAATAAGAGTGCAATTACTTCCCTGTCTGCACTGTATCTCACATCCCATACCGCTAGCCATAAGGGAAAGGTTTGCATAAGCAGATATCACTATGTATTTTTTTGTCTATAGTGCCTGCCTTGCTCATTTTCTCCTATGATCTTTATATGTTATGCATCTTTCCCCCTTAAGGTTTATTTTTGTATTGGACAGAACACGATGCTTCGATACACTAACAAGCTCCAAATTGGAAAAAATGTCTGTGCTTTGTGTCTTAGTCTTGGCAGATTCATATTCACACAAAAGACTCCTGGTTGCTCCTGGTCTTTATCTTGTTGAGTCTCAGCAAAATGGTAATTTAAATCAGACTTTCCCATAATGCTTTGTTTTCTTTTATTTTAAATACTCGTCATCATTCAAGTGTAAACGTTGATAATAAATTCATAATACACCTCCCTCCATTCTCCTATTCTCTCCAACGCTGCACAGTCTATTAAACAAGTATGAAGCCTTTTTATTTTCTTAAATATTTTAATCAATGTAATGCTATTATAACCACAGCACTTGTCTATAAACGCCTATATTTTATGTTTACTTCAAGAGTTTTATAGTTGCTGTTTTTTCTTTGTTTAGATGTGTGCTGCATAATTTTGTCATGCTTGACAAAATAAGGAACTCAAGCCTGAAAGAGCAGGGAACTGAGCCTGCCTGTTAGAATTTCAAACATTGTTACAGACATTTGACCAACTTCAAAGCCTTTCATCCCACTGAGAATATATCCTTATACTCTTGCAATCACAGTCCACAGCAAGTCTTAAAAGCTGACTCTGCATATTTTCCTCCTCTAGCTGTTTGCCTTGATACAGCGTGTAACGCTTATGAACAAATCGATTCAAATGACCCACTTTTAGATACAATTAATGATACCATAGAAAGTGATAGATTCCCCCCTCCTTTACAATAGCACATGAACCAAACAACATTTATAATATGTAGGGAAGTGGGTACAGCAATGTTAGCATACATTACATAGAATAATATTTATTCTATCTTACTATTGAATTAGCATATAATTAAAATGTTTGTGTGCAATTTGTATTAAAGAAGAACCTCATTGTTTTTATAGTTGGCTAATACATTTGAACAAATTCATAGAGCCTATGTGTAGGTAGGATTTGTTGCAAAGCAATAGCATCCATTGTGTGTGCATTTTTCATCTGGCTCATGTATAAATATATGTGTGCATGATGCATGCCCAAGTTTTATAGCTGGTATAGTATATGCATTTTATGGGGGAAAAAATGTCTAATTATTGTGATGTCTGTTAATAAAAAAAACAGTAGTTTAAACCTTCTATAGTTGTGACTGCTACATGGCATGGTATAGTATGTTGAACCTCGCACATACCCTGCCAGGCGTGGGCTGGCAAGATGCAGCCCGGGGGGCGCACAGGCGGCCGCATCACATGTCATGTGATGCGGCCGCCGGTAATAGGTTATAGTGGAGCCGGTGAGGGGGGGGGGGGAGGGAGCGCTGGGCGTCCGGCCCTAACAATGGATAAACTGAGCAGCCCGGGGGACCAATGCCCCCCTGCCCCCTGGGCCAGCCCGTCCCTGTACCCTGCCTCCTTAATGTGTGACATACATAACTATCCACTCTCTCGTCTCCACAAAGAACTTTTGGAACCTAGATTATTTTGTGTTCCATAAGAGTCTCTGAGACTAGAGCCAAAATATTATTTTTTAACAAACATATATATATATATATATATATATATATATATATATATATATATATATGTCTATCCTGCTGCCAATGGGATGTTGCTGTAATGGTTAAAGTGTACGTAACATTTTGGCGGAGTCTGAGCCTTTTCTAAACTATTATGCATTAGAGCTACAGTGTACAGAACGGTTACTCATATCCGTTATATGATAATCTGAAAAACCAACACTTTTCACATACTGTAGATTTTATCTGGGCAGCTGTTACGCCACATAATGTTGTTGTTCAGAAATACTTGAATAAGATTACTAGTGAGGTTAAACTGAGATCTCGTATTTATATGCATGCTAATGTCATGTGACTTTATGGTGCTTTATATTCTGTTTCAAATGTCAGTTGCAGTTCAAATCCTACAATGAGAATATATATTTGGACAAAATAATGATCCATTCCCTTTACAGTATTATTATTATTATCTTTTATAAGGCACGCACTACAAAACTTCTGCAGCGCCATACTTAGGGTGCTAGAAAGTACAACAAAATTACATAAGTACATATAGATAAGAACAAGATAAGCAGGGTACAGATAAGGAGAATAATAAATACATGTATGCAATTAACAAAATGAATTGCATGGCATTCAAAAACAATACTGCTTTGACAAGACAGGGACAGAGAGCATTCTAATGGGAGGGGGTAATGAGAGACAATAAGAAGAAATGGGAACAATAGGCATAGTGGGGTTCACCAGGGTGCAGAAGTCTGCAAGATACTGAGGCCATGACGTAGAGAGGCCTAGATGGGGCCATGATGGTACAGAGTCCTGGAGGAATCAGGTGGTCCAGGGACCAAGATTGTGTCTGAGCCCTGGTAGTGTAGAAGCCCAGATGGTGACAAAAGATGTATGACCGTGGCAATGTAATCAGGAATGAAATAAATAAATGGCGTTGTCTGGTATTTACACTGGTGGCAGGTTATATCCATGATAGTAGCTCTTGCTCAGCAAGAGACAGTGTATAAAGCTAAACATATGCATGTTGGGGCGGTATAGAAGCACTAATGTTAGAATTGCTGCCTGACAGCACTAGCCATGGGTTTTAATTCCAACCAGGTACTATCTGTGTGGAGTTTCTATGTTCTCCCAGTATTTGCATGGACTTTCTCCAGTTGTTGGACTTTGTGTGTATGGTAGAGAATTTAGACTCAAAGCTCCAATGGGACACAGACTAATGTGAAAAATTTAAATGTATTCTCTGTAAAGCACTATGTATTTATTGCTGATTTATCTAATGTTGGAATTATATAAATAAACAATATTGCAGGTTTATTCCTTTAACAGGACATGGCAAAATGTTTTGAACCTTATTTTTAAGAATATGTTTGTTCTGTACCTGAAGAAATAACTTTTGAATGGCTGGATGTTGTTGTCATTGAGTGATTGAAAAAGTATTGTGGAATAGGTGTTTCAGGGAACAAGATTAAAATTTTTCTGCATTTGGTGTGACTTTATTTTAAGCATTTGGGTCATTATAAGGACAGATCGGTGAATATTTCTGCATTGTGGTTGAGAGAACAAGTGGAAATTTCTGAATGCTGGCGAATGTGTTGCCATATATGTATTTAGAGCACTTAGCCGAGATGTAGGCATATCTGAGTATGCAATGTGTGGGCGCGTGTGTGAATATATCTACATTGAAGCTTTTGAAAGGGAGGGTGAGCATGGCTGCACTATCAGTGCTCTCATGTCAACCATCCCAACCCCCTTACATGCAGATATATCTGTATTTTGGATGGCTGAGAGGGAAGGTGTTTATATCTGCATTTAGGGCTAAACTTAATTACAGTTGTGGATGATTAATATTAAGCTCCCATTTGCAGCAGCTTGTGTTGTATGAGGTTATACATACAGGCAATTTGTAATTACTCCTGTAGCACAACCATTGCCTTTGATCATGCAATGTCACACTTTTATTGCATCATGTGACCTTAAAGACATTAATCAGATATATTGGGTTTGGTGGTATAAGCAATTAATAGTGCATTTTTTTAGGCAATTCATGGCAGGAAATCCTACTGTGTAGTGACCAGGTAATTAATCACACTAGAGCTTACAAAAATTCCCATTGTAGTATATGCTTTAAGGTGCTTGTTAGGAAGAATTTACATCTCTGTATTTGCTGTTGAAAATAGTGGACACTGGGGAGTAAATGGTGACATGACAGGAGGGCTCTCTCACTTGCATCACTGCCTCCCTTTCGTGCCTGTTTTGTCCACCCTCCCTTAGGATGTAAGCTCGCATGAACCTCTCCCCTCCTGTCTCCATACCTGTTCTTCTGCTCCGTCTTTACTCCATATGTCTGCCCGGAGTTTCTGAAGCATTGGTACTTTGTGCTTATTGTTCTGTACTGTTTCACCCTGTATGGTGTACTGTTTGTACTATGTAAGGCGCTGCGGAAACCTTGTGGCGCCTAACAAATAAATGATAATAATAATAATATATACACACAAAAATTTGATTGATTTGAACTTTGCTGCCTAATTGAATTGGCACATACAGTGGAGTGTAACCATCCTTCTCAAAATTGCACTTATTTTTTTGTTTTAATTTTGTATTTTCTCCCGGAGGGAAGTTGAATTAAAAGGGCAGAGGGGGGTGAGTTGCTGCGATGCAGTGTTATTAGTATATCCTGCAGTAAACGGTATCACATACTTTATACTATTAGAATTCACAGAAGGCAAACAGTACTGTACTAATGCTTGAAAGTGTCTATTTTACCAATGCTCAATATCTATTCTATGCTTTTTTTCCACAGGTACTGGTTAACAAACAAAGTTCAAATCAAGAGACCGAGCACTGGCCTTCTGATGTATACCCTGGCAACACGGTTTTGTGATGAAATTCATCTTTATGGATTTTGGCCTTTCCCCAAGGATAGATTGGGAAATCTAGTAAAATATCATTATTACGATGAGCTGAAATATAAATTTTTTTCTAACGCTGGGCCACACAGGATGCCGCTGGAATTCAAGACATTGGATTTTTTACACAATAAAGGGGCTCTGAAACTGACAACTGGAAAGTGTGAACAGCAATAATGTTTATTGGAATGCAATCAGTAAACCATCTCGCTTGAGATATTTTTTCGATACTTTAGGAGCTGTGCTCTTCTTAAAGGATAAAAAAAATGGTGTGAAAAACCATAGAAATACATGCTTGAAGCTTGGTTGCCGTAGCCAGTTGACATATTAGTCACAAGGTGCTATAAACAAAGTTACTGTATTGAGCTCACAGTGCCGCTTTTGTGTATAGAAGAAGTGAATGTTTAACTAGTGTTTACAAGGCCTAAAAATGCAATCACATGAATTGGAAGAATAGCGACGGTTCTGTGGTTTCACGTTGGAGCGCGGGAAAGAGACTACTAAGTGATATGTGGTGGTGTTTACAGAACTTTTGACACCTAGTTTACATTCACATTTGAAAATCTGTATTCATGTGGATTAATTTAATGCTGTAGGTCTCATCATTTTGATTGCTCTTGTATTAGAAATTTGTAATTTTTCTAAACGTTTTTTTGTAGATTAGAAAAACAAATGAATGTCATGAATGAAATAGTCAATTAGATCAGTTTGATATAGATTCTATAGCTTGGGGTTTAATACACACACAAACCATTTAGTTAGCATCACTGCCATTTATATATACAACTGAGAACTGAGGCTTGTTTCACAAAAGGAATGTTGGCGCTTGCAGTGACAACTATGGAAGAGAGAGATATGTCCTCCTATGATAAATTCCATCCCACTTGACATTATTACAAGTGGTCCCATAAGTAACATACTATACAATGGATGCATTCATTTTGTTGGTTAAACCAATATTCCACCAATACTCAACCTATCAATTCACTGATGACCTCTGTGAAGAATGAGGCATTTTGTACCTCATTCTACAGTGGTGTCACAAATTCTGATAAACTATATATTGGTTTAGCCTACAAAATAGCTACCTCTACTGTGTGTAGGTGACGGGTCAGTGTTAATGCTGAATTCCTCAGAAAAAAGTTTGGTGTTTTTATCATATGATTCAGTATTATATAGCGCGGCTTCTTTGCCATACTGAAAGAATGTAATGGGGGAAAATGAAGCATTCCAGAACAGATTGAAGCCATTTTTAAGTCGTTAGTCCTCAGATCCATCATATTTCTATTGTAGAGAAGAGACTATGGGAGGTGTTGCCCATAGAGACCAATCAGATTCTAGCTATCATTTCTGGTACATTCTAGAAAATGATAGCTAGAATCTGATTGGTGGCTGTGGGCAACAATCAGATTCTAGCAACACCACCTCCACTTTCCTTTTTAGAAGGTTTGATAAATCTACCCCTAAGACAGTTAAATGTTTAGTGTGATTTAAGAAAGTTTTGTTACTAAATATAGGTGCCCTTAATTATGGTACCAAAGATTTCAGTGATTTTGTATACATATTTGTTTTCTTTTTATTAGATTTTTTAATAAATAAAACCAATGTCCACTTAGTATTACAAAGTTATGCTGCTGGAAACAATTTTTTTATTTATGTGTATTATGCTATATTATTTAAATGATTTTTCTGAAGAGCCTCATATTTTGTAGATTTGGTTTAAAAGCTTTTAAGGAGGGGCATTTTATTTTGTTAGTGTGCTGGTGTGTCCCTTCCTATATTGTATAGCATTCAGTGTATTTTTCATTTAAATGTCTTTTCTTTATAATTTGTTTTTGTTTGTTTTTTTTACATAAAGAAAAATGTAATCTGCTTGCAGTGTGCCAAAATTAAACCATTGTATGTTTTCGGATTTATACCCTTAGCTTGAAAAATATTTATTATTTAAAGGTGGAAGTGAGAATGGCAGTCACAATGTCCGTGAGAGCATTTGATATAGAAGCTACCATAAACGGAGTCCTTCTCTTTTTTACTACTTAACTATATTCTGTTCATACTTTAAATCCTCTTCATTACACTTTTTGCATTGTACAAGAGGACTGTTGTCAAAAATGCAACAATTGCTTATTTGCAATACATATGCACCTGTTCTGGTCTTGGGTCTGTTGTGGTAGCGTGTTCTGCATAACTTGTTCTTGGTACTACCTTTAGGTCAACCACTTAACTGTAGCTCAGTCTCTCCCAGCACAGGATACTGTGGGCCTGATTCATTAAGGCACGCAAAACAAACGTATTGTGTGGTTTTTTAAAGAAATATGCGTCATTCTGGCATATACACATCTGTATTTAACTAGAAGCGGATCTGAAGAAACATCTCCTGTTGAATGAGTCTAGATGACACTTTCTGTATTGAGATAGACAATGTGTCTGCAGATATGTCCAATACATATGTGGAATAGAAAGGCCGCACACAAAAAAAAAGATTTCAATCATTTTCATTTGTTACTAATACAGTCATTAATGAAAAAACATTAAAATAAATTCTTTAGAAACTCATATTTGCTGTCAAAACAAACTTCTTCTCAATGAAATACACTTATTACTAATGTCTACATAAAATACATTTTTATAGTTTAACTTAACTGCAAAAACATACATGCATGTGTGACTGTCATTGTTATCATTCAGCACTTACACCGGACCTGTAGCTGGTGCAAGTGATACGACTGAAAAACACGTGCCTTAAGGATGCCCAAAGCTTGAATCGGACACTGCTGCATGCGCTCGAACTTTGCACGTCCTTACTATACATTGACTATGTGTATAGATCCCTTCCCCTTCCCATTCCGCTAATGAAATTGCAGGCTGTCCAAAGTGTCCTTTCCACTTGAAAATTAATTGCATACACTTTTGTTCACTGCGTATTATCCTTTTCTGGGCATGCGCAGAGCAGTTTCATGCAAAATACGGCATGTATCAACATTTATGTTCCTTAATGAATGAGGCCCCGTGTGTCAGTCAGAAAACAGGAGTCCCTGCACATGACAATTTGATACCAGATGTAGCAGGTGATATAGTGCACAGTTCCAACTGCAGAAAATATTTTGCGTCCGGACATCTTTGCTGGATAAAGATGTTATATATTGATTTATATATGTACAATCTCAATATACTGTTTACAGTCCGTTGTCTTTCTCAAATACATCTCAACACAAACCACGCTGGTCACAACATTATTATTTATTTAGAATTAATCACTTTATCACATCACTTTGCAGAATGAGTCACTTGTCTGGAGCTGATAATCATGTGTGGGTCTGTCACTACTGCTCTCTTCCTGCACGGTAGTTTTATGGTATCTGATCTCTTTCCTTTAATTTCACTTGTAGACTTTCACTGTCTGACCCGGCTGATTGTGGCAGCATAGATTGCTTACTAGCTGACACATAATGGGCCTGATTTAGAGTCACAGAGTAGTGAATATGCACAATGCAAAGATGCATCTTGCTACAAAATTGACGCACTGCTCATGCACACAACTTGCATCCATATTCAGTGTGTACATATCTAGTACTTGTGGCACCTTTGCTTTGGTGAGGTAGATTGGGAGCATTAACGTGCAAGAGCTACTGATGCTAGTTAAGCACAACACCCCTTTGAGATGCATCTTATTTTGAGATACACAGATATCCTTCATATACATTAGTTACAAGATGTACAGCTATATACAGCTTTTGAAGATAATGATTGTTGCATCTTGACTCCGGCACATCTATACGCCACTTTTACGGTTGTACTTTTCCTAAGAAGCATGAAACTCAATATAAAGACATGGACATACAAGTGTGCTGGCTCATCTTTACTCATACGTCTTTCCACTCCACTCTGAATCACTCACTTGCCCTCAGATTGAAACTGCCCAACTGTAACTATCAAACAAGTAATCATAGTTCTAGTTCTTACTGGCACTTCTCTTAATGTATGCTTATGTTGTCAGCATCTAACTCGGGTTTTGTGGCACTCTACTCTTTCCTTCTCACATAGTTTGTATTTGCTCTGCTTTCATACTTGCTTTAATTTCTCTCTCACTCGTTTTAATCTCTTTCTTATCACTATCTCAATGTTTCCGCTTACAACTTAGGCATGATGCCTCTAACCTTAACTCATCCCGACACTAGACATTATTACAGATCTTAGGATGTCTCACTTGTTCCACAAACTAAACTTTCCACTCCACACCACTTACTCTGATGAAGAACTCTGAAACTCCTCCCACATCGAACCTTACATACTCTTACACCTGCGGGGGCCTTACACATATGTATGGGCCTTTAAATATTTTTTTCTTTTATAACAGTGCCAGAGTGTTGAAGGAGAAAACAAAACATTGCAGCTGGTGAGAGTCACGCCTTACACCTTTGATATTCTCTATACATCATATACTACCTGATTTCACTTCTTAATACTTGGTTTGTTATTCCTCGTGCAGGGTGTGGGAAAAACAGTAATGTTAGTTCCTGTATTTCAAGCTCAAACTCAAAATATTCTACACCAAAAATTTGTTATTTGTGGTACATGTACCCCCACGGGTACCTTCTATAAGTTTATGGGGTATCTCTACCTGTAAATGTTAAGAATTACAGTTTAATATATTAGGAAAATCAAATATATTAAAAAACTAATTAACATGAACATTTTTTTATTTACATTCAAAGGGGTTTTAATGGGTAATAATTTAAACACATCAGGAATACTTTGAATAAATGTACACTCTATAGAAGAAGTTGGCAAACATCATCAGGGGGCAGCGGTACAAGTAGGTTGCGAAAAACGTTGTACAACAATTCTATTAATGCCATTAGATAATCTGGATACTATAAATATATTTTCACTGATGAAACAGGTCTATTCTTTTCAATGCTGAATAAGTACTGTGCACAAGCATTTAAATGTTGCTTAGTTATCAGAAGAGTAAAATAAGGTTAGGTGTAAAATATATTTACTGATATATGGATCACATCCATATATGTTTTTAATAGAAGCTAAAATTGATGTTAATATAATCCAAATTCCTCTATTTTACAGAGAACAGGTTTTCGCACAGTGCTCTAATGCAAGATGGAAGCAGTAAGTTTTTGGGCCAATATCCTAAAAACTATCTCTGTAAAGTCTGTAATTAGCTTACTTTCCAACTGAATAAATGGGACTTACATTCTTGCAATTAGCAATAATTGTGCTAATTTCAGTTTTTTTTCACAAAATAATTTGTCAACTACTGTCTAATATTTTATTGGATATATCAAACAACAATTTATCTCATCTTTGTATTTGGATGAATTATATACATATGAATGTACCATGAACATCTAGAATTATTTCTGGCATTTTATGCATGTAGTTTTAATACACCCATACCGACAGTTTGTAGCATGCATAAATATAATAGATCTATTTGCATGACCATTTAGTATGATGAACTTTTGGAATCCTCCACTAATTTAATCTGCTTTAGAACATCTGATATATATCATTAGAGAATATAAACCTAATGTAGATGACTGCTATAGTGTAGATTATATGGCAAAGGCATCAATTCCTACGAAATAGTATTAGAATTTAACATACAGCTATACAAATGTTGCCATGACACTTTAGTCAAACCTTTAGCAATGTAAAACTGTTTTATAAATCAGCACCAATTTTATGTAGCGGTTTAATTAAAACTTTTGCCCAAATATATAAAAAATGTTCATTGGAACATAATGAAAACATGTTTCGACAGCAAATATAAGTTTTTATAGAAATTTGCTATGCTATTTGCACTGGGCAGGGCTGTTATAAAAGTGCACAGCAGTTACGAGTGGAAAAGTTGAATTGTTCTAGTCTGTAATTGATAGAACAAATGATGATAATCTTTAAATTGACATGGAGGATTTTTGTATTTATTTTCAAACTTTAAGGGATTTTTTTTTTGTTTTTGCTTCACCAAAGCACAAAGTAAGTTGTAGTGCCACATATAGCTGATATAAACTAAGGATTAAAGTTAATATAATTTATTTTACTGCTGTTGTGGAAAAATAAAAGAGGAGAAGCAAAACACGTGGATTGTAAAACTAAATATAATTAAAAAAATTTGGTTAGTTGCTTCTCTTTAGTATTTTCAGGCAATTTTTGCAGATCTGTCATAGTTTTTTTTTATATACAAAGTTTAAGGCTGAAGGTTCTTAAGAAACAACCTAATAAGGGAGAGGCGCATCAGATTAAAACATTGAAAATATTCAAAGTCATTCAAGTTTGTCTCAAAAAATGCATTGGAAAAGTATTTAATATTAAATATAAAAATGTATTTAGAAGATAGATTTAAGTAAAAGCTGTTGTTTTGCCTTCTGTTAAGCAGAAATTCATCCTATTGCAGCTTGATGAACAAAATCGTTCACATTGCTTGTCAACAGTGTTACTTGGGGCTAGATTTACTAAGCTGCGAGTTTGAAAAAGTGGGGATGTTGCTGATAGCAACCAATCAGATTCTAGCTATCATTTTGTAGAATGCACTAAATAAATGAAAGCTAGAATCTGATTGGTTGCTATAGGCAACATCCCCACTTTTTCAAACCCGCAGCTTAGTAAATCTAGCCCCAAGAGTCCAGGGAGACCATGTTATCTGACATGTTCAGGGAGCCATTGAACATATCTCTTCTTGTGTCCAAAGTATGTTCCTTGAAACATTCTGCAGATACAGAGTATGGACCAGCCTCATCTGCTAATATATTCATCACATTCACTGCCTGATGTAAAACAACCAAATTGAATGCTAATGAAAAGGTTGTATGGCCTTAGAAACTGTTTTTATTTTGGTTTGTAATCCCTTAAACATTTTGGTGAGGAGGTTGCACATTATTGGGGCCAATAAGCCATACAATAAACTAAAAATGTCAAAATAATAAAGTCATTTGGATAAGTCAGTCTGAAAGTATTTACGCTGTAGTTGCATTATCTTAAATAGAACGATTAATGTGAATTTTTTTTATTTTGTAATTTTTTTTATTTCAATTCAATAAGGTTATACATTAAGAACCCACTTGGAAATTTATTTCATTAATTTCAGAAATGAAAATAATTACTGCATGTTAATATCACTATTACACAAAAACATGTGTTTGGTAAATGTATTGTAAATTGCTTTCTGAAGAAACATTTCTTCTTTTGTTAATAATGAAACAAATATTTAGTTGAGTTTAAGTTGATAACAAACGCAAATCCATAGCCTTGGGTAAGCAATGAGCCTTTTTACATTTTTATTTGCACATATTTTTCTTGTTAGAAGCACTGGTTATGTAAACAAAAGCACAATTATTTCTATCGGGAATGTTGTTTACAGAGATTTCTGTAACATGGTCCAGTACTACTGAGTATTATGGATATTGTAGTTACAAACTGTTTCTTCAAATATCATTATACAATGTGTCCTTATTATGTGTACAACTTTTTTACTCATTATTTTATCATTTGTAAAATTCTAAGACTTTAATAAAAATGTGTTTTCTATACTCTCGCTTGATTGTATATTATTCTTTTTATTTTCCATAGGAACACAATCGGGCTTATTTAATGAAAATGTTTATGAACATGTGAAAACTTGGTTAAGAATATATTCTTACATTACCAGGCAATTTTGACCACAAAGATGCCACATTTCAGGAATGATAATTTTATCTAGAATCACAAAAACATTGAGGGTGTATTATTTAGAACCAACTTTGGCTTAGGAGGAGCTTGATAACTCCGGAAGTCACTGAACAGATATTGATTAAAAACCAGCACCAGAGATTAGTGTGAATACAGCCGTTAATGGGAAGGCGTGACAATTAATGAAGACAGTAAACATTTGCAGCAAAATTATTTCTGTTTTGAGTAGTAGAGTGTTGGACAGCAACAGCATTTTTTGGGTGCCCATCTCATATGCGCACAATATTAAGTTCATCATCATCATCATCGCGCTGGACAGTCATTATAGACATGAATACAAGCGGCATGAAAACAGTTAAGCACAATAACAAATACATGAATACAGTTACACATGTTGGCAACCTCAGTAGAGAGAAGCGGTGTGCAACAATACAAATATGGGCATAAATTACGTGGGTGTGGGTAAACAATCGGCATAGCACTCCCACAAAATACAGCAAAATACATGCTAAGGAACAAACGAGGTAGACAGTGATAGAATGTAAGACACAGAGAGGACCCTAACCACCAGAGCTTAGATTGTAAGTTAGTCTAGTACAGGGGTCGGCAAAACCTAGCATGCGTGTCTGACATGGCACGCAGACCACTTCTGTCTGACAAGCCAGCGCTTCACTAAACTAGCCGATGATGGCCAAAACTGAGCTTCTGAGCACGTGCAGCAGCTCAGTTTTGGCAGTCATCGGCTGCTTTAGTGAAGCAGCTCCCAGATATCTGGAACGGAAGATGTGTCTCCAGGTAAGTATGAGGAACACCATAAATTGAGGGCATATCTATGTGGCATACTATGAATAGAGGGGCACATCTTTACCAAAAGGAAACTGAAACGCAGAAGAGAGATCCAGGTGTAATAGAGAAGATTCAAAAAAGGGAAACTAACGCGTGTGCCACTCAGAAGGCACGTCAAAATTACTTTGTTCCCAAATGTGGTTAAACAATAAAAACGTATTTATTATACAAATACTTAACTGTCATAAATATACATTAAAAAAAACTACATTCAACTTGAAAGGATTGCTTTTGGGTGCAAACCTCTAACTCAAGGTGCATCAATATTCAGAACTGGTCAGACTAATTCCTGCATTGAAGAATAAAAAACAATCAAAATAGGGGAACCCCTGTTTGGATTGTAACAAGATATCATGCAGAGCCAGCCAGCATTACTAGTGATAGCACAGATTGAATGAATGCAGACTTGTATAGCATAATCACTTATATAAATGCAGAGTTCAGCGGATTCTGGAGTCAGTTGAATTGCAGCCACATACAGTCAAGTTCATAAATATTGGGACATCGACACAATTCTCATATTTTGGGCTCGACATCAACAGATTCCAAATGCAAATGTCACACCTAGAATCAACTACAGACCTTTTACCTACTTAATTGATGATGAAATAATGAGGGAACAGCCCACACATGTCCATGAAATAGCTTGTGAGTCGATTGTCCCATTACTTTTGGTCCCTTAAAAAGTGGGAGGCACATATAGTAACCGTTGTAATTCCTACACCGTTCACCTGATGTGGATGTAAATTCCCTCAAATTAAAGCTGAAAGTCTGCAGTTAAGGCACATCTTGTTAGTTTCATTTTAAATCCATTGTGGTGGTGTATAGAGCCCAAAATATGAGAATTGTGTTGATGTCCCAATATTTATGGACTTGACTGTATAAAATAAGCAGCTATTTGCAGTGTGTTCCAAACTACAGCAAATCAGTTTATATGATAATTACTATTCATATATCCAAATGACGATGAGAAGCATCCACTTCATTGTTAAACATCTCCAGTTATGTAAATACGAAGTAGCCTTCCAATACTTTGTTTCTGCGGTAGTTAAATAATAGAATCCAAAATAGCGATAGATAACAGCAATCCTATTTTGGAAGACTAATAATCTGATACTTCTATCCAGCTTACAGATCTAGGTTCACCTTTTGATTTGACAGCAAAGAGTTCAATGGCTACTTTTCTGGGCACCGATTTTGTGGCACATATTGGGTGAAAGCCAGATGGAAGAGGCTCTGGTAGGGTGCTAGGCGAGTAACACCGTGGGCCTGACTCATTAAGGCATGGAAAGCGAACACATTGTGCATTGTTTTAAAAAACGCATGGAAATCTGGCACACACTTGTCCGTATTCAACAAGGAGCTGTTGTAAAAGTATAAAGTTTTTTTTTTCATCATCCCCCCCCCCCCCCCTAAAATACAGTTATTTGGATGTTTTGTATGTCTACAGTACACAAAATGCATTTTTACAGTTGCTCCTGATTGCAAACACATGTTCTAATATGCATACACGACCGTCATCACTAGTAATCGGCACCCGACCTGTATCTTGTGCAAGTGATACAACAGAAAAACATGTTCCAAAGCTTGAATCGGATGCTGCTACTGCGCGCTCGAGCTTGGCACGCCCTTACTGTACATTGACTATGTGCATTCACCCAGTCCCCTCCCCATCCCTCCCCTGAAATTGTAGGCTTTAGTAAGGTGAGAAAGAGGAATTGGATACATTTGCGTTCTTTGCATATAGTTTATTTCTGGGCATGCACAGACCAATTTAACGCAAAATACGGCACGGATCGGCATTTGAGTTCCTTGATGAATCAGACCCTGTGAGTCTAGTCCAGTAGTTTTGTGGAAAATGGGAGTAGAGGAATGGGTCAATCACTATTGGACAGGAATGGCCTGATGAGGGGCCAAGGATGAAGTTGCTATTAGGTGCATTGTATGTATTGATGTGTGTTGGATATCCGCACAACAAAAATTTACACGAGGTTAGGTCCATTTCACATGAAAAGTATCAAGGCCAGATACCAGGCTCTGAAACAAGAGTGGCATTTTGCGCTTGGTGCTTTCATCACTATGAAGAAGCATGCTGCTGCTTATATTACCTGAATTGGGCAGAAAATACTATAAATAATTGAAAACATTGTGGTATAGGTTTCTCTTGTTACAGGTGAACTTTTTTTATTGTTACATTTATGAGTTATACCTATATTTTATTCTCAGGACAAATATATAAAATAGCCTTAGTGATTACCTTGGGGTGATGGTCTGGCCAGACAGACACATTTTTTGTGTCTTTCTGGGACTGTAACGGACATAAAATCATTGTATTGGGAACAATATGGTGGCTTAGTACTTCTGCGTCGCAGCACTTTGGTCATGACCATGGCCTTATCTGTGTGATATGGGTTTCCTCCGGGTGCTCTGGTTTCCTCCCTCACTCCAAAAACATACTAGGTTAATTGGCTGCTATTAAAATGACCTTAGTCTCTCTCGGTTTGTCTATGTGTGTATGTTAGGGAATATAGACTGTAATCTCCAATGGGACAGGGACTGATGTGAGTGAGTTCTCTATACAATGCTGTGGAATTAATGGTGCTATATAAATAGCTGATGATGATTATATTGTGTAGAACACTATTGTTTCTGTACCCTGCACAGGTAATAAGTAAAGAACACATGTCCAGAATTATCGTTATGATAATGGGAGATTATACATTTCTAGATAGAGTACTTCCGGGGATATTCAAAGTATATGGAATATTTGATTATGCTAATTCCACAGCAACAACTAATTTATATATACTCCAGCCCCATCCTGTTAGGGCTTCTGGTCAGTGATATCACAAGAGTACTTGAACTGCTATTGCACCACAAGACAGGAGAAGTAGCCAATGTGAGGTGTGTGTGAACTCCGTATTAAAATGGTTACTTTCCTAATCTAACTGTTATATGGTTCTTCTTGAAATCTCAGCAATTTACCTTTCCCTCTTCAGATCATCATTTTACCCTTTGGGAGTTCATTTCCCAAGAATGCAAACTCATTTTAACTAAAACTAAATGTTATTTGTATGTAACACTACTTTGACACTTAGAAACATCTCTGGTTCGAGGCTGCTTATATTATTATTATTATTATTATTTATTACTAAACAATTACCATACTAAGTAGTGACTACCAGTTTATGCCTCCTTGTAAATGTGTAAAATGCTTACTAAACCTTAGCCCACCACAATCACATTGGGCCTGATACATTAAGGAAAGTAATGCAAAAAAAGGAGTACATTTTCTCCAGGACAAACCATGTTACAGTGCAAGGGGTGCAAATCAGTTTATTATTTTGCATATAAGTTAAATACTCTCTGTTTTTCATGTAGCACACAAATACTTGATAGCTTTATTTTTCCACATAAATGTAAAATGTATCTAGGACATGCCCTACCCCAACTTTAAATCTGCAATCACATTTTAAATTTACATCAGCTAGCTCCCTTCTCTCACATTCATCACTGTGTACATTGTCCTCACACAATACTAATTCATCCCCACTGAAACCCACCATTGCAGAAGTCTCTGTACTACGATGTAATTGCTGATACTGGCCTTTCCCGTGGAATTACGATAGAGCTGTCACGAAAATGTTGTGATGATTTTTCTGCATCACCACTGGGTGTCTTGGGAAAGCTAAGTTTTTTTCCTAACAGCAGTTGCCAAATAAACTAAGGGAGGATGAGCCATTGTGTCATGTACCACTTGAGCTGTCAGCTTGCTGACCAGGAGCTCATTGCATCTCTTGAGATCTGGGTCAGCTGGAAAGAAAGAGAAGACATAGCTCTTAAACCTAGGATCGTACACAGTTGCCAAAATGTAGTGATCTGATTTCAAGATGGTGATAACTCTCGGATACTGGTGAAGCTAATAAAGTACTTGATCTACAAGTCCTACATATTTAGCGAAATTGATTAGTTTCATCACCTCCTTCAATTTCTCTAGCAGCTTTTCCAAAAGCCTCAGTTCACTCAAGCTAACAGCGTCTGAACTCACTTCACAGGTGACTACGTAGAGTAGTTTCAGCACCTTGCACAACATGGAAAGTATTCTCCGCTATGCTGACTAGAGTACATTCCCCCTCAAATTCGGTTCTTCTTGCAGCAGCTGCAGTCTCCTACATGCTGTTGCAGAATGTCGAAAATGAACAGAAATATTTTTTCTGGACACAGCATCTCTTGCATGTCACTGTCATTTTTTAAAAAGCTTGGTACCACCAAGTTGATTGTGTGAGCAAAACAGGGAATTTGATGGAATTGTCCCCACTGTAATGCTCTCACAATATTGGTGGCGTTATCACAAATGACATATCCTCAGGAAGGTCCAAGTGGGATAAGCCATGTTGCAATGACATCCCTTAGTTTTTCAAACAGGTTGTCAGTGGTATACCTCTTAGTGTAACCGGTGATACGCAAATGTAGGATACCACTTTATATTTGCAACAGAATGAGGGGGATATTTGTGTAATAATATTTGTGTAGCTGATGACGGCATTAGTGAGGATGTTGATGAGGATGATGTTGTTTGTGTAAGTCCTGTACTAGTGGAAGCAGTTCTTGCCAGCGATAAGAAGGCCATTGTCATGCCTGGGCAAAGACCAAAAAATCCACCTCTTGTGAGGAAAAATAATTGCACACATAACAGTTTTCTAAACATTTGTAGCGTTTGTAAAGCCACACGACAACACCTTCCCCATCAATATTCTCACTAGTGAGTGGAGTTAGTCCTGCATCCAAGTTGCTAAGGCTAGATGACGTCTTCACTATCCAGGATTACTCAGAAGGATTCTTGAGCGTTGGTCCTGCTGCTGCTGCTGGGGGTGGATCTGCAACCAAGAAGCAGACCAAGAAGAAGACTACTAATAGTTTACAACAATTGACTGTTAAACAATTCTTTGCAAGAGGAAGCAAGTATGAAGGCTGTCACTCATCATCATCATCAACATTTATTTATATAGCGCCAGCAAATTCCGTAGCGCTTCACAATTGGGAACAAACATTAATAAAACAATTCTGGGTAATACATACAGACAGAGAGGTAAGAGAACCCTGCTCGGAAGCTTAAAATCTATGAGACAATGGGAGTTTGAAACACAAGGGCATGTGCTACATCATATTGCACACTGGACCAGCTAGAAGGCAAAGGTAAAAGTATTGAGTGGGCTGTGCGATCAATCAAACAGCAATGTTGGTCAGAGGGTTGTTGTCTTGTGCTAGCTGTGTAGAGGGTGGTAATGGGGTAACCTAGGGAGATTAAAACGGTGGTTGAGGAATATCATAAGCTTGCCTAAAGAGGTGGGTTTTCAGAGACCGCTTGAAAGTTTGAAGACTAGAAGAAAGCCTTACTGTGCGAGGGAGTGAATTCCGCAAAATGGGTGCAGCCCGAAAAAAGCCCTGTAACCGGGAATGGGATGATCTGATGAGAGTGGAAGAGAGACGCAGATCTTTTACAGAACGGAGGTGTCGAGTTGGAAAATATTTTGAGACAAGTGAGGAAATGTATGTGTGTGCAATTTTGTTGACGGCCCTGTATGTTAGTAGAAGAATTTTATATTGGATTTGTTGACATACAGGCAACCAATGAAGAGATTGACAGAGTGGCTCAGCAGAGGAAGAACAGTTTGCAAGGGAAATCAATCTAGCCGCTGCATGCAAAATAGATTGTAGGGGTTCAAGTCTGACTTTGGGAAGACCAGTAAGGAGGGAATTGCAATAGTCGATGCGGGAGATGGTGAGTGCATGAATTAAGGTTTTTGCAGTGTCTTGTGTGAGATATATGCGTATTCTGGAAATGTTCTTTAGATGTATGTAACATAATTTAGATATAAAATCGATGTGGGGAATAAATGATAGTTGTGAGTCAAGGATTACACCTAGGCAGCAAGCTTGCAGAGTGGGATTTATGGTTATGTTATCAACAGAAATAGAAATTTTAGGCATGAAGCTTTTGTTTTTGGGTGGGAATATTATTAGTTTAGTTTTTGAAAGATTGAGATTGAGTTGGCGAGAAGACATCTAAGATGACGTGGCAGAAAGGCAATCAGTAACGCGAGACAACACAGATGGTGAAAGATCAGGAGAGGATGAATAGATTTGTGTATCATCCGCATAGAGATGATAATGAAATCCAAAGGAGCTTATTAATTTTCCAAGAGAAGTGGTGTAGATAGAGAATAGCAGAGGACCTCGGACTGAGCCCTGTGGTACTCCAACTGATAAAGGAAGCGGAGCAGAGGTGGATCCAGAGAAATTAACACTGAAAGAGCGATTAGATAGGTAGGATGAGAGCCAGGATAGGACAGTGCCTTTAAGACCTAGGGATTGTAGCATTTGTATAAGGACAGAGTGGTCAACAGTGTAAAATGCAGCACAGAGATCCAGGAGAATTAAAAGAGAGTAATGGTTTTTACTTTTTGCTGTGATCAAATCGTTGACAACCTTGGTCAGCGCAGTCTCTGTGGAGTGTTGAGAGCGAAAGTCTGACTAAAGAGAATCCAGTAGGTTCTGTAATAAAGTGTGTCAGGCGGGTGTAGCCAATTCTCTCGGGAAGCTTGGAGGGGCATGGGAGCTGAGAGATGGGGAGGTAATTTGAGAGAGTGTTTGGGTCAGAATTTTTAAAATGGGAGTAATCACTGCATGCTTGAATAGTGATGGAAAAATTCCAGTAGAAAGAGATAGATTACAGATTTTAGTTAGAGGGGGTGTGAGCACAGGAGACAGGGACCTACTAATTTGTGAGAGAATGGGATCAGGAGGTAGAGTAGGAAGATGAGAAGAGAGTAGAAATTTCCTCTTCATTTGTGGGATCAAATGAAGAGCGTGTCAGAGGGTGCTACAAAGGAATTGAGCTGATTGCCTGTCGTGGGAGATGATACCATTTCAAGTCTGATCTTATCTATTTTGTCCTTGAAATAGGAAGCAAGATCCTGGGCACGGATGGTGGTTGGAGGATTTGGGGTGGGAGGATTCAGAAGAGATTTTAATGTGTTTAAAAGGCATTTCGGGTTAGAAGCCTGGGCAGACGAGAGATTGAAAGTATGTTTGTTTTTCAGTGTCCAGAGCATTTCTATAGGAGTGGTAGATACCAGTATATGTGATGAAATCATTAGAGGTACAAGATTTACACCAGTGACGTTCTGCTTTACGAGAAAGTTTTGGTAGAGTTCGTCTTGCTTTAGTGAGCCACGGTTGGCAACGAAGTCTACGTGGAGTATGTAGTGCTGATGGAGCCACTTGATCAAGGGCAGTTGCTAGGGTTTGGTGAAAATGGGGTACTGCCCGATCAGGGGAGGAGAATGTAGAAATTGGGGAGAGAAGGTGTTGGAGAGAGGTGGAAAACTGTTGAAATCAATAGAGTTGATATTCCTGCGATTGTGAGGAGGCTTGGAAGAATTTGACACTAGGGAGGGTAAAGAACTTGGGCTGAGCGAGTAGCTAATAAGGTGATGATCCAAGAGGGGGAAAGGAGTGTTAAGTAAATCATAAACTGAGCATAGTCTAGAGAAAACAAGAAAACAGTGGCCATCCTGATGAGTAGCGGATTCAATCCACTGGGAGATGTCAAGTGAGGATGTTAGAGAGAGTAGTTTGGAAGCAGTATTGGAACATGGATTAGAAATAGGGATGTTGAAATCACCCATGATGATGGTGGGGATGTTAGAGGAGAAGAAGTGACATGCAGAGAAGTGTTTAAGAAATTGTTGGTGTGGTCCAGGGGGGCGATATATGACAGCAACACGCATAGAAAACAGGTTAAAAATCCTAACAGCATGTACTTCAAAAGATGTGATCGTGAGTGATGGGACATTTGGTAGAACACCCAGTTGCAAAACGGCTCACAGACGCCATGGCGACTATGCTGGTATTAGATCAGCGTCCAATATCCACAATTAATGCAGCTGGTTTTAGACAGGTAATTAAGGTCCTGTGTCCCCGTTATCAAATTCCATCATGACACAATTTTAATAGAAAAGCACAGTAGAGTTCATTAACAGCACTGTTACCTTAGGTGCCTTAAGCCCATTGTTAGCTTGTTTTGTGGGGGCCCAAACAAACCAAGCACTTCAGCCACAAAAGTGCCACTCCTTGTCGCTGAAGTGCTTGGTTTGTTAAAGTGTGCGTGTCCTTTTTAAGATCCAAAATAAAGGTGGGTGGAAGGCCCAAGGACAATTCCATCTTGCACCACTTTTCTTTTCTGGCACTGCTGTGCGGCAATGTTTCCTAGATGTGCAATGAACTGCCGTGTGTTTGTGTTGTGGCTCTGTCTCTACGCATTCAGCCAGGTTGCTGCAGTCTTTGTCCGAAAGTGGATGAAAATAATATTGTGACCTGTGAGGTGGTCAAAATTGACTGCAAATTACTGTAAATTAGTGTTATTGAGGTTAATAATAATGTAGGAGAAAATAAAGAGCAAAGTGTTGTGATTTTAGCATATCTTAGTTATTTTTCTAAAAAAATACAGATCTAAAACCAAAACACGGGGTTAAGTGAACATCTCTACTCTGAATTGCCAAAGGCAGTTACTCACAATGTGGATCTGTCTATTCATTATATGGATCTGTACATTTATCATTATAGTGGCTCACTAAAAGAAATGTGTTAGAAATTTAGCAAAACATCCACAAATAGGCTATAGCTTGCAAAAAGATTGTCATTGTTTCATGCTATTTGATTTTGGGTCACCTTGGACCTCCAGAATTGCAGATATTGCATTACCTCTCCCCATATGATAATCACAGGGGCTTGATTAGTTTGTCTATGGTGGCTGCTCATCTGGAGACCCTACAGTTCAGATTGCCTCTGTACACAGGCAACACCTCCTAGGTTTGCTGGCCACACTTTCTGCATATTGGCCATGCCCCCATGAACACCAACACAAAATGGCAGCGCTCTTTAGGACTGGAAAGGTTTTCAAAGTACGTGCTCATTCCAGGTGCCATGACTGCTTGATACACCCCTGCCTACAATGACCTCTTTTAAACAATCCATTGACCATTAATCTTACCGTCAAAGTTCTTGCCTTACTGGAATAACATTGATTCTGTTTCTAGCTGTGTCTTCTAACGTAGTTGCTTTTTCTATTGTTTCATCTTCTATTGATTTTTACTGATGGTATAGCTGCTCTTGGCCATTACTTATTTGTATTTTGTTCTTTTTATATTTTACCCTTGCTTGTACAGTGTTGCAAATTCCTTATAAATATACTATGATTATTATGACATCACTCCTCAATGGTCCCATACTATTCTATAATGTGAAGTAACTGTGCACACAGCGTTTGGCATGAACAGTGTGGGCACTACTACTATTAGTATGTTGCAATTCACATTAGGTAATATGTCATTCCCCAGTTCAACTTCTGTTATACTTTCAACCCACATCAATACTTTACATATTCACAACAGTTTAATACAGAGAACATCTATACCCATCATTCTTTCTGTATACTCTACAAAATATGTCCCTTAAACCACATGAATTCATGCATAAACTGGCTTGTTAGTGGGCCCATAGAACTTGATTGATCATTAGCATTTAGCTAAAAAACAAGTGTGTTTGTGATCATTGTATCTGTGTTTATTTGGGTGTGGTAGGATTTATCGGCACTTTAAATGCAGACACAGTTTACAACTACAAAAAAATACTGATTACCATAATAGCGACTCTGACTGGTATATTTTTTGACAATATTTCCATTATATTACTCTTTCATTTGCCCATCAACAACACTTTGAAGTAAAAGAAAATAATGGTTGTCATTATACAAGGTGCAATTTTTAAGGCAAACAATAGTTCAGTATGATCCACCACAGAACAATTGGGATATTAAAGTAATAGATTGATGTTGAACTGAAAGCTTCAACCATTCAAACCAATTGTTTGCTTAGTTCTAAGTATAGACATATTTCTAGATAGTGGAAGAAAAAAATTGAACAACTCTGTACAATCATTATAGTAATTTATTGCAGTAAGAAGATTTACAATATCACCATTTCATATATAAAAATCTATATTCAGTGAAATGAAAGTGATGGCAGCCAGTGTTGAATCTGGAAGGACCAGAAACAAGTTAAGTGGGGACCTAGTGGTCCCCAGCTCTGTAAGGTATGTACTTAGAGGACAGGGGTAGTACTATTGACAGGTTATCTTTCATCTTTGTTAGATCTCCACCTGTCTAGCAGAAAGGTGGCCCATGCCATGCGTCAAATATTCAATGCACTGTATATTCAAACACCACTTCCATTCAGGGCTTCTGGTACAAGAGAGCATTGAAGTGTTGAGAATTTAAAATGAGCTTGACTTCCCCACTAGGAGAACTGATGTTTAGGAATGCTATGGGGTATATTCAGGGCTAGTGCTATTATTAGCCAAACCTAGGCAGTCAACTAGGATGCCATTGGTTAGGGGGGTGCTTAAAACACTGAATGAGTGGCATACAAAGTGTTGGATACTGACATGGAGCAGAATATGGTGGACTAGGAGACTGGCGCTGGGCAGTGATGTGACTGCAATGTGCCACTCTCACACTCCTTTCCGTCTGCGAAGATAGGAAGCAGCATTTATTGTGAGTTCTGCATTACAAGAAGCAGAAGCGCCACCAAGGGCACCACAGTGCTTCTGCCAGCCCTGAGTGGATTTCATTCTCAGTAGGCCGAGTGGTTCTGAAGAGAAAAAGACTCACCATCAGCAACAATGAAGTTGAGGGGCTTATTTTTAACACGAAACGTATGTTATGTTAAAACATACTTTTCATATTTTCATAAAATAATGTAGAAGGCACTATACGTTTGTTGAAAAAAATATGAATGGGGGAAGCCATAGATATTAATATGGCAAATGTATCTCTCTTCACACGGTCACATGCAGTCCTCAGAGTAACTTCCTACCCTTATATAGTGATCCTGATGTTACAGAGAGTAATATTTACATTCACACAGTCTATGTAAAAGATTAGTCTGTGAACCCTATCCAGCTTGAGTAGCTAGCAATATTATAAACTATTGTTTGGTGTATAAGAACATTATATGCTGCTGCTCTGATCCCATAATGCGATTTAATACTTGTATGCAAAAACTTGAGCAGCCCCTTTATGATACTGAGGGCCACATGCCAATAGCTTACAACTTTATTGGAAAAGTACAAGAGAGAGAATTATAGTTCCCACTCCTCCACACCAAGCAGCAAATTTGACACAGTGTGTGTACAATATACCATGCCACTGCAGTGGGGATGCTTGACAATTTCAGGGGTGCCAGGTTTAAGACCATTTAGATTTGAAAAAAGCTGTTATAATTGTGGCAGATAAAGATACGGAAAAGAGAAAAAGAATACTATGTGCGAGGAGCACTCCTTTCAATGATGATTATGGCCTAGTCAAGAGTTAATAAAATAACAAATGCATTTATAAATGATTATTTCTAATTATATTAGTTGTTTTTGTCCTTTGAAGTAACTGTGTGTAAACTAAGGGTTAAGTATGCAGCTGCTTAATATATGGATCCTGCCACATGCTGGGTTATATTTCAGAGGTCTGGTATTGTGCTACAGGATATCACATAAGTCCAACATCTTAGAAAAGGTTTATGGCACCCTCCAGATCATCATCATCTATTTATTTATATAGCGCCACTAATTCCGCAGCGATGCCTTCATAGGACTATGGCTGAGGGTCTCTCCCAGCTCATTTTATATTTCTACAGGAAAACTGACATGCATCAAAACCATGCCCTTTATAATCCATAGTTGTGATATTTTTTGTATAAATAAATAAGCAGGGGAATGCGCTTTATCCCATATGTCAAATATACTTATTAGCCTGTTAGGGAACATAGTGAAATATAATGATATGCTATAACAAAGGAAGGCATTTAGCTTACAACTTGCAGAGAAAGAATGCAAGCAGAGTAACACATTTGTGCAGCAGTGTGCCTAGTTTAAAGATAAACATGTGGAGGACATATGTGTGAAAAAATAATGGTATAAAGTCTGATTTAACTTGCATGGTTTGAAAGTGCCTTTTCCCACAGCTACAGGGCCTGTCTGCAGTAAGAGTAATTACAGAAGCAGCTGATGATAACTCCCTTTTAAAGGGAAGGTGGGAGTGTGACCTGCCTATCAAGCTAGTGCTGTGGGGGGTGTGTCAGGTATAAAAAGCTGTTTGTTTCACTGTTCAGGGTGAACGATGCTAGAAAAAAATTGCCAGTCTAGAGAGCTGGGGGTAAATGTATCAAGCTGATAGTTTTCTGGCGGGTTTGAAAAACCAATCAGATTCATTTATTTAGTATAGTCTACAAAATGAAAGCTATAATCTGATTGGTTGCTATAGGCAACATCTCCACTTTTCAAACCTGCCGGAGAACTCTCAGCTTGATAAATTTACCCCTTGGTCTCTGCTTATTTAGTGTTTAGGGTCACAAGAAACTGTATGGAATCTTTATTTTGTCAAGTACTTTATCATCCTGCCACTAAAACAAAGTAAAAAGTAATAAATTGTTCTAGTGTGTTTCACCAGAAGTGCGCTCTTGCCACAAGTAGTGTTAGAAGTGCAGATGTCCAGAGAAGCAAGTTTCTGCTACCCAACATGTGTAGACGTTGACATGGAGGAAGTTTTAAAAGCCCTCGTGAATGTGGTCATTGCACAGCAAAAGCAGCAAGCTCAGGTGCTACGAGTTGTAGTGGCAAAGAAAAAAATACCAGGCTCTTAAGGGAAGAGTTAGGCGTGACAGAATGTACCACCTGGTCTGGCTCTGCAGAAAATGTCGCCAGCTGATGATATAGATGCATATCTGGTGCCCTTTGAGAGAGCTTCAAAACGGGCAAAATGGCCTCTTCAAGTTTGGGCTGAGAGACTGGCGCCATATCTGACTGGTGAAGCTCAGCGAACTTATATGTATTTGGATAAGGACCGGGCCTCTGATTATTCTTGTCCAAAGTCTGAAATATTTGCTCACATTGGGATTTCAAAGCCAGGCTGGGCCCAGAGCTATTATGAATGGCGCTATGATAAAGACATACCGGTCAGAGCACAATTGGCTGAGCTTTTCAAAATTTAAAACAAATGGCTGCAGCCTGAGGAGAATTCACCTACCCTGATTGTTGAAGTTCTGGCAATAGATTGCTGCATCAGGGGGCTGGACCATGGTCTGCAAAAGTGGGTACTGCAATCAGAAACACAAACTTATAAAGAGCTTGTCACAGTGGTAGAGAGGTTTTGTGTGCTACAGCAAATGATCAAAGGTCCTGCATTCATGCCAAAGCCATTGCCACTTCAAAAGCCAGGTTTGACAATCCTTGCTACAGGGCCCAATGGCAAAACTGCTGCGGACAGAGGACCAGTTACAAAGGTGTCTAACCCGAAGTGCTTTGAATGTGGAGAGCCAGGCCACTTTAGGGCCGAGTATCCTCAACTATCGGAACCCATGGACTGTTCTGTTGCATATGTTGAGCCTGCTTTCCCAAGCTAGTTCATCGTATTAAACTCAATTTAATAACTTCTGTCTTTTTATATGTTCTCAATTGTTCAGATAAGAATGATTATTATAACCGCTACATGTCTAAATATAGGTATTGTTTGGTTTAAAATAGTATAACATTTGGAAACAAATATTTGTGATTGCAGGTCTCAACTAAATTGTGAGTTAATCCGGTGGTAATAGTATTAATGATTACCACTATTCCGACATTCTTCAGTCCTACACAAAAAAAATGATTGCAGAAAAAAACGAAGACAATAAAAAACAGACTTACCTGAAATCAGAAGATCCAGATGTCCAATGGCATCAGCAGTCTGACAGGCAGTGATTCCGAATGGACAGCGCACCAGCACTTCAGTCTGACACCTGCGTGACTTAGATGAATGTTCATTTAAAGCGTCAATGTGTTTATCGTCAACGGAAATCCGTACCCAACCCAGTTAATCATTTGTAGAGAGGTGGTTTTCTTAGACTAACCTTTTCACACCCACCGGTCACATAGGCTCAGGTTGTTATGAGCCGTGGCAGTGTCCCAAGCCACCGTGACTCATTCTCCTATTGGTCCATGTCAGTATTTAAGGCAGGGAGGGCTTAATCTCTCTGATGGTTATAGTGTTTGAGACTCTCAGTTTCTGACCTGCTCCCAATCTGGCTCTGTTATTTTTACCAGCCATGACTCTCTGGCCTTTCCCAGACTACTCTGCTTGCTATGGACTCCTGACTTTGGCCTGCTCCTGACCATCCGCTCCTGTCTTTCTACCACCTCCTACCTGCTTGCTGCAGTACTGTATATGAGCTTCCACTACGCTCACAAGCTTGCAATATCTTATCCCATATTCATATACTGTCTCTTGCTTTCCTTCTCTTTACTCCTCTTGCCTTTACACCCCCCCTTTCTCTTTTCAATGCCTGCCTTCCTCTTTTCTCCTTTTCCCCCTAACCCCATATTTCTCTTCCCTTGCCATACATGTGTCCACCTTTCTACCAATTACCGAAAAACCCTTTCATAAAATTCATTTTATCATCTCCTCCAACAACCTGCCCACTCGACCCTATTCCCTCTAACTCACCTCTTGAACCTGTCTCTCTCCACTGGCACACTTCCATCCTCCTTTAATCATACACTTATCTCACCTATTCTAAAGAAGCCATCTCTCGATCTAGTCTCTCTCTCCAACTACCACCCTATTTCTCTCCTTCCCTTTGCCTCCAAACTACTTGAGCAATTCGTGTATAAATGCCTGTCTCATTTTCTCTCCTCTTATTCCATTCTGGACTCTCTGAAATGAGGCTTCCACCCCCAACATTCCACTGAAACTGCTTTCACAAAAGTGACCAATGATTTACTGCAAAATCTAAGGATAATTTCTCCATACTCTTCTCCTGGACATCTCTGCTGCTTTTGATTCTGTTGATCACCCTCTTTTTCTACACATCCTTCACTCCATTGGCCTTTGTGACACAGTTCTTTCCTGGTTCACTTTCTATCTATTGAACCGCTCCTTTAGTGTTTCTACCTCTGGCACATCCTCCCCTCCACTCCCACTATCTATTGGGATCCCTCAATGCTCTGTTGTTGGCCCTTTACTTTTTTATATTGGACACCTTTTCTCTTGGGACACTAATTCGCTCATTCGGCCTCCAATACCACCTCTACGCTGATGAGACCCAAACATATATCTCTTCCACTGACCTCTCTCCTTCTGTACTATCTCGTGTAACCAACTGTCTTTCTGCTATCACCACACGGATATCCCAACGCTACCTAAAGCTCAACATGTCCAAAACAGAGCTTATTATCTTCCCTCCTGCCAGATTCACCACTTGCCCT
Source organism: Mixophyes fleayi (assembly GCF_038048845.1). NCBI lineage: Eukaryota > Metazoa > Chordata > Amphibia > Anura > Limnodynastidae > Mixophyes > Mixophyes fleayi. Next base: position 399,704,541 of record NC_134402.1, on the reverse strand, counting down.
CAAATCTCCCTCACTGTCAATAACACCACAATTTCCTCAGTCTCCAAAGCTTGCTGCCTTGGTGTCAGACTTGACTCCGTCCTGTGCTTTATTCCTCAAATCCAGACTCTCTCCCAGTCCTGTCGACTCCACCTTAAACACATTGCCAGAATACGCCCTTTACTTACTCAACATGCTACCAAAACTCTTATCCATTTTCTCATCATCTCCCGTCTTGACTATTGCAACCTCCTACTATCTGGTATTCCTGACACCCATATAGCCATACTTCAATCCATCCTAAATGCTGCTGCAAGACTGATCTTCCTCTCACTCCGCTCCACATCTGCTGCACCATTTTGTAAATCCCTACATTGGCTCCCTGTGTCCTCCAGAATCAAATTCATATTACCCTTACCTACAAAGCCCTCAACAACACTATGGCCCAGTCAGTAGATAAAGTGGGCAAGACTTTTTTTTGGTATATAAGTGAAAGAAGAAAAACAAAAGGAGGAATAATAAGACTAAAGACAGAGAGTCTTGTTGAGGGAGACAAGGTAATAGCAGTTCATCTTAATAATTATTGTTGCTCAGTGTTCACTACAGAAAGAGTGGGGATGGAACCACAGTTAAGTTGCAAGTATACTCATAAAAAATGAGGTAGACACAAGTACATTTGCAAAGGAGAAGGTCCTAACAGAGCTCTCAAAACTGAAAGTGGATAAATCAATGGGGCCAGATGGGATACATCCAATTATACTAAAAGAGCTTAAAGAGGTGTTGGTAACACCATTAACAGAGTTATTCAATCAGTCATTAGCTACAGGAGTAAATCCAGAGGACTGGAAAAGTGCAAATGTAGTCCCACTACACAAAAGTGGAAGCAAGGGAGAGGCGAGCAGCTACAGACCAGTGAGCCAAAGGCTAACTATAGTATTAATGGCACTATAATAGAAACTACTGAGGAGAAAAGGGATCTAGGAGTCACTATTTCAGGTGACTTAAAGGTAGGTAAGCAATGCATCAAAGCAATGAGGAAGGCATTTTAGATGCTTGGTTGCATAGGGAGAGGAATCAGTAGCAGAAGGAAAGAAGTAATAATGCCACTGTATAGGTCATTGGTACGGCCTCATCTAGAATATCGTGTTCAATTCTGGAGGCCATATCTCCAGAAGGATATACATACATTAGAAACTGTACAAAGAAGGGCAACTAAAATGGTGCATGGCCTACAGCACAAAATTTACCCGGAAAGATTAAAAGAACTTAATATGTACAGTTTGGAGTAAAAAAGGTTAAGGGGGGACATGACAGAAACTTTCAAATATATCAAGGGTTTGAACAAGGTACATGAGGAAACATTCTCCAAAGGAAGGTAAGTACTAGAACATGAGGACATGCACTGAAACTGGAAGGAAGTAGGTTCAGAGGAAATTTGAGGAAAAATGACATCACAGAAAGGGTAGTGGATAAGTGAAATAGCCTCCCATCAGATGTGAGAGAGGCTAATACAGTAGAGCAGTTTAAACATGCTTGGTATAGACATAAGAATATCCTTATAAAGAATAAGGGATCAAATAAGGTTTAAGGTTATCATAGGTTAATAAAACAATGTGCAGACTAGATGGGTCAAGTGGTTCTTATCTGCTGTTTCTATGTTACATCTCAAATCTCATATCAAAATACTCTCCCACCCACTTAGATCTACCTCTGACCTTCACCTTGTCTTGTCTCTGGTAACCACCTCTCACTCCCACCTACAAGACTTCTCCCGTGCTGCTCCCCACTTATGGAATTCCCTACCACACTCAATCAGACTTTTCCACAGTCTTTAAATCTTTAGATGTTTTTTGAAAAATCATCTCTTTTTTAGAGGTAACCTTATACTCGATAACACTTTTCACACTAATGCACGCTTACAACTGTCCCGATCCCCACTCTGAGCCACATTTGCTCTTATTGTTTCAGCTGTGTCCTGTTCCAGTTAGAATGTAAGCTCTCTGATGTGCAGGGTCCTTCATACCCTTTGTTTTCATGTCTGTATTCATTTTGTCTACCTTGTATGTCCTTGTTTTATGTATGTACTGTTTTCCCTACTGTACGGCGCTGCAGAGCACTGTGGCGCCTTACAAATCTACAATGATACTAATAATAATAACCCTGGAGAGGTTGCTCCTTTTCCCTCTGACCATGCTTTAGGTACTCCAGTTGTCCAATCATTTCATGGTTTATCGTTCACCCAGTTGGCCATGTACCAACAGGAGCACAAGGCAGGCCCCTTTCTACCAACATGAGTTATTGGTGGAATCTTGAAGTACAACTCCTGTCCCTCTATGTCAAGTTAAACTTGATTTTCCCTGACCTGCATCTGCCCATGGGCTGAATTGATCTACAAGGCTCTGTCCCCTGCCCTGGCCCTTTTATTCCAGATTTTGGTTTTGCAATGCCTCAACCGCCTTTAGTGAGTTGGAGGGAAGCTCCTAGTGTGCAGAGCGTGGTTTTTAGTTACTCTATTGTATATTCTAGTAGGCAAGTAGCTCTCCAGGAGTCAGGTCGGAGGAGTCAAGGCCTTGTTTGGTGTGAGGTATGGCGCAACAGGTCTAGAAGGAACCTCAGGCATCTGGTGAGAACTCAGTAGAGAGTGGCCTAGTGCTTTCAGGCCAAAAGGGCTACACCTCCTCTAATAGCAAGGAGTCTTTATTAGCCACAGGTAAGAATGAAAAGAACATTTAGCTTCTTAAGAGAAAGCTTGGTATTCACTATGGTGGTAAAAAGAGTAAAAGGTCCTTAGGAATATTAGAAGGAGAATTAAGGATAAGATCAATAAGGGAAGAATTGTGGATATGTTTACTATTACAGGCAAAGCGAAAGGAGGTTTGCTGCAGCCAAAATGTAGAGAATGCAGTAAATGATGCTATTAGCGTGCTTGAACCCTAGGTAATTTATGAATCATTTGAGGATGCCTTAGATATACATAAAAGCTACGGGATAGTAGCTATGATGAATGTAGACTCAACCGTTTGTTTTCTGTAATTTCATCCTAATTCATGTAAATTTATGGGTTTTAAACTCAAGGATGGGTTTATATTGACAAATGCTTGCCCATGGGTTGTGTGGTGTCCTGTGTCTACTTTGAACACTTTAGCTCTTTTTTTCACTGTTGAATTATCATATTTAGGAATCAAAATTAATATGAAAGAAGACTGTTGCAACTTGCCATCTGACAAGGTTATTAAATTGAGAGGCCTGTTGGACATGTTTGATAGTGCCAGTAAGGTTAAATTGAAGCAGGTTCAATCGTTCTTGGGCTTGCTAAATTTTTCATGTTATACTAGTAGGATTTATTGTAGAAAGCTTGAGAGGGCATCATTATATTAGTTTATCTAGGGAGATAAAAGAGGATTTTATAGTTTGGCATGTATTTATCCAGCATTTTAATTAGGTTCATTTGTGGGTCTCTCCTCCCATGTCTAACTGTGACCTGCAGTTGTTTACGACACTGTCATGCTTGTAGGCTTTGGGGACTGAACTTGAAGGGTGTTGGTGGTACTGACCTCTGGCCGCCTAGTTGACATGAGATATCCCCAATAGTGGCAGCCAATGAATTGTGGGATGATAGCTTACAAAACAGGAATATAGCTTTTGGGTGTGATAATGTAGAGGTGGTATAGGCAAAAAATAATCTGCAGGCCTCATAACCTCCGTGATAAGGTTAATTATTCACCTGATTTTGAAGTGCTTGCTTCTTAATATTAATTTCAAAGCTTGGCATGCTGCTGGCATTGATAACTGTGAGGAGAGCAGGATGCTAAGGACACAATATTATAAATCATATGCAACTGCAATGACCATCATGCTGTGTAAGGCTCACGCACCAATATACATGTAATCGTAAAGTACGCAGTGGTGGGGTCACAAGGTTCACACTTTATTATTATGCATCGTGCGTATGTCATATTTCTGGGTTGTGATGTTATCTGTGAATTATGGCATATTAAGATGTAATGTCAGCACGGTGGCTTAGTGGTTATCACTTCTGCCTCACAGCACTGGGTTCATGAGTTTAATTCCTGACCATGGCCTTATCTGTGTGGAGCTTGTATGTTCTCCCATTGTTTGCGTGGGTTTCCTCCGGGTGCTCCGGTTTCCTCCCAGAATCCAAAAACATAGTAGTAGGTTAATTGGCCGCTATAAAAAAAAAAGGGAATTTAGACTGTAAGCTCCAATGGGGCAGGGACTGATGTGGGTGAGTTCTCTGTACAGTGCTGCGGAATTAGTGGCGCTATATAAATAAATGATGATGATGTTGATGATGATAATGATGATGTTGTCTAAATTACGTCAGGTGGGTGACATGTAACAAATTTGCAACGAGTATTCAATGGTTCTGTGCAAGTTAAATGGCAGACTTTGAGTATAGGTATTAGTTGGGTAATGTCGTAACTTAGATGGTAAAATATACATAATTAGTAGCAAAGTTATGCATTCTGTTACAAGTGGGATAATATTCTTAGATTGTGTTTTCAGCAGCCTTATGTCCTGATGATCATTTGTACAGGCCAGGTGGAGTACACCTCACAGAGGAAGGCTTTTTCTTATTATTGATCTGTTTAGGAGTCTTGCTGGGCTGGGAAGGGTCACAGTTGTTCGTGGGTTGCATTACCTGGGGTAAGAACCTAGCTGTGGCAGGTAAACATGCAAGTCAGCAGCTCTATGGGTTTATGGGGCACAGCCTGTGCATGCAGGTCCCAGCTACTGAGCCTGGAGGGTGCTTCATGGCTTAGAAGCATGGCTGGGAGCTAATTGGTTTACGATTTTCTTCGCCAACACTAAAATTGATCTAATTTAATACATTTGTGACCTTTCTCCACCAAGCAAGCCTCTTGTATCTATATTTCGTAGTTAAGTGATTGCTTGTCAAGAGAATCATGTAAAGGTAAATTTGGATTTAACTGCTGGGCGGCTTAAAAGTAAGAATATGATTTATTGGGGGAAGGGGTCATTTGTTTTGTTTAATTTACTGATTGGATTAATTTCAATTAAGATCTTCAATCAATATATGCTATTCATTACATCTGATGAGGTTAAGGGTTTCAGAAAATTTTGTATGGAGGAATTTAATTGCACCTTTCTATGCCCCCACCCAGCACTGGAGGCAGTGACTATGGTCGCTAGCATTAGGCTACTGACCAATAATCTACTCCCTGCCGTCACCTAGACTCAATCCCCAACTCAACTCATGCTATGTCAATTTGTCAATCCACTCACGTACAACACAACTCCAGGCAGGAGTAGACCATATTACTAAAACCTGACCTCACACCACAACAAAAAGTGTTAGAGAGCCATTTTATTACAGTGTCCTTCCCCAAAGAAAAAGGAGGGATATCTGGTAAACCACTGCCTGGTACACCCTGCACCAAGTAATCCAGGATAAGTAAAAATGTAACAAATAATTTTATTCATTGTGTGAAGATAAGTGGTTCCCAAATCACTCAGACATGGTATTAGAGGAAAAACAGAAGGATGATTTATTCTGCAGAACAGGATTAAATACAGCATGGTCCCCTTAACAATAGCAACAAGTGAGGAAATCAGTTCACATAAATCCAGTGAGATATGTTCCACAGCACCTCTCTGGCAGTGGATCACCTATTGGCCAAAGTCAGTCACACATGTGTCCAGCTCCCACGGTAGCCTCTTTTATCACCTCATAATCCCACCTTGAGAACTGCCTGCCCAGGGGAGTTGCAAAAGGTCTCGATTGGTGGGCTTCTCACACTATCCAGCCCCCTCCCCTACCTCCCCAGTTGTCTTCCCTCAGGCGACCCCTGCTGGGTCCAGCTCCTGACTGCCCATAGAGCTCACTAGTGGACAATAGGGAGCAAACAGAAATAACAATGGTAGCTTAATTCACTCACCTCCTGAGTGTTCCCTGTGGAGGTGGGATTTAACCCCTGAAGTACTTTTCAAAGGAGATGTTATAGTGCCATCACTGATACTTCCTGATAACAACATGGCTAAAAAGTGCAGTCCGGGTATGGATTAGATTAAGGGGTTGTAACACTGGTTCCATATACCATGCCTGTTTTTTTACACATTGTAACATGTATTTATTTTTCTTTTGTTCTAAACGTACAACTTGAACAGCTGGACTGTGTATCACTACAGGTTAGTAAGAGGCTTTATTATTGCTGCCATAACAACTGTCAATTCTCACTATTCCCTGTTGATCATCGCTGCATGCTGCTAGTGTTGAGTTCACAACCCATTACAGCTTTTTGTCACTTATTGCAGGAATGTCACTCGTTTATAATCAGAGAGATGCAATAACAGGTCAAAACAGCAGTTTAGAAAGAGACACTTATGTCTAGTATAAACAATGACACAAAGGACATTTGTAAAGGTTACACTGCTTTTTAAAATTATTTAAAGTACTCGTACAGAAGCTCATTTTAGACTTTCTCATTTTGTCCCTTTTAGTTGCATTTTTTTTAAAGGTGCACTACCATATACTAAGGATGATGTGAGTGGGAAGACCAATCACAAGCAGCAATAAGAAGATTATGGCTGTAATTGGCCCTCCCTCTCACAGTGGCAAGTTTAAATTTGCATGGACCTCCTAGATAAGGTAGGGGAAGCTTAGTAAAATTGTTCACATAGTACAGATTTAAAATATACAAAATTCTACATTAAACTACAACAGGAACTTTTCTTATTTGGAACTTGATACACTCACACTTCATCTGCACCCTATCTAGCCATGCTGTTCATGCTATCAGTTTCTTTTGCTGATGGAAATTTCACTTTAATTAAGATTTCAGTTTAATGGGCGTCCTTTCATCTGTGACATGCATTAAACTAGCGCAGTTCTGCTTCCCAAACAAAGTCAATAAAGGAAATGAGTTACAATAGAACTGTGTAATTTCTAGACCGAGGCAGATTATAAGCTTTATGCTTATCTGCAGAGTTCTTGTCAATGTCAGTGTTTGTTTTCTCCTTTAAACTACTTGTGTAGCCTCCTTGTTCTTTACTGTCTTTGTTGACATTTGATGTTTGTTCACTGCTCACTGACTGCAAAAAAACAAGTATTTCTCCATCTGTCATTGTTGTCTGTGACTTTTTCAGGCTTCCTTTTAAAAAAAAAAAAAAGGACGTTTTGATTAAATATAGGGCTCATTAACACATGGGTAAATCATGGGTAACTAATGTGTGTTTTAGATGCCTTTTGGTGGTTTTTATGCATTGCACTTAAACAACAAACTACATTGTACTGATAGTACAGGGTAACATTTGAGAAGTAGGTTCTTCCACGTTCTAAAATTGTAAACGTGGCATTAAAATTTTATTTTTAATTTGGTGGAAACAAGCACTTAAGAAACCATTCATCCTCTCTTAATGCAGCTTTCAAGTGTTAGTGGCATAGTAACAGTAGCAAGGCGTGAATGACCCCATAAAGCCGAAAGTAGGTTATATGGTTCAGTGTTTTTTTTTTAGAAGTTATATTAACTTTTTTTTTCTCTTGTAACAATAATATGTGTCACAGTAAGATTAATTCTCAACAAGAAATAACACATTTCTGGCTTCCAGGGAAAAGCTATGATGTCTGTACAGCGCTGCGGAATTAGTGCACTATATAAATAGCTGCTGCTGCTGATGATGATGATAAAGGTGAGATTTCTAGAGATTAGAGATTGGAGGGTATCCATGTTTGTCAAAGAAAAAATTGTACTGCTCTGTAGCAGCTCTATATTGTATTTTCATCCTGAATTAATCCTCATTATAACACACAAGCTATAATAATATTGTTAATAAGAGGTTTTTGTGACCTGTATAAAAGGACTTGGCCTAAAGCTTTCTCTGTGACTTTTAAATTCAATACAACATACAGTAGGGACTGCAGAGTGCAATTAAATGATCTTTAATCAGCTTCAGTCAAACAAAGTAAATGTAATTATTTGCAGGAACACAAGAAACACCTAGCCCCCATTAAGGCCCTACCTCCTTTCTTGCCTCCTCTCTGCCCAATGGGGTACTAAGCCGATTGCCAATGTTACTACTCTTTCAAAATGAAGTAAACTGGCTTCCCTTTCCCTACAGAATCCTTTTCAGTCTGCTCACCCTCACCTACAAAGCTCTCTCCCACTCAACTGCTCCATACATCTCCAACTTCCTCACCATTCACACCCCATCCCGTTCCCTGCATTCGGACAATGCCCTTCGCCTCTCCTTCACTCTGATCACCTCATCCCACTTTAGAATCCGAGATTTCTCCCAGGCTGCCCCCCTCTACTGGAACGACCACCCACTCCATCCGACTGTCCTCTAATTTGTGTACTTTCAAACGGGCACTTAAAACTCATCTGTTACTCAAAGCCTACCACCCATCTACCTAATCGTCTCTCCATACTTGATCTCATCACCTCTCTTCCTCTGTCCCTCTACTTGCTCCTCTTGCGATTGATCCCTTCTGACTCCCCATAGTGCCTCCTGTCTATTTGCTCTCCCTTTAGGATGTAAGCTCTTACTAGCAGGTCTTTCTTTCTATTCTTCTCCTCCAACGACACTATGCAACCTATGTTTGGAGCTGTTGAAGTACTGGTATTTTTGTTCACTGTTCTGTACTTTATTCCTCTGTATGGTCCACTATCTGTTTTGTGCGGCGCTGCAGACATCTTGTGGTGCCCAATAAATAAAGATTATTATTAATAATAATAATAATAATAATAATAATAATAATAATATACAGTCCACAGTCATTACACTGCTCAAGTCCGTACTCAGCCAAATGTCATTATTCCTCAAAGTGGTACCAGCTATCCAGGGAAAGGTATTGCTCCTGCCTCCATATCTCCCCTATAGCAGTCAATGATTGGTGTTCTATAATCCAAGACACTCCTGAGCTCCTTATTGGTACTCTCCAATGACATGTCAGTTTAACGTTTGCAACTTTGTAATGTAGGACTATCCTGAGCTTCTGTGTTTCCTAATCCAGTCTCCTTGGGACATACCTCTTGTCCTTTAGTTTCCAACTAGTGCTGTCTCAGCTTTCCTCGCTGTAAGTAAAATATTGAGATAAATATGATAAATATTGTCATAAAGTCACAGTGTAAAATGAAGGACCAATAAATACATTCAAGGTCTATAGCACCAGCTGCTGGTCAGAGATGGTACTGCAATAGTCATTCTGGCAGAACAATTAATTCAGTGCTGTAAACATGTGTCATTTGAGTCAATTAATCAAGTGGATATTTACAGTGTGTATGCAAGACAAAGTTGACAGTTAAAGGAACTCAACCAATATTTTTTAATTATCTGTTATACTATAAATATTGGCTAGAGTACAATAATTAATAGTATAAAAATAAAATGTCAAGGTAATATTCTTTTCTCTTAGATTTTTCTATCTTGATTTTCGAAATATCACCTAATAAAATATCTTGCTGTGTTCAGTCGACTTGCTTCAGGCTATCTGTACAGAAATCTGGTGATGAGATCAATGTCCGGTTTGGTGAAATTGGACAAGATCCTACTTTGGCATGCTGGTAATGTAGCTGGGTTGCTTCTGGCATCACCGATGCCTGTTAGTGTGATTGGAAGATGATGGCACACACAGACTGATTGTGGTCATCGTCAGATTCATTTACTAACATGCCCTAATAATGATCTTATTGATATTCATAGGATCATTAGCAGGTGTGACATTCACATTCATTTTGGTGCCACACAAGCTGAGAGTGTGTGATCAGCTAAAGGCAACAGTTGTATCTAGATAAGGGCTGTCTAACTGGCAGACCATCCATATTGACAGTACAACATCTCTCTATTCTCTGGTCAGAGATAAGAGGAGGCCATGCTGCTCTTTAACCTATCCTTACACATATAACATGGGAATAGGGCTGTTCTCCTGGTCATGCAACTACATATGGTGGCCATTGGAACTAAAGATGGTATGGGTATGTCCTGTATGTCTGAAACATTGGTCTTTATATAATGAGCAGCTTGCCAGCTGTGTACAGTACGCACTTTTTTATAAAGTCCACACTATTTGCTAGTATTTGTGGCCTATCATCATATGTGTCAAATGATTTTGCCTCTCTGTTAATAGAAGGTGTGTGTGCTAGTCACCCAATCAGAATGTATTGGGTCTCTTCCAAAAGAGGTGCTTGGACTGTTTGAGGATTGTTGCCAAATTGGCTTCAGAACTGGTCATATGGTGATTGGGACAAAAGACCAAATTGTGACATGTTTTGAGAGTTTTAATGCCTACTTTACTGCTATTCATATTGTAATTAATATCAATTGTTTATGGCAGTACACATTCTGGTCAGGTATTGGAGAAAAAATGGAAACACCTGGGTAAGTGATGGGTACCACATATATTAAAAGCAAAGTCTTCCACACAGGTGTGGCTCATTAATAAAGCAAAGAACATCCTAACATGGACAGGGAGAGGTATAAAAATGCTGTACTGTCCTGGTTGCCTGAACTATGGCTAGTATGTCTGCTAGAGGAGACCTCAGTGACTCTGAAATCATCATCATCATCTATTTATTTACATAGCGCTACTAATTCCGCAGCACTGTACAGAGAACTCACTCACATCAGTCCCTGCCCCACTGGAGCTTATAGTCTAAATTTCCCAACATACAGAGAGAGAGAGAGAGAGAGAGAGAGACTAGGGTCAATTTAATAGCAGCCAATTAACCTACCATTAAGTTTTTGGAGTAGGGGTGATATTGCTGGCACCAGTGTAGTGAACATAGTGCATAGTGGTTAAGAAGGAATTGGATCAATTGTACATGTTGAGAGGTGAATAATATGAGTGAGAGAACTTCAGTTTTAGTTGCTGGGTTGAAAGAGATAAAGTTGAATTTGCAGGTAGTTACGGAGTGAGGATATGTTTTGGATGTTTAGTGCAGCACAATGTCACATTTGGTGGTGTCGATTTTGTCTTCAGAGTAGTCAGCAAAGTCATTGGGAATATCTACTGTTGTTGGCACAGAGGGAGATGGGTTAAGCAGGGAATCAAGTATGGAAAGAATAGGCTCGGATTTGAGGCTTATGAGTATATGAGTGATGATAAGTTTATTGAGGGTAGTGTCAAGAGGTTGGGAGTTGTAGATAATTAAATCAGATTTCCACCTTCTGCGTTCAGCAACACCGGCTTTTCCAATCTGCTCCTATGAGCAACTCTCGTTGCTGTTTCATGATGTTGTTCGTCTGTGCCTAGTGTCAATGACAACATTAACATCAGCTCTACACAGTTCATTCCCACAAGGATCAGAAGAGATGGAAGCTGCTGTGAAGGCCATGACACTCCTGCTCTAGACACTGCAACAGGTAGTGGCCTTTGGGAGGCTCTGCTTGATGTACAAATGACAAGGGGAGAATAGTTGTGGAGTATGTGCTACAAGGGGAGAGAAATTACATATGACCTCCTCACTCTCCCCTTTTCACATATGCTCCCATCATTCTCCCCTTGTCACATATGACTTTCATTTTCCATGGGGGAGGGGAAAGTACTACTCTTGCTCATAGGCCCACTAAATTCCTAAAACTACCCTGACCACTCTCACTAAAGGCCAAAATAGGTGACTTGTGGGAACTTAGAAAGAGAAAAAGGAGAGAGAGGAAGGAGACAGTAAGGGCGTCACCTGACTGAAGGTATGTGTAAGGAGAAATTCTTCATCGGAAAGTGCATCAGCAGAAACTATGTCTGAAAATTATAGGCAAGATTTAGAGGTGCTAAGTGCCGCTATGTGCCGCTGGAACAGTCCGCCTCAATGCTTTTACACAAATCCTAATCATTTTCCCTTGCGTCACAAAGAGATGTCAGAAGAAAATGAACGGAGATTGTTATTGGCCAGCAATGTGTGCGGCTGGACATCAAGGTGATGTCCGACGGCATCTCTTTGCTAATTGAATATGCCCCATGAGGGCCAGGAGGGGTTTGAGGTATTTGGAGATAAGCAGTTTGTGAATGGAATTAAATTTGTTAAAGACTGATTACGAGTTCCAGAGGGCACGTGGGAACTGAAGGTTATATTTTTGAATCAAGGCTGTGGATATGAAGTTAGTAGCATTAAAATAATAATAAATGTGGATATGAACAGGGCTAAGGTTGGGAGATATGTTAATTTATTGGAGCAGTAAGAGCAGAAAGAACCACATGAGGTGGAATATAGATTTGTGCTTCTTTCATTTTTTTGGCACTGAGGAGTAAGATGCCGAGAAGAGAGATGATACACCACCGGGGAAGGGAAAACGATCTCAGAAGAGCTTGTGATTTATTTTCACATATAAAAATATAAATAAATGAAATACGTGCAACACTAAATACACATGTAAGAACGCAATCTTTTCTACTGGGTTTTAAGACATATGGTCAGGTTGCAAAATGCTTCAAACTCTAAAGAGATAAATTGTGGCAGTAAATAAGTGCGAGGAAGCAGAAGTACAATATTGGCTGCTGAGAGAGTTTTACATCAGAACCACTGATGCTGTAGTCATATTATTTTCAATTTAATCCATTTAAGACTGGAAGGCTTCCTATATAGACATCCCATGGAAATGGTAATGAATTAATATTGTTTACATAAATGGTGAAAATATAATTAAAAACTAATATTAATAGAATACAATAAATAAAATAGTGCCGACGTAAAACATATATATATAATAAGTGTAAAATAGAAAATAATAGAAGAAAACATAAAACAGTGCAAAGCATTAGACATATAGCTCTAAATATAACAAATACAAGAAATTGTTCAGAGATGGTAGAGAGGAGAGTGTGAACAATAGGTGTGCTTATGATAATAAAGGCTGTCCCGTTTATATTAGACCAGCAGTGGGCAACAGGCAGTCCACGGGCCACTTGCAGTCCACCGAGGTTTCTCTTGCTTCCCCCCAGCTGGCTGCTTCTGATTTTATTAGAATGTTGGGAGCTGACTACTTTGTCATGTGACCTCTTCTGCACATGCAGGGAAGTCACACGGCATACTCGGAGGAGGAAGGAGTGCACAGTGTACTCCCTCCTTCCTCTGTGCGGTCCCTTTGAAGAGTGGAGGGTCACTTCTGCGGCCCTACAGATACTGCGTGTTGCCTCTCACAACTTTAGACACTATAATCTTGAGCAATTATCTGTGGACACCACCTCCAGGGGCAGGCTGGGCCGGGGGGCAGGGGGGCATTTGGCCCCCAGCCTTTCCCATAGTGAGCTATGTTGGGCTGGGACTCAGAGTCATAAATGACAAAACATTAAAAAAAGTTTTTTTTTTATTTACATCCTATAAAATACATTGTTATGAATGTCTACTGTACACAAAATGTATTTTTACAGTTGCTCTTGATTGCAAGCACATGTTCTAGCTTGCAAATGTGACCGTCATCACTAGTAATCAGCACTTACACCAGACCTGTAGCTGATGCAAGTGATGTGACAGAAAAATATGTACCTTTGAGATGCTCAAAGCTTGAATCGGACGCTGCTGCATGCACTTGAGCTTGGCACGCCCTTTCTATACATTGACAACATGCACACGTCCATTCTTCTCACCATTCCGATCCTGAAATCATAGACTGTAGTAAGGTTACTTTGCACTCGAAGATGGAAGAAATGGCAGAAATGGCGAGTCCAGTTGAATGAATATCCTCTGTTGACGGTAAAGAACCCCCTGTCAGTCAGCACCCGGAGCAGAGAGAACACAGGACAGCTTAGGATTCCGCCTTCTGCTGTAGAAGCTTCAGAGTATATTTCAGGAGATGGAACATTGGAAGCAAGTCCCGTTCTGTGCCGTATGTTGCATAAAATTGCTCTGTGCATGCTCAGAAACAGACTTTACGCCAGTGAACGCAATTGCATTCAATTAAAATCCAACGCAAATGACACTTCCAACTGTCTACGTCTTGAAAGGCAGAACAACGAAGGGGCAGACGTACGTAGGCAATGTTCAGTAAGGGTGTGCTGAGGTCAAGTGCTCACACATTGGACCAATTGATGCTCGGGGCATCTCCTAGGTATGTATATTTTAGCTGTATCACTTGCACCAGCTACAGTATATATGTAAGTGCTGACTGATAGTGACGACAGACACTTATGCATACGCAAGTTTTGTTTGGTGCATATGCGCAGTACAGGAATGTGTATCTTACACAACAAAATCCAGCTGTGTATGAGCCCTAAAATTTGCAACATGTATTGTTGCCTCTTTTCTCCAAGCTTCCTGCCAGGTTAAATATTTTTAAAAATGCTCATTTGACCTCAATGTATGATATAATGTTATTTCTCTAACAAATGTGTTTCTTTTCTGTCCATTGTTCTTTTATATCGCTCTTTCTTCCTCTTTAGTTTTATAATTTTTCAAAAACAAAGAGATAATTTATTTCTAAAACCCAATAACTTAAATGGTTAAATACGTATAGAACTTAAATGCAAGTAACTTTCTAACGAAAGTGCATAGAGCCTTAAGCACCAATCACTCATTATGCAAATCAGTAATCAATGTTGCGCAGCCAGATGTTACTTTGTCAGTCTTCTCATCTTTTTCATGTGAACATTTACATGCATAGGAGTGAAAAGACAAATACATTCAGCATGTGTGTCGTTTCCAGAGGAAAAGCTAGAACACATGATAGAGAATATGACCAATGAACATTGGCGCAGTTTTGGTGCTGATAACAAGGTTTACAATCATACATATAAACATACAAAAATTCACCAAGAAGTAGAAAAACAAATATTGTACATTCTGCATGCGTTTGATCTTTTGAGCATAGCTTACACCCCAAAATAAATTTAGCTGAGATGTGTATTTATCCACGAGCACTAATTTTTATTGGCTTATTTAAAGCCTATTACTATTATTATCCTCAAAATTTATGACCTTAGAGCAGTGTTGTCCAACTTCTATACACTACAGTTTTATTGGGCTTATTTGTATCCACAATACACCGACTACATTACTCTATTACCACCTGTTATACAACTACCCCCTGACCAACATTGTTGTGTGACAGGATCATTTAGCTGATGAGTCACATTTACCTTTGCAGTCTAACTGGGCCGACTGCAAATGTAGACTTAACCTCATGTGTCAAACTCCCATTGTCCAATAGATTGTAAGCTTGCGAGCAGGGCCTTCTCACCTCTTTGTCTGTTTGTTTATTTCGTTTACTATGTTTGTCCCCAATTGTAAAGCGCTATGGAATATGTTGGCGCTATATAAATAAATGATGATGATGATGATGATGATGACTGTAGCCAGCATCCAGCATAACTGCAAAATGTCCACCGCAGTCCATTGACGAGTAAATTAGGATGGGGGTTGTTAGCCTTTACACCATAGAGACACTTCCGGAATCCTATCACAGCTTCTCTTCCTGCTTCTAAAATATCTTGTACCAACATCTTGGCAAACCAAGGTCGTTCTTCATTGACATATATAGCGATTTTGGTCAGCCTATTTTAGTTCAGTCTAATCCAGTGTTTCTTAACTCCAAGGACTGGAGATATTTTAGAAGCAAGAAGAGAAGCTGTGATAGGATTTTGGAAGTGTCTCTATGGTGTATAGGCGAACACCCACATCCTTACTTGTAGTGCTGGATGAAATGAGTCACACAAGAGTGAATTGCACAAGCGAGAGTTCCAGCTATATAAGGAAACCTTACAGATAAGCGTTTTTTTTTTTTATATATTTCTGGTACGCAGGACATAAGGTGGCTGGGTATACTGACTGTACTTGTTTGACGATATTACACTATATGGTTTTCTCTTTCCTTCATATGAGTACACAAGATTGGAGTGGATTTATATGACTACGGTGGAACACCCAAGCTTTGTGTATTGATGAGCATGTTTTCAAGTTGACATCTGGTACGCATATGCTCACACTTCGGCTTTTGGGACTACATTACCCTAAATACTACCCCTTCCACCCCGTTTCTGTAGAATTCTTATCGGTATACTACCCGAACTTTGAAGGGAGGCCTCCACCTTGTATGAAGGAGGTGTACATATATCTATCTATCTATCTATCTATCTATATATATATATATATATTCCAGAGGTCCTGGTATTTCACCCTTCCGGAATCAACAAGTGCTCTGCACATTTTTGCTTTCTCAGATTCACACAGTTACGTTAAACACCGGTGGCTTAACTACTACCATTATATATATCCTGGACATGTCCCCTGGAGTGCATTACCTACTAGCTGCACAATTCTAAAACTTTACAATAGCAAAGTGGCGTGCGACTCACCTCTGTAGTCTGAGATCCGCAATGGTCCTTAGGAGGAGCTGCTGCAGCTGCGCAGGTGCAGCAGCTCCATATCTCCTATCAAGAAGTGCCGTGCTGAGGAATGACTGTGGCCGGATCACCTGGTGATCCAACCAGCGGGGGAGGGGGAGCCTCATCTTAATACGGACAAACACTGTACAATGCTGTCGGTTCGGCCGCATTGGCAGTAGTTCCGCCACTGTTGCTCAGTTCCTGCCATATGTACCATAGGTAGGAACAAGAGAAGAACAAGGCTCATCATACAGTGTTGCACAAATTGTTAAACATCAAATGCATCCAGCTCATCTACTATAAATACTTGTTTTATTCCTCCTTCACACCTTGGAACCAGAATACACCACTGTTCAACTCCCTTAGAGAGCTGGTAGCAGATTATTTTAGAGAGATTACAAGAAATATTTATTAAGCGCCAAGGCATTGAAGACCTGGTGACTCAGGCCCCACAGGCTATAATTGAAAATTTTGTTTTACCACCTGTCCAGACTCAGTTGAAACTATTGCTGTGAGTTGACAGGAGATGAATGTTAATCAGGAAGTAAGTATAGCCACACATTGCATGAACACACAAGAGTCTGAGAAGACTGCTGAATCAGAGCCTTACCACACATATCAGAGGACGTGTGAGGGGTAGACTGTGAGATAAGGGCGACGTAGGGGAAAATCACACAGGCAGACAGCCAGACCTTTCCTGAGGAAAGGCAAACCCTTGATGGAACTACATCTGCAGCAAAGCAGGTAACTGGAAAGCTTAATGTCCTTACTGCCAGGCAAAACAATGGGTTGTTTCCTTTCCTAACTCTGTGCTTATCTCTCCTATACTCAATAAAACACCTTTTTCATGAGCTACCACAAGATTTATCCTTCTTTTTGCCTCCAAACTACCGGAGTGGCTGGTATACAACTGCCTGACCCATTTTATCTCCATTCACTCTCTTCTTGACCCTCTGCAATCTGGCTTTTTCCCTCTAAAATGCACAGAGGCTGCCCTCACTAAAGTGACAAAAGATCTACTCATGCTAAGTTGAAGGGACACTTCTTCCTATTTGTCCTTGACCTCTCTGAAGCTTTCAATACTGTTGACCACCCTTTTCCCCTCCACACTCTTCACCCCCTTGGTCATAACAGGACTGTTATCTCATGTTTACCTCCTACCTTTCTATACAATCCTTCTGTGTCTGTATTACAGACACATCCTCGCAGCCAATCCCTCTATTTGTTTGAGTTCACCAAGGTTCTGTCTGTGAACACTCCTTTATTCCTCCACTACCACCTCTATGCTGATGACACACAAATCTACCTCTTCTCTGCCATCTGTTTGTGCCAAAGAAATATTTCAAAATAACGATTCATTTTCAGCCTCAAGGAAGTAGCTGTTTTCTATACTACTATTACTCCTTAACAATATGTTATATCTTTCTGTTTTTCTAAACTTTGGAATATTTATTTGTATTTACAGTGCAAGTTAAAGTTTCATTATATACTTGAAATATTGAATTTATAATGTTTGCTAGGAGCTATCGTAAAACGTATTGGAAATATATGTAAGATTGCTCTATGATTATTCATCTGTACTTTGTTTCGACTAAGGGAACCTCTGATCATTCAACATTCTAGCTGTCTGAAGTGACTTAATAAAACTTAAAGCTACTTGAATTGGAAGGCTAGTCTTGGAGGAATCACTGTATTCCTGAAAAAGTGGGACAGATTTGGGGATAAATGTATCAAGCTGAGAGTTTTCCAGCGGGTTTGAAAGTGGAGATGTTGCCTATAGCAACCAATCAGATTCTAGCTGTCATTTTGTAGAATGTACTAAATAAATGATAGCTACAATCTGATTGGTTTTTCAAACCCGCCGGAAAACTCTCAGCTTGATACATTTACCCGCAGGTCTGATAAATGAAATGTTATACTATATCTTGAAATGTCATGATTTGGAAGACATCAACTCATGCTGTGATCTTTTAGTCAGCTGATGGATTGTGTGGCTAACCTGCAGGTCACACCCTGTGGGTATCTTGCAGTAAAGGAAGTAAATGTAATAGTGGTCATTACATGATACATTCAAATTATGCAAACCAAAGATTATAAAGCTTCCACTTTGGACAGTTTAATGCTAAACATTCTTCATAATTTTAGGTTGCATTTTGACCATGGGAGAAACATTTTGAGCAAACGCATTAATGGGCTTAATCAAGTGTCACAAATAAGCCACACTACAAAAAAGTGAAACAGTTTCTAAATGTGTCAGATTTTGGGTGTTCTCTGATAAAATGTTATCTCTTGTGAGGGATTCATGTGAAAGTGGTTTTAAAAAGACCTATTGGTAGAGATTACTGAAGTGATGCCACAAATTTCAAGATTTTTCAAATATGTCAAAGAATTTCCCACATTCAGATTGTTTCAACTTAAAGGAACATTTTTCAATGTAAAATTAAAATAAATAGTCATTGTTATTGATGTTTGAATATCCTGAGTAACAATGGTATACTTACCTGTTTCCTCAATGGCATTCTGTTGATGTCTTGCTTATCCATTACTTAATTTTCTGTTACATTGTTATTTATTCATGTCTTGCTTTGCTTCCTGTTTTGTTTTTTTTCTACTTGTGCAATGTACTAATTTGTTGACTCCTATCTGTATATCATTGCGATTTCTCAAAATAAATAGTTATAAAAAAAAAATAAAAAAATAATCATTTTAATTAAAAAAATTAAAGGTCAAAAAGAAAATAAGTTTAGCATAATAAATTGCTGTGTATGGCCAGTCTGAAGGTCTATAGATGTTCTGCTCTTTGGTTTTAAAGTTAGACAAACTATCTACATAAATAAATTGGAGTTGTTAGTGTAGTTTTAGTGACATATTTGTAACGCCCCCTGCGGGGAAAGACAGGGACAGACGCAACACAAAAGAACTCACCTTGAAAACGATGGTCACCTCCAGTCCGCTTCCGATTTCCCAGCTGCGATCCAACCCCAGCAGATCCGCAGCCACAGTCACCTCCAATCACGTCCCTTTAAGATAGAGACAGGGATTACGGCCGTGCCTACCAGGTAAGGGCTGTCCGAGACTACGGCAAAGAACAAGGGCACAGTCAGTCCAAGCTCCTTGCCGCCTCCTCACTTTGTTCTTGCCAAGACGCGGGGGACTACAGGCACTGAAGGCCAAGACTAGTCCGAGGACTAATCCCGCCTCAAGTACCTCACACACCTGCCGGTGAGGGCCTAATCGAAAGGAGGAATCGAGCGTGATACTCACCGGGACACTCCCACTTCCGATCCGGTTCTCCTGCACCTCCCCGACTCCTGCGGATGACAAGAACACACAGCCTCCCTCTACGCTCTCCGTGAGACTAAGATGGCACCCACCAAACTGGACCGACTGCAACAGCGACCCGACCCTAACAACGTTCTAATGGTCGGCAACGCAACTAAGTCAAAACACTAGGACTAACTAGGTGTGGTGCACTAACAGAACTGCTCACTTACACGCTACGGGGAACACCAGCCGGTATTCACAGCCTAAACCGGAGGGCGGTTCCTAACCCCCTCACCCAGGTCGTACCAAGAAGCTGCCTTCTTGCTATGGGGTCACCCACGGACCCTAAGGACCGGTTCTTTAAGCCCGGCTGAGGCTCCGTAGAACAGCACACTAACCCGCGGGCCGACTGCCGCACGGAACAGCCGATCGAACTGAACCGCCCGACTGCCTGTACTCGGGTATCTCACACGTGTCCCTACGTCCGGAACCACAGGTCCACCTGCACGGAACCGGCCTTGAGGACCCTGGATCAGAACCACGGCCGCCCCTGGAACTGCCTCAAGGTGTGCTGCACTGCCACCGACTCACTCAGCCACCCCCTCTGGGTACCAGTGTGACCCCGGGGACCTAAGGGACAGGGAAACTACGTGTGTTCTCCCCTGACTATGTGTATGCTGGTAACTACACTTGTCCCCACAACACGGGTTAGCACAGGAAAACCACAGGAACAAGAGCCTACCTTTAATGGGGGCCTGACGTCTTGCCCCTGGACACAGTTATGTAGCACACCCCAAAATACCGTAATGTAAACTATACTCGCCGCACAGACAGAATAAATACAGTATACAGTACTTTACACGCTACTTACCCGAGCACACCGCTGCTAGCCAACCAGCAGGTTGCTACAGCACCACAGGAGCCTACGCTCTACTGTACCTCCTAACCACGTGTGCTCACTTCACACAGGACCGCGCCTACACTCACGAGGCTCCCACGCCTCTACCACACACCACCAGGGCCTTATGCCCTACACACCATGGGTCTCTGCCCAGCTACACACAGAGCCTTGTGCTCTGATTAACGGGCCTCAGCCCCCTCTCTACCTCAGGGCTCTGAGCCCACTAACTAGGGCCTTGTGCCCTACTACCTAGGGGTCCTAGCCCCTGCCTGAGGCCTGTGGCCTCCCTAACTGACTGAGGGCCTTGTGCCCTTAATAGCCTACGGGCTACCAGCCCCTAACCAGGCCCTGCGGCCTTCCTATGGCCTCTAGGCCACTAACTACCTAAGGGCCTTGTGCCCTTGTACCTGGGCTCTCACGCCCCTGTCTAACTAATAGGGGCTTGTCCCCTTTATCATATTTACTAATGGCCTACTGGCCCACTAACTTCGTTGGGGCCTAGTGCCCAGGTCCCTGGGCCTTGTGCCCCTAATACTCTGTGCCAACGGGCCTTGTGCCCGACAGTGCCCACGGGCCTAGTGCCCGAATTAACGCTGAGTATACTTACCTGCTCTGCGCAGGATACTCAACTTGCCACGCCGTCTTCTGCTTCTTTCTCCGGGTCTTCCAGACCCTCCAGCCGGCGGCGCCTCTTCTCCTCTTCGGCGCTGTTGAGGGCTGCTTGGCGGGGGCGCTCTCAGCCTGACAAGGGCTCCCCGCCGGCGATCACTACTTGATTGGAGTCTTCGGGCGGCAGGGTAGCTCACGGCCCTTACAAGGGCCCCCTGCCGCCGCTGCCGCTGGTCTTGTTGCTGGACGTCTTGCAGAGACGTCCTCCTTCTTCTCCGCCGACGGACTTCTGGCAAAATGGCGCCACCCGGCGACTTATATAGTCGCCGGCGTGACGTCATCAGCCGGCGCGAGCGCTGATTGGCTCGCGTCGGCGCCAATCTTTTGAATGGCCGGGCGCGAGCCGCGATTGGCTCGCGCATCCGGCCGCTGATTGGCCAGCGGGGAAAGATGAGCCCTGATTGGCTCATCCTTCCCCCGCGCACGGGACCTGCAGGAAGAAAGTCATACTCACCGCCGCTGGATCGATGGACGGGTAAGTACTTCTCCTCTTATTTCTTCACCCACTTGCAGGGCTCATCTACCAGGGGACTCTTCATCCCCTTCCCGGGCGCCAGGCACATCTTCAGCCCCTCCAGGGGCATAGCGATGGCGGGCACCTTCGCCCGCTTCTCGGGCACCATCTCCACATATTGTTTATGTAATTCTAACATATATGAAAAAGTGAAATAGCCTCTAAAGAAGAAAGAGGGGTGGGGGCTGAAAATAGGGAGATATCACCATATTCATACCCAAACTATTTGTGAAAATTAGTACTGTCTAAATTCACAGATAACTGGAAACTATGCCTTAGGTTTTGATAGTAAGAAGTGCCTAGTTCCTAGGTTCCCAAACTGTGCGCCACGGCTCACAGGGGTGCCGTGGCGCTGTCACAGGTGTGCCATGATCAGGAAGAAGAAGAAGAAAAAAAAAAAGAAAAACTTACCAATCCGGCGGTGCTCGGGACCCAGCAACCTCCTCCCTCTCCGCTTCTCACTGAATGCTGGGCGTGACGTCATCACGCCCGACATATTCAGTGAGAAGCGGCAGGAGAGAGGATGCTGGGTCCCGGGCGCCGCCGGATTGGTAAGTTTTTCTTTTTTTTTTCTTTTTGTTTTTCTTCCTGTCCACAGCGGGATACAGAGGGGACAGAGCGAGGGGACACAGCGTGGATGCAGAGGGGCAGAAAGGATGCAGAGGGGGCAGAGTGAGGGGGCACAGCGCGGATGCAGAGGGGGCAGAGCACGGATGCAGAGGGGGCTGAAAGGATGCAGAGCACGTATGCAGAAGGGGCAGAGCGCGGATGCAGAGGGGCACAGAGTGTGTGGATGCAGGGGGCACAGTGTGTGTGGATGCAGGGGGCACAGAGTGTGTAGATGCAGAGGGGCACAGAGTGTGTGGATGCAGAGGGGCACTGAGTGTGTGAATGCAGGGGGCACAGAGTGTGTGGATGCAGAGGGGCACAGAGTGTGTGGATGCAGAGGGGCACAGAGTGTGTGGATGCAGGGGGCACAGAGTGTGTGGATGCATAGGGCACAGAGTGTGTGGATGCAGAGGGGCACTGAGTGTGTGGATGCAGGGGGCACAGAGTGTGTGGATGCAGAGGGGCACAGAGTGTGTGGATGCAGAGGGGCACAGAGTGTGTGGATGCATAGGGCACAGAGTGTGTGGATGCAGAGGGGCACAGAGTGTGTGGATGCAGAGGGGCACAAACTGTTAACCTGCAGTGCACCAGGGACAAAATGGTGTTTTACATTAATTAAATTACTATTACCCCACACTCACCACCCAAGGGTGTGTAATGAATCCTAGTGCTTTCAGCACTGGGCTGGATACCCCACATTTTGTTTTTATGTGAATCCCATCTCCCTAAGGAATCTAGCTCTGTGCTGACCAGCCTGAGGCTGGTTTGTCATTATGGCAGAGGGACCCCATGCTGCAGGTTTCCCTGCTATGGTGCCACCAGCCCCCGCTGTCAAAGCCTAATGCTGGTATTAGTAAATTCAGGGGGATCCCACACTCCCCCCCCCCCCCCCCCCCCCCGATTTTGCTAGTACCAGCCTAGGCTGGTAGCGCTAGAGTTAAGCGTTTGGGGGGGCTTGGAGGGTGCTGTTTTTAAATATTGATTTTATTTATTTGCTGATGTTTTAATTTAATTTTTTTTAAGGTAGTGCAGGTATTTGCCGCTTGTTTATTTCTTTATTTGTTATGCAGGGACAGTGGTAGTGATGGCGGAGGTGGTTGATGGGGGGAAGTTGTAATTGTTTTTTTTACATTTATGTATTATGTTGACTTTTTAACTGTGGCGATATGATGAGTATGTCACATTTCTGAATGTTGACATTTTATCTGTGTTGACATTCTTATTGTCGACAGTACGGTGTCACCATTCTGAATGGCGACATTTTTATAGTCACCATTTCGACTACGTCCCTGACTTGCATACACCATGCTGTATGTAAAAGTATGGTTGGGTGAATATCTGATGTACAGTACAGCAGCACTACATGATGTATAGTTTTATCTTGGTAGTGGAAAGAGGCCTGTAGGCCACATATTATATTGTCATAATCTACAGCTAGATAGGTCAATGAGGGCTTCAAACCACATAACAATAAAGCAAAATTATGGTTTACTCCAAACTCCCCCCAAAACATCTTTGATGAATTAATTATAGCAGTATAGAGTGTTGGCGTATATCCATTGTAACCCAAAAGCATTTTCTTCACACAATAAGTATAGTTAAAGTATAAATTATACTTTCAATCATTGTCACAAATATCTGTTTTTAAATGTAGCCTGCTTATCAGGTTCTAAGGCTAAATAAAAGAAAACACATTCAACCCTAGTCGTTGTCTTCTTTTAAGTTCCTCTTCAACTCCTCTTTGTATGAATAAAATAACCGGTTAAGCAAAAAAGTTCAAGGACTATTTTCTATATTATTTGATGTTCCAGTTATTGGAAATGCAGGAAAGTAATTTTGCAGTGAAAAATACGCTAGCAATAATTTTATGTCTATTAAAAAAAGAAATATTCAATCTTTTACTATAAAAAGAAGCAAAGTTGCATTTCAGGTGAATGTATTCAAATAGTGTATTAAACACATAAGATAAAGGAGTCATTGAAGCTTTAAAAATGGTAATTAAAATACATCATGTGTGTCTAATACATTTATTGAATCTTGGCTGCCAGAAAACGTGTTACTGTTTTCAACTTTTTCCGGATATTATTGTTGAGAATGAATCCTAGAATTCACAATGACTTGCTAAAGCTTGAGTTATAACCTTATTTGTGTTGCATGTCATTGACTAGGTAATATTTATATTTCAGCTAAGTTATTCCAGTAAAACAATACAGTTCTGTTTCTGTTCATCAACCATTGCTAAACATATTTATAGTGATTTAATGAAGATACTTTTCAGGTGCAGGATTGAGAGAGTTCTACTAGAAAATGTTATTGGCTTTTATGTATTACCCTTCAATAAATTCTAACATACATATATATTATTCATATTAACAACAAACACTAAAATTTACACCCAGCATACTGAAGAAAAGTGGCATTATGCATTTGGATAATATTAAAAATCCAATGTATTGACAGTGATACAAAAGATCGATAACAGACAGGGCCGGCGCAATGGTTTAGGTGGCAACGACACTAAAGGAGTGACATAATGTAACTTATTAAGTATAGGTAATGTTCGGTGGTGGACCTCCATGTCTGTGATTGGCTGGGAGAGGTGCTGGGCTATGATGTCACAGCCCAGAGCTTCTCTCCCAGTTTAGGTATAAACAAAGGATGACACCTCTCCTACTTCTCTCCTTCTAACTAATGTAAGAAGCAAGGGGGTAGGGGGCAGCCAGGGTGGGCAGAAAGTCTGTGGGTGCCATAGATGGCAGCGCTCCTGACTGCTTCTTACCGTAGGAGGTGGTGGGCAGCATCTCCTGTCACTCAGACTAGTAGAATGGTGCTGGATTGTGCCAGTGTCACTCTCTCTACCTATCACAGCACCAACTGGATGTGTCACAGGTAAGAAGCTGCTGGCTGCCGCACATCTATGCCAGCGGCTGGTGCCCAGTGTGGGGTACCTCAGAAATATTAAAAACACTGAATGAGTGGCACTATGTCACTCACTTGGTGTTTCAGGTGCCCAACCTAACCACTGGTGCTATAGGCGACTGACTAGGTTTCCCTAATGGTAGGGCCCAGCCCTAGGAGCAACACTCGAGGAAGTGGGGCACATGCCCAATGTGAGGGGGGTTTAGCGTTCCCACAGATCCTTTGCTGGCCATTATAAGAGGGTTAAATGAGTCATATAAGAAAGGCGCAGGCCTACAAAGTAAATGGCATTATGTGGCATGATGCACATGTTATAGCACAAATGCAAATATTTTACGGGAAATAATAGGTTTGGGGGGCCTTTATGATGGAATTTGTGGTGCCTAACTTCTGGCATTAAAAGTCATGCCAGGCAGTCATTGCTTGTTCCACATCCATCATCCTCTACATGTTATAGCTCTACTGCTGTGAGGGCTGCAGGATGCCTGCCCAGGAGATATATAACTATGAATGAATAGATTGTAGGTTTTTTGTTTTGTTTTGTACAGTGCTCTTGAGTAAAAAAACAGGAACATAATGGTAAAAAAACCTGATGACAAGTCTGCTCTAAATAAGATGTAAAGGGGGTGGAGCATTCTCTGTATAGAGGTGGGCCATAAAGCATTATACTTTCAGTGTAACACCATGTAAATCTCCCAGGCATACTTGAGCACACTTCAAGACATGTTTAGATCAATTTAAAAGAATACAATTTCGACACAGATATGACACATCTAATAAATATAGGCACAATGTCACTTTCATGATTAATTCAATGCAAACCTGAAGATCAACCAAGAAGTATTTTAGAGAAAAAGGCAACATTTATATGAATGATTGGGCTTGTCCTAAAGCAAATAGACTGTTTAAGTGAACATTTTACTCTTATCACCATGTGCATTCGCAGCCAACTGCAAAAGGTTGCTTTGTGTTTTGAAAGGAACATTTAGGAGCACATGTGCAAATATATATACTGCATGTCCAATATGTATGTGATCAGTAAACTACTAATTAAATGTTGATTTTATATCTTTAATTTAGACCTATAAAATCCATATATTAAGTCTACAGTATGTGATGGAAAAGAGATTAGTAGCTCATCGCACCATACAACATAATACTGCATAATCCCAACCGTACTGATCTCTGTAGGACAGTCACCATTTGTGACATCCAAAAGTGTCTAAACAATTTGGAGGTGCAGCCTTGGTAAAATCAGGAAATGGCACATGATACTGGTAGTTTGCCAATCTTTAAATGAACTTTATTATTAGCAGTGGTCCAAGTAGAAATTTAGCATACCACCATATATCAACGCACTTCAACCACTTATTATTAATATAGATCAGATAGAAGCAAAGCAACTTGAAACATCTTCCTGTAGTTACTGTGCATATAGAATCATTAGTTGTGTAAGCAATGCATTGCATTTACCATATGGATTTACCCCTGGGAGGAGTAAATCCAGTCTGAGCTATTGCAAACCATCCCTCTTCCTTTTTAATATAGTTTAGTTGAAATGAAAGTCTATTTATTGGTTAGACTTCCCTACCTCACATCCCTTTTTTTAACCTTAAATTTGAATCTGATTTGTATAGAAGTCCCATACATTTGCTGCAGGGTACCTCATATTATACTGTATATGCTAATCCTACAACACTCATAGCAGCATATTTGAACAAAATATTTTTAGCCATATTGAATATTTAGTAGCTAATCTCCGTATGGTCGTCTCCTTATTATTATGTCATCTTTATTTAATATAAGTTTTACATTTGATATTATGCGTTTAAATAATTTTGTACATGTTTTGTCCTGCATTTTATTTAGAAACAGCAAAATAAAACATATTGTGTCAGTCGACTGAAAATAATAATGTTAATAATTAATATGAATTATTAACCAATTAATAATGGTTGAATACCGATTATTCTCACTTTCATAAAGATCTGAGATTACTCTCATGAAATTGATTCTGCTCATATGTGGACTGCTTTGATTCCATTTTAATGAGGCCAAACCACTTGTAATGCAAAATATTTTATAGATAGATACTGCTGCTAAATATGACTTTTTGCAGCCAGAAAAATTATTGTTTCACACTGGGGAATATGGGACACCCCAAAGCACTTGTAGGGCAAAATATTGTATAAATTGATACTGCTAAATATGACTTTTGGCAGCCAGAAAAATTATTGTTTTACACTGGGGAATATGGGACACCCCAAAGCACTTGTAGTGCAAAATATTGTATAGATAGATACTGCTGCTAAATATGACTTTTGGCAGCTAGAAAAATTATTGTTTCACACTGGGGAATATGGGACACCCCTATATTGAAAAAAATGCCTCCTTTATCCTCCTCTCTTCCTGCTCTAACAATTGCTAATATAATTGGTAATAATAATAGACTTGAATAGATTAGAATTTAAATAATAATGCAAAGAATAAGGTGTACAATATTTGCTCTGTCCCTGCTCTAATACAGCCTGTGACCTAATCTTGCTCTCTCCCTCTGTCAAATGGCGATGGATTGCTGTGGAGGCGGGTATTTATGCATTTGAAATATCGCGAGAACCGAGCTCCGAGATCCGACGACGTCACAATGACGTTTTGCCTCGATTTCGATTCCGAACGGGCGGGAGAGTACCGAGCCTGCTCGGCTCGGTACTCGGATAGGCAAAGTTCAGGTGGGTTTGGATCTCGGGGAACCAAGCCCATCTCTAGTTTTAACATGGTACAAAGGTGAGAAACAACAATATAACAACTGATGCTGTGATATAGTGGTTATAAACAAGACAATATTAAAGTGCAAGAATGGTGTCTAGACAAGTGAGAGAACCGAGATATACCATGGGATAACTTTATACCTAGGGGGATGACGTACAATGGGGTAGGAGGCCATATCTCCAGAAGGATATAAATGCATTAGAGACTGTATATCACAAAATAACAGAGATGGCCGCTAACCAGTATTAGCGCAACTGAACTGGTAGGCGCGGAGTCTCACGTACCCCCGATATTCACCAGGGACCCCCACAAGGGATTTTGGGCTTAGCTGCAGAGGGTACGCAGGTCGCAGTTCTCCAAGACAGTCACCGGTGTAGCGACAGTAGTAGACAGGCGTAGTCAGGTAGTCCAGGTCAAATTCAAACAAACAGTGCGGTGGAGGGTCCAGAGAGAAGTCAGGTCAAGCCAAATAGACAAACCAGCCGGGCAGTGAGGTACCAAAACGAAACACAGGAGAATAGTCAGGAAGCCGAGTCAGAAACGAAGAACACTGGATCAGAAGTTCAGGAAGCACTGAAGCAGGAATGAACCAATACTCTGGCACCCAACATGTGTCAGAGGGTGCTCTATAAACCATAAGGTGCATCCTAATTGGGTGATGGAGATTTAGCGGTCAGACATGCTGACCGCCGACAGGTGAGCGGAGATAGCGTCCCGCTGCCTAGCAATGGGATGCAACTGAACAGAGCTTGCGCACGCATTGCGTGCTAGGAACAAGGAGCGTCCTGCTGCTAGGCAAAGGGACGCGGCTGCCGAGAAGATGCAGGCGTCCGTCTCCTGCACCAAGTGTCTGTGCGGAGACGGCGCCTGACACTGTACAAAAAAGGGCAGCTAAAATGGTGCATGGCCTATAGCACAAAACTTACACGGAAAGCCTAAAAGATCCTAATATGTATAGTTTGGAAGGGAGAGAGAGGACATGATAGAAACTTTTAAGTATATCAAGGGTTTGAACAAGGTACAGGAGGGAAACATTCTCCAAAGGAAGAGAAGTATTAGAACACGAGGACATGCACTGACACTGAAGGAAAAACAAATTCACTGAATGGGTAGTAGATAAGTGGAATGGCCTCCCATCTGAGGTGCTAGAGGCTAATACAGTAGAGCAGTATGGCCATGCTTGGGATAGACATAAGAATATCCTTATAAAGAATATAGGCTCAAATAGGGTTTGAGGTTACCATAGGTTAATGAGAAAATGGGCAGACTAGATGGGCCATGCCGTACTTATCTGCCGACAAATTCTATGTTAGGTGGGGAGGGGGGGTCAGGGGAGAATAGGGGAGGGAAGAGAGCGTTAGTTTGGAAGTGTGGGAGTGCAGTTTCTCTTTTCAAGTGCAACATATTTATTTGGGTTGAGAGAGAAGAGATCTCCAGGTGTCATCTGATTTGGTCTTTGTCATAGCATCTCTGTTTCAGCTTTTACCACAATTTACAGCAATTAGGACACTGCCCTAAAGTTGTGGGTGGGGAGTCACCTGCCTGTAATGGATTGGGAAGAAGGTAATACGTTACTTTTTAATAGAGCTGAATGTCAAGGTCACACTGAACCCTCTTACCCTCATGGTTCATATCTGAACATTTCTGTTTGGGGATTTAATGGTGCTTTAATTAAAATGTCTGCTTAGTAAAGAGAATTATGGCACAGTAGGTTGGGCACCTTATGAATTTAACCAACCTATCCCATTTCTTTCTCCATAAACTTAGATTGAAGCAGAAAAAAGTAAAGAGAAAATAAATGAACTGGATTTGCAGTAATAATATATTGGAAGTATTTTACACTTAATTAGCTTTATTTCTACCTCATTTAGTAGGTCAACACTCACTTCAGTTTCAAGAAAATAAAGCATAACATATAGCACAAAAGCACCTAATTGTATACATAATAAAATGTAGTGGGCTGGAAAACATACATCCTTTTCCCCTGTATAAATGACACAATAAAAATAAGCAATTAATATGCACAGTAAAGCTAACGCCGCTGTTAAATAAACAATTTTATTGCAACAAATGTTTATGCATTTTTACAAGTATCTCTTGTAGCAGTTACGGTTAGAATAGGATAAGTTACTGGTGGGTAAATCATTCGTATAAGCATTAAACAATAAGTTACAACTTGGATTGACTTATTTATACAAAATGCTGACTTCACTATATACAGTATGTAAAACTATTAAATTTATTAGCTGAGAAATACATTCACAGTCCATTTCCTGAACAGGAACCAGATTGTACAAAAAGTTGGTGCAATGGGACACTTGTTAAAAAGCAACATTTCTGCTTGATTTAAAGCCAAGTTTGAAAGAAACTGAATTTCAGAATGCCCAACTATTGGTAAGTTCTCTGTTATACGAGAAGATTGCACAGAGCTAGTGTTTTCAATTCCTACCTATACTTAAACTGCTTTTAGATTCTCTACTTGACAATAAAATACTGATTCATTCTTCAACAGAAGAATAAAACCTTTCAGTCTGTTAGGGGCAGGTATTACCTTCTGATCCTTGTATCAGGGCTGGCATTACTTTAAATGTATCCCTGGTGAAAGCATTTTAGCTTCCTCACACCACCAGTTTACAAAAAAAATATGGCAAGTACATTATTATTCCATTATACTAAAGTCCCTCTGGAATTACACCAATGCATCAGCTCAAAATCAATAGAAATTGCACCAGGTGTACTACAGGCATAGTAAGTGTGTGTATACTTGAATCCCACAATAGTGTAGGGATAGTGTTGAGATACTGTAGAAATGGCTTGATCAGTAAATTAGTTTATTAATTAG
This sequence comes from Mixophyes fleayi, assembly GCF_038048845.1. NCBI lineage: Eukaryota > Metazoa > Chordata > Amphibia > Anura > Limnodynastidae > Mixophyes > Mixophyes fleayi. Next base: position 399,673,781 of record NC_134402.1, on the reverse strand, counting down.
TAAAGGCTAAAATTGCATTATCCTATTTGTACACAATCTAAAAATTTAATAAAATGTAATATACACAATAGAGAATAGTGTCTGGACAGTGTTATTAATCCATGTGAAAGTTGCATTAACTATATAAAGTATAACTAAATACAAAAACTGTTGTTTTCCCCTTTAAAAATGAACTGGGAATATCCTTTGCTGCTGAAGACCAAATGAAAATATCAATTAAGTAATGCAAATAGGTTGCTGAAACTTAATATTAGTAATGTTAATGAATTAAGCTGGAGGTCAAACTGCAAACCGGTGGTAATCGTTAACTCGATTACCCCAATTACAACACCCACGAGACCTACAGCTAAAAAACTAATGTATTAAAAACCGATATAAATTTTAATAGACTTACCTGAAAACCGACTGTGCAGATCACCGATGGAGCAGCATGATGACCGCAAGTGATTTTGAATGAAGAGCTCTTTAGTGTCTTCTATTAATGTTAATTTAAAGTGGCAATGTCGGGACCCCCGTAGGTTAAGTGTTTAAACACTTAACCTGACATTGCCGCTTTAAAATAACATTAATACAAGCCGCGATGACACTAAACTGTAGTGCCGGACAGCTCTTCATTCGAAATCAGGTAAGTCTATTAATATTTATATTGGTTTTTAATACATTAGTTTTTTATTGGTAGGTCTCGTTGGTGTCGGATTTTTTTGCAATCGAAAAACCGTACCCAACCCCTGCAAACAGCCAATCCGAAGGTAGCTAGTGTTGCTGATAGCCATTATCATCATTATATATAATTTTCGCATCAGTCCTCCAGCACCTGCAAGAGATGCGTATGTGTCTACACTTAAATGAATCGCATTCATGTGAACATACCCTTACTGTACTCTGTCTAGGCTCACCCATCCTTTCTTTTCCCATTTCACCTTTCTTGGCGTAAGTCAATAATATGCATAATAAATATATGGATGTATGTGTATGCATTTTTAGGCTGCATATGCAGTATGACAATGTATCTGATGCATAAAAATATATATATATATGAGTCTCACAATGTATATGGTGCATTATTTTAATATACACATGTCTAAATAACATATCTATGTATGTTTCAGTACCCTAACATCCAGCCGAGTCTCATTATTCAAGGCTTTGACGGGACTTCTCAGAATTGAATCCCCCCATATGTTTGAAGAAAAAGAACGATATGATATGGGAACAATTTTTAAAAAAAATATGCTCTCTGTAGGGCTATTGGTATAAAACTCATGTAGATGTAGAGGGACAGTTTTTGTTTTTTTTAACCTATTGGAGATATCTTGTACTTCAATTATATGTACAGGGTATAAATAGCCTTGGATTTCTGCTGCAAATATGTTTAGTAAATCTCAAATACGTTATTTCCTATATTTTTTCTACCACAAAAGCTTTGAAAAAAGACATCAGCACGGCCAACTGCAGGACTGAATGTTCCAGTGACATATGGTTGAGCACTAATGGGGTTACATAAACAGGTGCTCAAACAGTTAGCCAAAGGATAAGTTGAAAATCAACTAGAAGAAAGATGTTTTTGTGTGAACATTGGCAAGATAAATTTGACATACATATGGTAAGTTCTGACACTATAATTATATTAATTGACTAACATTTTCCTCTATTATCAGTCACTTATACATATTTTTTTTTATAATCAACTTGTATAAATGTAACATTTTTATTATGTGTTATCTATCAGGTTGATATTGAAAATGTTTTCATGGTAAAGTGTCTAATTGTATAAAAAAATATAAATTGCTACTGAATATTCAAAATAAATACTCCATGTTTTTGCTCGATCTGTATGAAGGTCCACCCAAAAACTTCCATCTATAAATGCATACATCTCCAGGTAAAATACATTGTTTAATGTCATCCTGACAATCCACAACCAATTTGTTAAAAAGTAAAGTGGGATTTAACAATACCCCCGCTTCCTACATTACGGACAAGTGAAGCCACAACCCACATGCTTAGGAAACTTTATTAACTGGAATTAATGTGATATATGGACTCTGCCCATCCTTCCCTACCTTGTCCTCTTTTTCTTTCTGTACTAATCCTCCCATCCTCTCTTACTAATATGTTAAAACCTTAATAAAAATAATAACAATAAATAAATAAAAATCTCATATTGCATATGGCTGCTTGTCAGTTATTTTACAGTGATATAATTGAACATGCCCACGTTTATGATTACGTCACTCCGCACAGAGCAGTTTTCAGAACAAAGCAGCAAACCTGATAGTCACATTCTGCTTCCACAGAGTAATGAGAGATACAGAAGCATGGCTCTCCTACCATAGCAATGCATTGCAAAGGGGATGAGATAGAGACAATGATGTACATATTTCAGTACTATGGTTGCATATATGGTCATCTGTTTGTACTGTAAGAATGTATACTAGAATCTGCATGTAAGTGACTGGAAGGAAATAAATATGTACCATGTTTATGATTGTGGGTCCTATGTCTAAGATGTCTGCTATAGTGTGCTTGCTAACAGCATACTATACATATAATGATACATACAATTTAACAAAGTGTTAAATCAGAGCAGAATAGGAATAGTTTTCTCTGTAAACTGAAATCTACCTTTGTGGATCCTTTTACAAGGTGCCAATTTACACAAACATATTGGGGGGAATTGAATTCTCCCGAAGTCTCGCCGCACTAAATCTATTACCGTTATTATGGTAGTTTTAACCCGGCTTTCAGCTCGCAACTCAGGGAGCTGCGAGCAAAAATCTGGCGTTAGAACTACCGTAATAATGGTAATAATGCACAGGCCACGTTACTTTTAACAGTAACGCTGCCAATTGAATATGCCCCATTGTGGTGGTGAATTTTAAATGTGCAAACAGAATTAGAGATAGATGTAAAAATAAAGATGCCCGGTATTTGTGTGCTAAATGCAAAAGCAGGCCAAAAAATGTACACCCCTTGCATTACAACATGGTTTGCCCAGTTGCATGTTGTCACCCTTTAGCTGGATTAACTTTTAACTCTAAATGAGTCCCATAGTTGTTTTCTATTCTAGTAAATAAACCACAAACTGGATTATGTCATATCAAGAAAAGAGCATTTGTTAGAGCCATACCTAGATGACCAGGGCTGGTGCTAAGTAGCATGGCCCATTACTAAAGTAAAGGAAAGCTATTACCCCATACACATGCCACTCATACAAAGTGAAGTAATTACTTTCCAAATAAAGAGAAATTAAATGTTGCAGCACCCAAAACCTACATTCTCTACTCAAGGAAAGAATGGATGGTTGGAAAGAGCTGTCAGTTAAATGAACAGAGTACCACATTGATTATATCTTAGTAGAGACCCAGTTGCATATTGAAAACATTCAACAATATGGGTGTCCAACATTACTAAATATATTTATTTTTTTACTTTACATATATCAGTAGACACTTTTTAAAAAGAGTACAAAATAAGTTATTGGAATTTTTGTGTTAATTTTGTATACAATTTTATAGAGATCAGATATAGCGATCAATGTATACAGTGATGTACCTATCAAACATATTGCATTTTAATTTGTTTTAATCAAAACCATTAAGTAAAAGAGAAGGGAAACAGAGTGAGAGTTGGGGATGGGAATGGAAGAAAAGGGGGAGATGGGCGTATCCTGTGATTTATTGTTATTTTTAGATGTGCTTTACCAAAGACAAAAAGTACCTTTAGTATGTGGTTCTGTCTATTTGTAAAAACAGTCACTTCTCAGAAATTACATCACACATTGAAAATATTTCACACTAATATCATGATAATATTAATAGTAATGAAACCAACAAATAAATGTTCATGTTATGCCACACGATAGTGTCCTCAGTTCATATTATGCTACACAGTTGTGCTCCCAATTTCATATCATGCCTTATATTTGTAACTCAAATTCATGTTATCCCTCATAGTTGTGATATTATAAAAAATGGCACAGACAACAATAATGTCACATACAACATGTGTTGCATAAATCAGGCTGGTGAAGGCAACACAAATGTTTTTTGAGAAGCCCAAATGTATGTTCAATGACTGATATGGTGGAGGTTAGTGCGTTATTGTATGGGAATTGTTGTTCTGTGGCTGGACATAAAAGAGGAATGAGAAACCATGGTTGTAGAAGATAGGTGCTGTCTCCTGAAACTAGAATAAAAACAGTTTTGAAAGAAGCACCAATGTGCATTTTCAAGTCAATCTTATTCCATACACTGTGTCTGGAATATATGGATTTAGGTGTTTTTTTGCTTGTTTTATTTTTTTTAAAAAAGGGCGAGGGGATGAAAAAATATTATTTTAAATATACAAGCATCTTTGTGAAAATGGGGACAAATACATGGAGGATTGTGGCAACTATTGTGCTCTATGTACATTTGTATTTACATGACAAGATTCCTTGTAAAAATTATATGTTGATGCAAGACAAGCATGCCAGTAGTACCACTTGAGTACCTGACTAAAAGCAGCCTGGTATAGTCCTGCCACCACACCTACTGTGTTCTGGAAAGATCCAGATGCACAGAGAGCTAACACAGTCAATTTAGTCAGCAGTGGTATTGCTAGGCAGGTGCTAGGCACAAGGTCAATCTACACAATGAACAATGAAGTATTCAAGATGATGTTAGGAGGAAGCCTGAAGCGTCATTTAATCTCAGCATCAGGCATCCTAAAGAGGCTAGTAAATGACCTGTAGACCTGCTTCCTGGGCCTCCACTGTTCATAATGTGCATGCAGTGGCAGCCTTTGAGGGACAGCAGCAAGTGCCCTGATAAATGTCGATATGTAAGAAAAAGATTATAAATAAAAAGAAAAGATCAGCAATTTCAAATATAATGACATTTGTTTGTTTTTTTACATTTGAACTAGATTTAGGTGAATGTTACAAGAATTTACTTACAAAAAACGTGATTGTGAGTGAAATGACACCACAAAAAAACATGAAAACAACACATATGATAGAACTGCTAAAAAAGGCTTACTACATAATATACTAATACTAATATACAGAAATATAATATTTGAAATATATTTATTTTTCTTATTCTTGTGGCAGCATGGTGGCTCAGTGGTTAGCACTTATGCCTTACAGCACTGGGGTCATGAGTTCAATTCCCGACCATGGCCTTATCTGTGAGGAGTTTGTATGTTCTCCACGTGTTTGCGTGGGTTGCCTCCGGGTGCTCTGTTTTCCTCCCACACTCCAAAAACATACTGGTAGGTTAATTGGCTGCTAACAAATTGAACCTAGTCTGTGTGTCTGTGTGTCTGTCTGTTTGTGTCTCTGTGTCTGTGTGTTAGGGAATTTAGACTGTAAGCCCCAATGTGGCAGGGACTGATGAGAGTAAGGTCTCTCTACAGCGCAGCGGAATTAGTGGCGCTATATAAATAAATGGTAACAATAATAATAATAATTCTGGAAAAAATAATGTTCAGTTTTGAAACCCAATAAATCTGAATGTAAAAATAAAAATGGTACACTGTTGTGCACATTCAAAGACCGAGAAGTGTTTTTACAGTGTTTTTATGTTAGTGAAAATCACAGTACATTACAGTCACAATTCAATAATAGTAGAAAGACAATATCATTGTCATATAAATTTCATAAGCAACAGGTTAGGTTACTGAAATTCAAATAGAAAGCAAAATACACAAACACTATTATGTTTGCTTTGAAAATAAAACAATTAGTCCAGCCGCAGTTTATTTGTTTGCCTATTGATATTTATACTTCATATAATATAGCCGTGAGTAATGTGCTACCAGCTTGAATCGTGACTTTGCAACCATCCAATCAGAAGCAGCAGCAAAAGAGAACATCAGTGTCCTTATATATACAGCGAAGGTCACTGAGTAAAATAAAGTATAGTTTGGTTGCACCACAATGTATTGACATTTTTTCAAGCACTAATTATGCAAATTTCAAATTATGCAAATTTCAAATGATTTAGTATAGGTCTTTCACTATTACTTCTAAGTTTTCATATATATATATATATATATATATATATATATATATATATATATAAGTAGTTATAGGGCCAGGGGAATAATAATATTTATTTTATACTTTTTCACTTTTTCCTTAACAATATTTCTTTTAACCACAGGACATCTTGTGTATTTACCTGGGACTTCAAAAGGTCTCTCCGATTTTCAGTACCAATGCTCTAAATATCCATATTGGATCACATACTGACTAGTTCAGCAATACCTAATAGGTACATCTTGCCTGGATCTACTAGTGCTTCCTTCTAAGGCCTGTCTACTCTACATGGAATTGCTTGTGACATAATTTAACACATGGGGGTAAATGTATCGAGCTGTGAGTTTCCGGCAGGTTTGAAAAGTGGAGATGTTGCCTATTGCAACAATCAGATTCTAGTTTATTTAGTGTACTCTTGAAAATGATAGCTAGATTCTGATTGGTTGCTATAGGCAACATCTCCACTTTTCAAACGCACCGGAAATCCCCGTTTGATACATTTACCCCATGGTGTTAATCTTGAACGTTTGTGAAGTGATCTATTATGTACAGTTCCCGATTCCACCACAGCATCCCCCAGCTGTTAATAACAGTGGGTACAGGCTTACCTTTTATTATGCTCCTTATAAACAGAACTCAGACCTACCTGCTTGAATATATGCAGCTATCGAGGAGGTATTACTAAAGTCTTGATGAGCATAGAAAAAGCACATCAAAATTCCAAATTAAATTTTTATGCACCTTTTGTGTATTTTTCATACGTGAATGCCTGCTGGAAGTGTTAAATGATATTTTCTATTTATTTCCTCCCCAGTGCTCAATAAAATTTATAGTGATTAAATTATAAGCCACTTAGATGAGGAATTCAATTGACCGCGTTGCTAGTGAGAAAAATGTGGCCTGCACACTATTACCATTAGTACAGTAATTTTAATGGGGATTTTTGCTCGAGGCTCACAGAGCTGCAAGCAAAAATCAGCGTTGAAATTACCATACTACAGGTAATAATGTGCACTATTATCATAGTAATGGTAATAGTGCACGGGACGCGTTATTCTCACGAACAATGCAGTTAATTGAAATCCCCCTCAGAGCAACAGTTTTGTAAAGATATTGGCCCTTTTAATTTGACTAAAATGTTCAGAAACTAAAGGAGTATTTGTTTTTACTGTCGGACATAAGCCCCGTTTAAAAAGCCTGCTATTGCTATAGAGGGTCTAATGACTGCCCTTTCAAGGTTTTTTTTTTAGCTTATTCATTTATAGATAGAACATATATTTTTACCCTTAGGAGGGTAAAATGCAGCAAAAAAAAACTATGGGACATTCATAATGGGAAGGAAAAAGCAAAAGCACATGTCACAAACACAATATAGTATAATTGCAACTATGTGCTTATCTGGCACTACAGTAAAGTAGGTGGAATTACTAAAATATATTTTCTTTTCCTTCTCAAATAATTTTTTGCCCCCTAAAAAAACAATTTCCATAGAAACTTGACAAAATGTTTTTCTCATCTTTAATCGTCATCATCATCATCATTTATTTATATAGCGCCACTGATTCCGCAGCGCTGTACAGAGAACTCATTCACATCAGTCACTGCCCCATTGGAGCTTACAGTCTAAATTCCCTAACACACACACAGACAGAGAGAAAGAGACAGACTAGGGTCAATTTTTTTTTTGATAGCAGCCAATTAACCTACCAGTATGTTTTTGGAGTGTGGGAGGAAACCGGAGCACCTGGAGGAAACCCACGCAAACACGGGGTGAGCATACAAACTCCACACAGATAAGGCCATAGTTGGGAATTGAAATCATGACCCCAGCGCTGTAAGGCATAAGTGCTAACCACTTCGCCACTGTGCTGCCCATATTTAACAACAATAAATGATTTTTTAATTATTTATACCACAACATGCTTTTCATCTGATTAAATAAAATAAAACAGGATAAGGTCAGTTTAAATGAAAGATAAGGTTCATTAACAATTGCAAAATTAATGTAACATAACATACATCGGGCATTCGCACATCTGTATTCAACAAGGAACTGAGGAAACTTCTGTTGATGAATATGGGTCTAGGTCCGCTCTGCTTTAACAGATAATACATTGCAGGCTATGTCCAATACATATGTGAAATATAAAGTCACAAAGAACGCATAGAAAAAAAATTGTTAATAATATATAGTATTTAATGACAAAACATTAAAAAATAATAATTAATGAATCAGGCCAAATGTATTTATTTAAAGGGCCTGATGATGAGTTGGATGTATGCCAGTTTATGTAACGTAAACTATGAAAAATTTGCACAGCACTTGCCCACATACAGCGTGCACATGCATGTATCTGACACATGCGTTTGCTTGTGACTGGAGAGACGGGATGGGAGAGGAAAGGCGACAGTGTAATGTATGCTATGTACAGTAAGGATGTGTAAAAGCAAATTCAGCTAAGGAAGGCCGGTACAGATACCCATATAAGCCTATCAGGAGCCATATCTTTAGCACCTGCTAAAGGAAAATGCAATCACATACTGATGATAATGACAGTTAAGAGCACTAGTACAGCTCAGTAGCTGATCGGCATATTGTGAAACAATTTTTTTTTGCTACTTTCATACGAAGGAGTATTATAGCGAGCCTAAAAGCAAATGTTTTTTTTTCTATTAAAACAAATGTTAACAAACTTTTCTTGTGTTTATGCCAGGTAGTATGTATGCGTATGTGGATGTATGTTTGCCTGATGCAAATCTGATGGAAATCTAGCGGATATGCTGCAGGTGCAGAGCTGGACACATTTTACATGGCTGAGCATATGGGCATTAATAGGCTATTATACATGTGGCTTTTTGGATTTCTAGGCCCATGATTTCTATTAAAAAGAAATCACATTGTTTAGCTTTTCCTACATTCTAGGGAGAATACAATAAAAGTGTTACTTTTCAAAATAATATTAATTTGTATGCTGGCTTGGGTCTAATGTGCAAGTCACCAGGAAACACAATGGTGGGGTCACAAGCTCTCAGGGGCCCAACCTATATGTCCATTGAACCCAACATTCTATCCTTTTGTATGTCTGACAAATGATTTGCTTCATGTCTCATCAATATCTGATCAACTAGGAATACACTCTATCATTTCATCATATTACAGAATGACAACTGTAAAGTAGAGGTGAATAAAAGCATGATAAAGGTCTGAAAATGGTTTCCAAAGTTTAAAAAATTCCAAATTGAAATACCATGGGCAGGTTGTACTATATTATATTTTCATTTTTATTATGTATATTGTTATTGTATTATGTTCAGTATATGTCTCTTTGAGTAAATCACAGCATGACAGGCAAATCATTCAGGTCATTTCCTTCCTGATCTCAAAACTCCTATCAAAAAACTAAAGAAAAAAATATATATATATATCAAAATGACCATTTCTGGCAATTTTATTTATTTTCAGCTTTTATATTTTCTGTCCCTTTTTTTTCTGTAGCCTTTATAACACTTTAAAGAAATGACCTGGATGTCCTACTTTTCAAATTGTCAATTTTGTCTCACCTATTCTTACAGGATGATAATTATATTTACGAATACTGCTCTAGCCAAGAGGTTTCAGTGCAAAATTGTGATGAAGCTATAAGGTAAGACAATGAGAAAAGGAAGGGAATTCTTTTTACATTACAGGCAACACTGTTTACAAAGAAATATTAAAAAATGGTTATAGAGCTCACACTTGTACTGTAAAATGAGCATCAATCACTTGGTAATAACCTATTAGGTATGTCATTATTTCAGTTTAGCTGGGTGCTCGTAGTGCACTTTTAATAGTGCTGTAATAGCTGTGTTAATTAAGGTCAACCTTAAAAAAACATACCATAAGGAGATAATTAAATTACATTTTCTGCTCATCACAGTGCATATCATTTTGCTTTTATTGCAATGTTAATCTGTCTTAATGTTTAACTACAACTTGTCACTTCAGAAATACTCATTTTAATGGGAGTTTTTACTCGCTTCTGATATAAATAAGGCTGTTAACAAAAGCAAAAAAAAATATCAGAACATTGTCAGAACATTATATGTCTTTATCTCTACATATCTATATCTATATCAATCTATCTATCTATATTTATACATAAACACGCACACATATATATATATATATATATATATATATATATATGTATATATAAACTTTACAAACTGTAGTATAATAACATTACATCCTTCCATAATAATAATATTTTAAAAAGTTTATGTTTCTAGACAGTTATGCTTTATCAATACATTAAGTATAATGGAACTGTTTGTAGCATACCGACTTGGGAAATTGCTAATAAACAACATGTAAAGTCAGATAAACCCCCCAGCGTGTTTTATCTGAAATGAAAATAGCTCTATTATTCCATTGATGTTCGGCTCTCCCTGTAGCATCCCTGCCTTCAAATAGGTGTTATAACTCAGCAAGGGTTTCTGTTCAGTACATGGGCATATAATTTCCAGCATCTGTTACTGCTGTGCAAGTGAATAATAGTTGTCACCTGTGTAAGTCTATAGAAATATATATGTAATGTAGGTCAGACCACGTATGGCTCAGTAAGATTAATGCATAGTAATGCATATAAATAACTAGCATTTGGTTCACATATGTAAAACATAACACAAATATGATAACATACATTCCACAAATATAATGAAAAACACATTGCATACAGTACAAACATTGAAATATATCATAAATAAAGTGTATGTAATTGTTCATAGGCAGAAAGCATGAAAGCCACATTCAGAGTACTTGATAAAATAAATATCATGCATCAATAGAAATGAAAGTGGATTCATACACTACATATTGAACAAATAATCAAAACACAACATTGCTAATATTTTCTGCTTGTTACAAAACATTTTTGTCATATGCACTTTCTCACATGACAATATTGAGAAACTGTTCTTATATCATCTTGTCAGCAATGTTTATTTTGTTGCCCTTTGGTACAACTAGAGCTGCTTAAACCAGCTGCTTATAGTTTCTCTAACCGGTTCGTCAATGCAAAAATAAAAAAATAAACTTGAACCTGCTTGTCATTTTTTGAGCCTATTCGACCATGTTTGAGCTGGGTCACATGTGGATGTGAACCAATCAACTTTTTTGAAATTAGCTCATTTTTTTTTATTGTACAGAAAAAAGAAAGTTACATCATAGCATGCAATTACATCATGACCACAATCCGTAAAATTAGAGTTTTAAACAGTACTAAGGAAATAGCTGTATGTAAGGGAGGAAAGGGGGAAAAGGGGGGGTCGAAATCCAGAAAAAAACAATGTCAAGAATCCGATATTAAAATGAAATATCCAATAAATTAGATTACTACCCGAATTGCAAACTCGACTCATTCTGGAGCGTAGTAGTGGATGTGTTTATAAATAGTGAGGGTTAAGGATTAAAGGATTAAAGAAGGGAAATGGATGAGGGTGGAGAAAGAACAGTCTCCAGCTCTCCAACTCAATTAATGATACCAGTTTTGCTTACAGGTTTTCTTAAAATACATTTCCTTATAAACACCTCATTAAGGACCATTTGGTTCCCTCATAAACTTGCATGATATGAGATTGAACAGGTTCATCTAGTGTACCTATATAGGCGCCCCACTTAGTGTGAAAGCTTGTGACTCCTTTTTCCAGGTCAGAGAATGTGGCACGTCTTTCAAAATACAAAGTCTCCATCAACTCCTTTTTCAGTTTATTACATTCGGGGATGTATGTGAAGTCCATCTGCCCAATATGGCCTTTTTTGCCAATGTAACAATAACTGTTAAGATCAATTGTTTTAATTAATCTATCAGTTATTCAGATATGGTACTTTATTTTTAGATGATTTTTTAAATATATTTATTATATACTTTTATTGATATTTATTATCTGTTTGGTGTATATATGTTGATGTTTGATTCATCCATTCAATAATATACTATACATTTATAGTAAATAGTTACAGTAAGTACTTAGCGCTGCTAACATATTTTTCCCATTTCTTGTCTTTTTCTGTGGATCTGTCAGTTAGCCATTTATTGCATTGGTAGCTTACAATTAATTATTTAATTGATTTAGGGGTAAATGTATCAATCTACGCATTCTGCAAGTCGCAGATATTCGAGGACTTTGCAGGACAGATTTAAAACGGCAATCTCTTTACAGGCAAGTTTTGTCTTCATGACTCATGACGGACGTCCATTTCCATTGTGTATCTTATGTGCAAGTTGCGTTTGGGCATGAATCAGGCCCTCACTGTTTACAGAACTTGATTTATGTGGAACATTTAACTTAGTTAGGTTAAAAGGGGATGATAAATGGAAAGGACTCTTCAAAACAGTACCTTTATTATAAGACGGATAAATGTATTTTTGAGAAATCCCAGTGTCTTCTCATGGATACATATGAAGTTTACACTATTCTGAATTGGCTTCACAATATAGGTCTTGGCTTTGCTAATTATTAAGACAAATTAATAAGAAATGCTCCCATAATGGCTCTCACAAAAAAGGGGGTTCACAAATTGTCAAAAAATCAATCTGCTTTCCTTCCTCCACTCAAGTACTGCAATATGCCAATCCTCCTTGCCCATTCTTTTTAGATATGATGCCTCAGGAGTTGGAGTTGGAGCTGTACTGTCCCAATGCAAAACACCCTGCAAGAATCATCTTTGTAGTTTCTTCTCCAATATGTTTCTTCTGGCAGAAATAATGTGATTACAGATCAGAAATAACTGATTAAACAAATAACTTTACAAGAGTTGAGACAACTGCTGGAAGGTGCATTATATCTTATTTCTAAATTCACTGATCATAAGAGTCTTCAGTATGTTCAGATAGCACAATGCCGAAAACCCCATCAAGTTTGTTGGGCACTTTTCTTTTCCCTCTCAGACTTCCTCTTCAATTTTCACCCTGGTTTAAAAAATGTGGACGCTTTCGTGCTTTCATGTTCATTTTATTCACTCACAACCCTTGGATGAATTCACCCATATAACTCACCCTTCCTGTATCAATTCTTCCACAAACATTTCTTTATTAAAGATTCCGCTAGGTAAATAGTGTGTAGCACAGCAAGTTTTGCTTTTAAATTATTTAAAGTACTCTCCTGGGCCACAATTCCATGTTTGTTATGTTTGCTAGTTTTCTGACCTTAAAGAAGACATTGGAAGTGATCAGAGTTACTGGTGGCCAGGTCTTCAGAAAGATGTCACTAAATTTATTTCTGCATAAAATAATGTCTTCCATAAGTTATTATTATTATTATTATCATTTATTTATATAGTGCCACTAATTCTGCAGCGCTGTACAGAGAACTCACTCACATCAGTCCCTGCCCCATTGGGGCTTACAGTCTTAATTCCCTAACACACACACAGACAGAGAGAGACAGACAGACAGACTAGGGTCAATTTTTTTGCCAGCCAATTAACCTACTAGTATGTTTTTAGAGTGTGGGAGAAAACCGGAGCACCCAGAGGAAACCCAGGCAAACACTGGAAGAACATACAAACTCCTCACAGATAAGGCCATGGTCGGGAATTGAACTCATGACCCCAGTGCTGTAAGGCAGATGTGCCTTACAGTCCTTTTGTCATCCTTCTATATTGGTTCACTAAAATCTCTCCTGGAACTAGAGCTAATTATGTACTAATCTCCTATACTCTCACCACTTATATAAACTCCTATTACTCCAATTGAAATCCAAATAGCAGTGGGCATTTAGCTCTCTAAGGGAATGGTGACTGCTATAGATGAAGATCTCAAGACAGTTCTAGGAATATATTCTGCATCTGGCTTCTGTCTTAAAACCCACAAAAAGCATCTTCTCCTGGCATAGATCATTTAGAAATATTTAGATATAAACAGCACTGTTTTAGTTAAATTTCATGGTAGACAGTGGGTAACTAGGGGTTTGAGTGTTGGCAGGGACAAGTTTTCTGGAACTGCAGGATTTTCTTGGAAAGGATCTCTATCTGTTGCTACTTGGAGAGTAGATGGAAGTCTGTTGTGGAATTATCCTTTCACTCAAGCTTGTCTCAAGCTCTTTTTAAGGGCAACCCAAAATACATATTTATTCAATAGTAATGGGCTCTTGCAAAATTTACAAGTCTATATGTTTGAAATACTTGCATACCAATGAAGCAAATTGTGCCATTTCATGCTGAACATATTGGTTTTGTGCCATAATTTCCTATCTATTGATCAATCCTTGCTATGGTTTGAGGTTGCTGGATATATATGGAACATGCATACAAATATTATTGTAAACAGTATAGAAATTTGAAAACAGTTGGATACCAGAATCCTAGTTTATCAACATGCTCTTGCTGCAGTAATATGATGGAAGCATCAAATTGTTTTCTGAGAGCTTCTAAGTTGAATTTGGTATGGTGAGGCATAGAAAGCAGGAACATAATTTGAGAGCTGGTAGGTCACTCAGCGAACTCACTATGGCATTTAACTTAAATATAATCAGCAAGCTAGTTTCAAGGGAAAAAGAGAGGAGTGATACTAACATCTTTCTTTCTCATTGCCTGCCGTGGTGAAGGGAGCAAGCAATTTAAATATGGTGAAATAAGCTGCCTCACAACTAGCTGCATTACATGTGTATGCATGTTCAACACATTTTTTATATCTCGAAATTTTAAACATTCAAAAAAGGAATATAAATATAAATAGTAAAGTATGTTAAAAATAGATAAAAGTCCATCAAGTTAAACCTTTTCTAGATTATAAATGAGTTGACCCAGAAGGAGATAAGCAAAGCTCCCAGTAAGATAGGCGGTATTTAATCTTATATAAAATGCAAAACAGACCAGCACTGCCTAATCCCAATATTTGTATTGATTAATTTTGGCAATTTAATTATATTTATAACTAAACATTTTTAAGAAGAAAATGTTGGGTGAGGCAAATGAGGAGACCAGACATGGATCCTGTGTGTTTCTGTAGATTCTGGCTTAAATCCACCTTCATTGCTGCCAATCCGAAGGATCATTAGTCATAAAGATAAACAAGCTTGTTGTGCTTTTTCACTCATGTCTCTAATATCATCCTTTTATTGGCCCAGACGGTGTTTAGGCCTATACCATAGTGACCTGAGGCCTATACCATAGTGACCTGAGGCCTATACCGTAGTGACCTGAGTCCTATACCGTAGTGACCTGAGGCCTATACCGTAGTGACCTGAGGCCTATACCATAGTGACCTGAGGCCTATACCATAGTGACCTGAGGTCTATACCGTAGTGACCTGAGGCCTATACCTTAGTGACCTGAGGCCTATACCATAGTGACCTGAGGCCTATACCATAGTGACCTGAGGCCTATACCGTAGTGACCTGAGGCCTATACCGTAGTGACCTGAGGCCTATACCATAGTGACCTGAGGCCTATACCATAGTGACCTAAGGCCAACACGGATAGTACAGACCTTTATACAGGGCCCATTCTCTATCAGATCCCACAATGATGCAATACACCACCCAGCCAACTACTACTACATACAGCCACACTTTCCTCAGATTTGTCTGTCTTATTTGTCTTTGAAATAGCCTGTGACACCTGCGGAACCAGACTGGACAGTACCCCAAAGAAATACATCCACCACTAGCCCTGTTTGAATCAGTTAGAACTGACAAAAGGAGCCTCAGAAGTGCCACGGTGATGTGAATAGCCTATATCATACTCTCAATTAAGTAGTGCATACCTGTTATACTATAAGCCCATCTCAGAGCTCACCTCTCTCTAACAACATTTTTTCTCTGCACCACACAGCACACCCTAATAGAGCCTAGAGCCTAGTAGAGCCCATTTGTAACTTGCTTTGATTAGGGTGCCTGTTCGTTGCATATTCTTCTTCGTTAGTTGGCTGCCATCTAGTGTCATAGTTTGATATCACATTCAGCATACCTAAATAGTGGCTCATCTCTTAAGCATTCTGCTTCTTCTACTTTTATCTTGCTGATTTTATCCAAGCTGTAACCTCTTTGTACGAGGGAGTGAACATCCTCCCATTATCCTCTCATTCTGTATCTACTCCTTAATGACACATCTAAAATGGCCAATAAGGGAGAGCAGTCTTCTGTAGTGGAATCAGCTAGTATTTTGAGAGGCAAGGGAAACAGTCTAAAGCAACTCTGGTCTCATCATCCTTACAAATGGCGACCCATTCTTCCAGTCCTGAACCTCAAATTGACTAAGAAATTCCCCCAGCTCTGCAGGGCCTAATCAACTTGCTATTTTAGGACATTAAATCGGCTTTTCAACTATGCCAGGCAATCACTGACTTCTGCAAAGACATCACAGAGATTGGGAAGCATAGTGTTGCTCTGGAATCCAAGTCAGTTGACATCTGTAGGTCGCTGGCTGGGAAAAACAGAGAAACAACCTCTCTTCACAAAGGCTTGGAACTGTGACAACATTGAAAACAGGGCTCAGAGGAATATTATTCACCTCAAAAACATCCGTGGGTCAGTTGATGCTCAAGCTCTCAATTATTTTCTCAAAGGCCTTTTCCAGCCTAATGCCTCAGATCATCGCCTACTGGATAAAGTCCACAGATCCCTGCAGCCTAAAGTTGCTAAAGACCAACAGCCTTCGGAGACTATGCTATGCATGCACTTTTCATATAAAAGCAATGTATTGCAGGCTATAAGAAATCTTCCTTCAGTCTCCTACAATGACACTGAAGTAGAGCTATCTGCAGATCTGGCGTCAGTGACAATTCAGAAAGGCAGGGAACTTTGAGATGTCACCATCATCCTCAGACAATTTGGCTATTGCTTTAGATGGTGCTTCCCCTTCAATTTTAAAGTCACAGAGTCGAGGTCCCTCTTTGCTAGAAATCCCAGGCAAGGTGTTACAATTTTGGAGAAGCTACTCCTTGGCAGAACACCATCTTCTTCACCTGCTCACTAAACTTCTTTTCACCCTCAGAGGCATTCCCTGTCCCAAGCGAAGAGAGATAAAGTAGCTCTTGAAACATGTACTTTGTATTGGATTGACTATACCTATTTCCCCCCCTCGTCCTTCATATGTCTTGCAATGCAATGAGCCTGACTCTGCATGGTTGCTATTTTGTGTATTATGTTTTGTCTTTCTCTTGCAGACCCTGATTTTCATTACTCCTATAAGAAGCTAATTTGTCTTCACCACCCCAGTGACTTTGACATGATCCTGGACCCGCGGACTAGATAAATCACCTATCCTGTTTACCTCGTCATGCCACATCCAGTCAGCAAGTTTAGCAAAGACATTTTCTGACCCTCTTAAAGCAAATTCTCTCTTGGACTCTTGGCATATAGTAAATGGCTCTGATAGAGTTTAAACCTTCTACTCTCATCCCCACAAAGATTACAGCGATATTATTTGTGTTGATTTCCACCTTGCCACCAAAGTTACTGATGCTGATGTTTACCTATTTATTTGCGCTGATCCATTCAACTGCCCTCCCTTAGCCTGGATGAGGCATCTTGCTTAGTCCTACTAGTTGTCGGGAACTGACGGATACCGTTACAGAATTATTCATTCAAGGAAGCACCTGATATGGCTCCCTCAATGGTTTGGGATGCTCACAAGGCCATAATCATGGGTAAACTCATTAGTATAGTTCTTGCTAAGAACAAAGAAGAGAAGCAGATTATCAAGAAATTGGACTCCTTTTCTCCTCAGCCAGCATCAGGGGTCCCATTAAAAAGCTCTCGTCTGTGCGGGATACCCTTATTGCGTCCCAGCCAAGAAAGCTGCTAGATCCCCTAAATGGGTTCAATAGCATTTTACAAAAATAGTGATAAAGTAGACTTCTTGACAGAAAAACTAGGCAGAGATACAATCTGACAAATTAAAAGCTTGAATGTTCAGATATTTTATCACCCAGATTTAAGTGTCAAATCAATTTGAAGTTTCTATTGGAATTCATACAATTTAGGTGCCTCCCACCCACCTGATCTTGAGCAAACAATTGATGATTACCAGCACTCATGCAGTTCCCCAAAACTCCCCAGAGGCTGTTTAACTCTGAGATGGTAGATACCCTCCGCTCTATGAAAGTTAATTCTGCCCCAGGTCCAGATGGCCTCCAGGCAACATATTATAAGAAGTTTGGTGGTGGTCAGGGCTCCATACTTACCCCTCTGTTCAACTTGATTCTGCATGGTGAGACCGTTGACCCTGCCATAACAAGGGACAAAATATTGGTTATTCCTAAGGAAGGCAATGACCCTTCTCTATGCAGCAGTTACCACACTATCTAATTATTAAATGTAGATATAAAAATCTTTGCTAACAGTTTCAACACGGTCCTACCATCCGTAGTCCACCCAGATCAGGTTGGTTTTGTTAACAAGCAGCAGACAAAGAGAACATCCATTGCATCCATTACATAAATAAGTGCAGGTTACCATCACTCATCCTCTCTCTGGATGCCGAAAAGGCCTTTGACCACGTTGGGTGACCCTTTATGATGAGAGCTCTCTCTTCCTAAGGTGTTCGAGATAGGTTTCTTGTGGGTATTTCAGCTCTATATCCCAATCCCACAACCTTGGTACTGGTGAACGGGTGTCCCTCATCTCTTTTCTTGATGAGCAATAGGATTTAGCAGGGATTCTTTATATCCCCCCTTATCTTTACACTCTCACATTATAAGGATGTGGATGCCATCCTTATCATAATAACAATTAAAGAAATTAGTCTCTCTGTGCCTCGATCAGTCATTATGTAGTATATTGTAAAGTAGCTAATTAAAGTGCCTCTCTTGCAATGAAATGTTAATTTGAGTTACTGAAATTGATAGATTGATTGATCAAATTATTATATCCATTTTCATGTAAAGTACCATTAAACATAAGAGATATTAACGAGTGAGTGTACCATCTCTTTCGTTATATAAGAAGATTGTTTTAGGTGTTCTAAATTGAATGTTTTACTATGTGTTAATTTTCTATGGTAGATATTTATGTTATGTCTTATATGTTTTTAGGAATAAAAATAACTTTATGCAATATTCTGGATGGTGGTATTAATAATTAATGTATATACTTTATGTGCTCCTTTTTGTTTTTCTTTTTTATATATGTAACCCCGTCACTGTGTGTAGTGTAGAGGTGCAAGGTTAGGCAGTACTCCTCCTTCTCAGCCCTGGCTAGCTCCTGGCATGGATGTAGATGACCAGAGGGTCCCCACACATGCAGGTTATATTTACAATGTGTCTTTGAAGTTGTTGGGACACAGGTGACGTGACTTGGTCGTGCAATGCAATTAGATGTTTCAATAGTTTGGGCCCCAGATCATCTTTATATTGTAAAATAAACTCTTTATTTACACTCCTTCTTCACTCCAGCACACTCTTAAATGGTTGATAAAGTAAATATGTACAGTTTCTATATACATCTTCTGTCTGCTCCTGCACAGTTTTTAAGGGCTATATGGACAGAATATCAATGGGGCAGTCACATCCAAAATGGTGGCTCTCTAGCTCCTCATCTCTCTCTCACAGCAGTGTTCACTCACCCTTCCTCTGCAGGGATAAATATCTCTCTCCCGTCCTCTGCGGAGGTAATATCTCTCTCCTGTTCTCTGCGGGGGTAATATCGCTCTCCAGTCTTCTGCGGAGGTAATATCTCTCTCCTGTTATCTGTGGGGGTAATATCTCTCTCCCGTCCTCTGCGGGGGTAATATCTCTTTCCCATCCTCTGTAGGTGTAATATATCTCTCCCATCCAATGCCTGCTGCCTCTCATCCTGTCACATTCTGAGGTAATGTATCCCTGACATCTGCCCCATGTCACTAGCATTCTGTCTGTGATGTTGTACTATGGCTCCTAGTGGCAGTAGGCGATGGACCAGCTCCCCAGATTGCAACGGGGGTCCTAAGACCTTCTCACCTCTATCCTCTGTCCCTGGCTCACACTCTCTCACACAGAGATCCAGATACCCTCAGCTCATACCAGCCTGATATTGCTAAGCAATATTCCCAGCGTGTCTCCTTTGGGTCTTAGTGCTAGGATATTGTATTAAAATGTACTTTGCGCACACATCCTATAATCCACCTCTCCCTGGCGATCTGATCTCGCTGTAATAGAATGGCCAACCTGTCTCCGCTCCCTCCCCTATTATTCCTCTTTGGGGTAACCCAGCCTTCACACCAGGCTTGTACACAACATATGTCCTCTGAGTGAGCTGGGATGTGAGTCCTACTTCTACAACCTGTGTAAGACATTCATTTCTATCCAAATATCTGCCCTAGGTGATTTGCCATGCTTCTCAAAACGGCAGTTCCACCAGTACCTGCAGGTTATACACTTCTTCCACTCTGTTACGTCCAACCTATTGGTCAGACACATATTAGTGGAACTGCCCTAAACTTCAATCATTTTGGAAGAAAGTCATCCCCTAGCTACCACTGTTATAGATTCAGATCCCACTTGATATTAATCATATTCTGGTTCCATCGCATATCCAAGGTTTCCCTAAACACTCTCATAGGTTGCTCAGATATATCATGTGTGCAGTGACATGCCAAATAGCTGACTCGTGGAGGAAACCTCTCCCTCCTGCCATCATCTCTGTCTGAAGCTGTGTGTGGCACATTATTAAATGGAGCACATAGCGAGTATCATGAGAAACTCCTCTGCATCTTTCCACAAAGTATGGGCCCCATGAGCCTCCTATCACTACCAAACTCTTCTTGATCACTAAATTCGTTTAATCTCTGCCTCCCCTGTTAACGAAGTCCATCAATATAGACCCTCTATTGTGTGGCCTAAACCCTCCCCTCGCTACTTACTCTCTTCTGTGGTCCCCAGTCCTCTTGACGCTCATCATATTATTAGTAAAATGTGCACAGCCACTCCCTGTTTGTATTCATGCTTTGTCATTTTAGTTACAGACTGATATCTATTTTTGCTTATACGTTTGCTTCTGCTTTCTGACTGTAACCTTCATCTATGGTTTACGATGCCTTCAATAAACAGTATTAAAAAAAAATAAAAAAATGTTATTGTTTATATTCCTCTGCCTGCAATTGCAAATGCATTTATTTTTTCCCATGTTATCAAATTGCAATAATACAATTTTGCTTCACATATCAATTGTGAAAGTGAATATGTTATTTATGTTCTAACATGTCCATTTGATCTCCAATATATTTGAAGGACCTTTAGAGAATTAAAAACTCAACATGTACTGTAAATAAAGTAAGAAATATTCAAAACATGAATATGACATATAAGCCCTTACTTATTTACTATTTATTTGATATATACCATAACTTTAATCTGGCAAAATTAAAATGCATATGTATTGAATTATTTTTCCAAATACACATATAGGACATAGAAAACTGATGCTCTTGACAATAAAGGAATTTTTGATACATATCTTATGCCATCCAATACATTATATAATATATAAACCTTTTTGATGTTTGATTGTCCCATTATATTATTATTTATATACATTTATTAATTATTTTTTTAGACCAAATATCTTTTTTGTATTGTTTAATTGTATTTATGCAACATATATTTTTATCTTTAATATTATAATATTATTCCTAAAATATTATTATTTACCTATTGGCTATTTACAAATATATTAATATAGCAATTGTTTATTGGAAGTATTATTTATGAAATAGGCTCTATATAGAAGACTTTATATTCAATTTGCTAGATTAGTGTAAAGTATTATAAAAACCATCTGCAAAGAAACTACCCACAATCCTACTGAATAAGCACATCACAAATGGGAAACAAGTGCAGGGCTTCTAGGTAATTAAGTGGAACACATAAGAGAGTGTTTCACAGCAGGGGGGAGGCATTATTCCTTATTTGCATGAGTAATAGTCTTTTGTCAAATAAATTTAAGCATTTCAGTATTTTATTTACCATTGTATTAAATTATGTTTTGGTATACTTAGCTTTTGTTGAGTTGTGTCATCTAATGGAATTCTATCTATGAGAGTTTGCTGCATGGGGAAGGAGTTGACAGTATAATGTCTAATTTAGTTAAATAACATAATGGATGGAAGTTATTAAGCAAATAAAAAGTAAGTAATGTTTAAACACAATATATAATTGTAGAATATTGTTATGTTTCTCACTCTCTGTCATTGATGATATATGTCCTATCATTGCCATTGAATTGAAAGATATTATTAACTTTGATGACTAGTGATGCCAACGTTTGAAAAAAAAATAAGGATTTCTTTTACAACTATTTATACAAATAATGTATCCACACAACTGATTTATTATACTATTTTATCATCGCTATAGTGAATTGAACCATTAACATTCTTGTTCAACATGTTTCAAATAATGTAAAATAGTCATACATTCTAATATAACTTATACAAATGTATTATGCTTACCTTATTGCATTTACACTTTAATCATGAAAAGTTGTCAGGACATATGTGATTTTAATGGTCTGTAGGCAAGCATTGGGTTAAGCATTGGCAGTATAGTATAATAGAAAGGTGCACAGTCATGGGTACCCTTCTAATATAAAAGTCGCTCTACAATGAAACTATCTGTGTATTAATATAATATTATAATTCTATAAAAATGTTTTTATAAATTAATAGTACATTTTCAGATGTGTTAAGTATGTAGGATCCGTAAGGGGCAGAGGAAAAGTGTTGGCATAGTGACATTGTTGAATACAATTACTATTTACTAACACACTTTTACATTTTATTGTTTATAATTCACAAATTTTTAAAAAAGTTTGTATATACAAATAGACCTAATATACTTGAAATTGTGTGCAAATCTTGTGTAATCTTTTTGTATAATCTTGTCGGTAATGTATGGAAAAAACAAGTTGTTCCAACAAAAACATAAGTTATCTCAATTATTTTTAGTTTCTCTGACTTACCACACACAGACATAAAAAAATAAAAATTATATACAGCGTGATTAATTAAATGTCTTAATGGCAATAGGAAATGTCACAGCTGCAAGCTAGAAGGAAGTACTACACAGAATGTGCAATAGACAGACTATAACTAAGTAAGTGGCATGGATGAGCTTTGTGTTTGATACCACCATCTTCCTGCATGGGTTTCACAAGCTTCATATTACTAATTCTGCTTGGTATGAGAGAATTGAGAAGGTTAATTTTGTTTTACCTGTTGTCACACCTCTCTTGCACCCCCCATTTCATTTAAATGATATAAGAATGTGAGCACAAACATCCTCCGTATGTGTCCTCAAATGTGTTCTGATGGTAGTAATGTAAGATATTCAGTAAAAATATCTAGATGATTTTACTGGCATTTCCGTTTACAGTTCTGGTTTCATCACCTGCCATAAACATTCTCTCCGCTCTGCTGCCGCCTGTCTTCTCTTTAAACCCCATATCACCTTCTGCTCTGTCACTTCTGTGATACATCTACTGTTTTGCATTGAATTTCTTCAACTCCCAAGGAAAGACCTCAGTACACATAAGAAATCTCTTCCCATGTATTAAAAAAATTCTTAGAATCTTCAAAGAAGAAATTTAAAAAATGTATTTATTAAACTTATTAATATCTTACATGTTAGTGCAGATTGGCTCATGCTTCAGCGGTCTGTATCAATACATCACCATGCTATCTTTATAAATACAGAATTATAATGCTTTAGAAAAAAGATGTGTTGAAAATGTATGTGGCACTTAACATCATGCATCAAACGCCTACTGTCCAATAGATTGTTGCCAGAACCCTTTTACCTCTAGGTCTGTCTGTTACTGTTTGTGACCAATTGTAAAGTGCTGCAGAATATGGTGACACTGTAGAAATAAATGTTATTAATAATAATAAAAACAGTAATATTAAACAGTGTAGTTAGATGGTTCATCAGAAAGTGGGTTGGATAGCAGGAGGGATTATATATTGGGTTGGGGAGACCAATGACATCAAATAACCTATAGAATCTTGGGAGCTATTTAATTGAAAAAGATATTTTGAGAGTGTAAGTTCATCATTGCAATATCTTTTGAGGTGATGCCAGACATGAAAATTCCTGGAATAAACCCCTAGAACCAGGCTAGTCTTGGCCTTTGCCTTTAGCAGCCCTCTTTCCTGTAGAGTGGAAGATGCTAACCGGTACTTGGTTGTCCACGGGTCTTTCGGCACATAGTGCTAGTAGCTTATTTTGGAGCTGACTCTGGTGCAAAATGTATAGGAGACACCGGTCATGATACAGTACTGTGACTAATAAAGCAGATGCTCACAGATGTCTGGTATAAAGTATGAGGGCGGTCTGACAGCCTCCAAGAAATAGTCTAAGCAAATACAGTGGTCCGGTGGTGAGCGTGATTCAGAGAGAAGTCAGGTCCAGAGCAGAGAACAGGGCAGGCGGTTATACAAAAAGTATTCAGGCTCCAGAGCAAAGGTAAGATATGGCAATGATCAAGAGAGTATTCAAGGTCCAAAGTAGGATCATGACCAGAATAAGAGCTAAATATACTGACAGGCCGGCATCTCACAGGAAGTGACCCCACCTATATCAGCATAGAGGTTCTGAGCTACTTGCACTAAAAAGAGAGCAATCAGGAAGGTCCCAGCGAGCTGGGCTCCCTTAAATAGTGATATACTGCAGTGCGATCACATGATAATACTTTCTGCTCACCCATCTGCTTGGAGGCATCCATATCAACTAAGCTGCCAGACGAGAAGGATTGCAGTGGAGCCTATCAGCTCCCTTCTCTCTTTATAGAAACTAGATAAGAGACAAAATAAATATATTCCAGATTAAAAGCAAGAATTTAAATTAGCTGCATCGAAGTGGTGACAATTTTATTACGGGAATGGTTGGTAAATCTAGATGAGATCAATGTCACATATAGTATAGATTCATAGAATTTACCATATTTAGAGAATAGTTTGTCATACTTTCATACTGGTAGCCTTAGTGTTTAGTTTAAACTAACCAGAAATGCAGAGTTTAGGATTAAAAAAAACTAATCCAATGAGCCTGTCAGCTCCATTTACTTACCTACTAAAATTAAGAGACATTAGGTAAATCTAGGGTTTGGATTATTCAGAATGTCTTCCATTTCCTCAATTCATGGCAGTTAAGATTTACATGTTCATTCTATGTGTGAGGATACCACCCTTAGCTGGGATGGCAGTTACCCTCTGTGGGATTCAACTCACTCGGGTAGACCGGAATATATCCAAAAGAAGATTTTATTATGACAGCACAACACCACAAGACGTTCACAAGTTACAGGGTAAATGATAGCATATATCCTCCAGCAGCCTCTTGCAGTCAGCACTCCAAAGTAATAATCTCTGTCTCTTTCAGGGTCTTATCCTCCCACAATATTACCCCTACTGATTAGCAAAACAGTTAGGGTGTCCCCCAGCCTGGGATACTGGCTCACACCGCCCCTGTCCCGGTAGGGTTTCCTCCAGCGGCACCACGATGCCTGGCCCAGAGTCCTTTTCACTGATGTCTTGTACACCAGGATCCTGCAAACTAGAATAGCTCCCCTGGCATTCTCCTCACCCTATATTATTTTCTGTATACACAGGAGGTAGGGTCAAACGTCTCAAACCTCCCCTTTACAGAAGGGATCTCCCAGTCAACACTTTAGCTGCTAAACATACTGTCCCTGTTATCTTAATTATACAATAGAATGGCTTGACTCAATTAGCTGTTTTGGCTGGATACACTACACATTGGGTTGCAATAGTACATCAAGGAATGACACTGCACGCTTACATGGAACAATAAGACTTTCGACACATTATATCAGCAGTGTTACACAATATAAGTCTGTGATACCTTTTGATACAATTACATTTATACTGATACATATTGATACATTGGAGGCACATTGCATATTATTTAGAAGTTCTAACCTCATTGCCTCTCAGGTTACCTGTTGACCTAGCTAATTAACATGGGCTGCCAACTAGTTAACTCAGACATTGTTCTGATTACAAACCAAATCTCAGCTGCCCCTCATAACAATGGACATTGGAGACAAATGGTAATTACATTAGCTAACACAAGCAAAATGACTGCTGCTGTTCTGTTACTTTCACACAGTATGGCAATATTCTTTATATTTATACTACATACAATATCGCAGGTAATAGTATGGGCAAAATGTACCTAATAACATGAAATAATAATAATACACATAATACACTGATGTTCTGGTGTATATACTTAGACTGGGCCAAGGATTAAAAAGTACATTAAACCGTGAGAAATGGGTGATGAATACAAAGTTCTCAGTCCAGTAGCAACCCGTTTCCTCACACTATGTTAATGATCTGTGACTGGTCTGGGCAATATGACACTTTGAATTTACATAGGGTTCTTCCCATTGTATTATATATTTTAAAGGTTGTTGCAATCTCTCTAGTGTATGGGATTTTACTGTTATGTGTCTACCAAGTATAGCCAGTAGGTCTTACCTCAAAATATGCCACACGGTGGTACCAGACATGTGTGCTGAATAGCAGCTGCACAGATTGTTTTTAGTTTGTGGTTATTTGCATATATTTTGTTTCTCCCATTGTCAGGCATGACCTTGTTTTTTTCTGATGAGGCTACGAACACATGTAATGATTACTTTATAACTTAAAGCCTCTTAAATACCTGTACACCACCTATATGTCCCCTGCTACTTTGATTGCAAAACTATAAAATGTCTCCTAAATTTTCAACACCACCCGTCATATGCAAGCTACTTACAAGCCATATAAAACTGCAAAAGGGTGTTTGTGATTTTATTCATAGTATTAGCATGGTGTGTCTTACAGGAACTCTGTTTCCAATCACGGTTTAAAACCTGAGAGGGAGAGACTAAATTATATTTTTATCTCTTTGTTTGTCTCTAAATTCTTCCACTCTACCCATGATGTATTTATGGATAGAGATATCCAGAGTTTTAGCTACAGATGAGTGCCTAATAGCAATTTATGTCATGGGTCATAAAAGCTAAAACCTCTTGGAAACTCTCTATAAGTCATCAATAATATCCAAAAACAGACCTGACATTCTCGGTCGTTCTGTAATATCTGAGAACATCTCAACTGGGTGACAGGAGGCTGAGCAGCTGGGATAAGTTTGAATAATGGGAAATAAGGACACAGGGAAATGTCATATTTTCTCAAATATCATACTTACAGGAGTCATGTCTGGAATGTATATGACCTATTGTGTGGAGGTAATATCATCATTGTAGGACATTCTGGTAATAAGTTAGGCCAGTGCAAATAAACCCTGACTTGAAAGGTATTTGAAAAGAGGTGTTATGGTTCTGTTCAGAATGAATTCCTTAATTACAGCCATAGAGCCAGACACGTGAAATAAACGTTTAAACTGTTTATTGCAGGAAAAGCATAGTACAAGGAAAGCAAATAAACAGAAAGCAGTTCAGGCTGAATGAAATGATGGTTTTCCAGAGATTGCCAAACAACAGGAAAACAATAATGAAACACAGCAAATAACTTAACTGAAGTCAGTTCGCAGTAAAAGCCAGAAATATGCAGGTAATCAAGGAACAAGAAACATGAGCAGGCTTAGGATCTTCAATGACCAGCAAAGGATTCAGGAATAGGCAGGCATATATAGGACACAGTCAGGTGTGCTGATTAGATAGCTGTGCTAGTTAACCTGATAGTGGGAAAGGCCAAACAGCAGCACCTCTGGAGGATCACAGGTACTGCAGAGTAATATGCACACAGAGATACAAGCAGAGCCTAACAAGAGGTAATAGAAAACTAATTTGCATTTACAGACTTTCTAGTTCGGACATCACAGAAGAAGGGGGGCTGTGGGCACCTAAAGCATGTTTAAAATGTTCTGTAAATCTAACAGTTTTTGTTCACTTTTGGGAGTCAATTTCATATTGAGAAGTGTTCCCTCAAACTGCTCTTTCTGCAAGCAGAAATCTGATCATGCATGAGTGTACCATTTTTCGGTGTTTAATCCTTTTTATTTTACAAAAAAACTATTGTATTATATCTTTGTATGTCATTTTTATTGTTTTTCAACTTAAGCATTGTAGAATTATTTTCCACATTAAATGACACTTAATAATTTCATGTCTCTGTCTTCTTATAGATTCACCTGACAGACTTAGCTTGGTATTAGAATGCTACATAGCTGAAACAGAGGAGATCATTTGGTTTATGATGAACGTAAATTTAGAGAAATTAGTTTAGTTAAGGGAGAACTGAATAAACACATACAAAATGAATCAGCTGTGTATTTTATAAACCTTAAAATGCATGAGGCGTTGCTTGGAATAAATGTAGGGGGTACTTGGTAAAGTCAAATAACCATATGTCACTTAATCCTGAAACTGCAATAAAACACAATATACTTTCTATGGGATTAAGGGTAGAAATGAAGTCCTATTGGAGTAAATAAAAGGAGCAAGATGAAATAATAATAAACAAATATTATAGTAAAATAGCATAAAGACGTTGGGAGTTTTGCATATTGCACTAAGGGTTCCTTGTTTATCTTTTCTAAAAGTACATTGATGACATGGAGCAATGAAATAAAACCCAATAATGTAAAAAATATATAACCAGAATATTATTTCTGGTTATATATTTAGGAGACCACTCTCTTTACTATGCAATTCTCTATGAGCAGCTATAACATAAGCAGCAGTGAAAGGGGAAACAAACCGCAGATCAAGTTAAAGTTTGTTGCACATATAAATTTAAGTGGGGTACTGTAATGCAGAATGCAACTCTGCTCAAGGTATGCGAGTGGGTAATTTGCTGAAGTGTGCAGAAAGTCAGCTGACCAAGCTTTTTCAAAATAAGTGAATGCATTATGGGGCAGATGCAGAGTTGTTGGCAAAATGCATGTAAATTAGATCTATACAAGTCCGCATGAGCAGCATATGAATCACGCAGAGCTGTAAAGAGAACTCACTCACATCAGTCCCTGCCCCACTGCAGTCTAAATGCCCTAATATACACACAAAGCGACAAAAGAGAAACTAGGGTCAATTTGATAGCAGCTAGTTAACCTATTAATATGTTTTTAGAGTGTGAGAGAAAACCGGAGCACCCGGAGGAAACATACAAACTCCACACAGATAAGGCCATGGTCGGAAAATGAACACATGACCACATCTGTGTTTATGACAAGTCATCTCCATCGTGTATTTATGGCAGGTGCAAAATATATATCTCCTATCCAGACCTGTCTTATCGCATGGGTATGGTGGGCAGTTGTCCAGGGGCCCCCCGAGCATAGGGGTCCCACAAACTTGCCAACTTTTCAGTATTTTATTCTGGGAGATTTATTCAGAACCTTCAAACCTTCTTTATTAAAATGTTTAGGTGGTCTAATCACCTCAAAAATTCCGCAAAAGTTTGTGTTGCACACTTGATTAATAATAATTATTTGCAATTTTGTACTGTCATCTCCATCTATATGATTTACCAATCGAGTACCATTTTTATGTTGAATTTCATGTTATATCGTGCAAATGTTTGTGTGAACTAATCTCTGCTGTACAGCATGTTTTTTAATGTTTAAACACTGATTTTGTTGGAGGCACCAAAAAATATAAGCTCAATTTTATTGATAATTTACATTTTTATTCCTGTGAGTGGTTGTGTAGTCATGACCAAAGGTTTTAAAAATGACACAAATATTATTTTTCACAAAGTCTGCTGCCTCAGTTTTTATGATGGCAATTTGCATGTACTCCAGAATGTCATGAAGAGTGATCAGATGAATTGCAATTAATTTCAAAGTCCCTCTTTGCCATGACAATGAACTTTATCCCCAAAACAACATTTCCACTGCATTTCAGCCCTGAAACCAAAGGACCATCTGACATAAGGTCAGTGATTCTCTCATTAACACAGGTGAGTGTTGACGAGGACAAGGCTGGAGATCACTCTGCCATGCTGATTGAGTTAGAATAACAGACTGGAACCTTTAAACGGAGGGTGGTGCTTGAAATCATTGTTCTTCCTCTGTTGACCATAGTTAGCTGGAAGGAAACATGTGCAGTCATCAAGCGCCAGGACCGTCTCCTACAGTTGATTCAGCTGCGGGATCGGGGCACCACCAGTGCAGAGCTTGCTCAGGAATGGCAGCAGGCAGATGCGAGTGCATTTTCACGCACAGTGAGGCAAAGACTGTTGGAGGATGGCCTGGTGTCAAGAAGGCCAGCAAAGAAGTCACTTTCCTCCAGGAAAAATATCAGTGACAGACTGACATTCTGCAAAAGGTACAGGGATTGGACTGCTGAGGACTGGGGTAAAGTTATTTTCTCTGATGAATCCCCTTTCAGATTGTTTGGGGCATTTTGAAAAACGCTTGTCCGCAGAAGGAAAGGTGAGCGCTACCATCCGTTCTGTGTCATGCGAACAGTAAAGCATCCTGAGACCATTCATGTGTGGGGTTGCTACTCAGCCAAAGGTTTTGGCTCACTCAAAATTTTGCTTAAGTACACAGCCATGAATAAAGAATGGTACCAAAACATCCTCCAAAAGCAACTTCTACCAACCATCCAAGAACAGTTTGGTGACGAACAATGTCTTTTCCAGCATGATGGAGCACCTTGCCATACGGCAAAAGTGATAACTATGTAAGTAAAACTCACAAATTCTGACAAACTGTAAGCACCGATTAGACAAGAATGGACAGCCATCAGTCAGTGTGTGGCCCAGAAGTTGATTTACAGCATGTCAGGGTGAATTGCAGAGGTCTTCAAAAAGAACGGTCAACACTGTAAATATTGATTCTTTGCATAAACTTAATTGTCAATAAAAGCCTTTGACACTTATGAAATGCTTGTAATTTTACTTCAGTATACCATCATCACCATTTATTTATATAGCGCCACTGATTCCGCAGCGCTGTACAGAGAACTCATTCACATCAATCCCTGCCCCATTGGAGTTTACAGTCTAAATCCCCTAACATACAGACACACAGACTACCATAGCAACATCTGACAAAATGGTCTAAAAACACTTAAGCACTTTCTGAAAACCAATACTTGTGACATTCTCAAAACTTTTGGCCATGACTGTAGGTAGGGTCCCAGTGCACTGCTTTGCCTGGGGGCCTGTAATGCTGTTAAGACCGCCCTGCTCCTATCAGGCATATACGTGCATTTCTGCAGATCTACATGAGCCACATATGCATAAACACGCATTTATTGTAGTCCACCTAGTTGTAAATGTCCCTTTTCTCTCCAGTTTTGCTTCTTCTGTTCGGGTGAACATAGGTGCCAGAATTGGGTAATTTGCATAGCAGCATATGCGTGTTCCCGCTTTCTTGGTACTGAATGCTATCCCAATCAGTGGCAGAACTACCATTGGTGCAGCAGGTTCCGATGCACCAGGGCCCATGGAGATAACGGGGCCCACTGTATGGAGAACTAATGGGCTTCGTTCCCTCCTCCCCTCAGCGGGGCCCACAGCTCACAAGTCCGTCTCTGATCCCAAATAGATCTAACGCTAGGCTTTACTGTGGTATGTTTTTCTCATCAGTAATATAAAGATTAAACAAATGCTCTGGGGTGTTTTTTGCAATAAGAAAGTCAATAATTGAAGCTTCTTAAAAACATAACTTTTCATTTTTTTTACATTTTAAACTGGATTGAATATTAAAATTTACTTCATGAGGGGTAAATTCAGCATTTAGTAGATACACTATTTTATTATGCCAGATCCAAACATTGGCAGCAATAACTAGTTAAACTTGCTGCAACAGACAATTTTGTATGAAATAAAGATTGTACATTAACCAATAAGTGCCCATGTTAGCTTTAAAATGATAAATAAGTGGGATTTAATACACATTTATATTAAACAAAATAAAATTCAACAGTATAACACACTTAAAAGTAGTTAGATTAAATGGGGTGCTTTCCCTCGATGGAAATTTGCTAAATGAATTTAGCTATTTTTATATCTGTTGCTAATGTTAAATAACATATTAATTTCAAACAGAAATATACTTTGTTTATACATAAGAGGAAGAGAAAACCATTTGTGAATAAAATGGGCATGAGATTAAAATGCAAAAAGTAAATGTCCTAACAGAAAATGACAAAATGCTTTGTGTCCTTATCACAGGGAATACACATTTTATTTTCCATGAAAGAGTGGAAACTGAAATGCAAATTAACTTTGACAGTAATACAAATTTATGATATTTTCAGTCCAAATCTAATCAAATCAGTCTCCTCTTCTTTACAGAACATGCAAGCTGTTCTTTCATTGTTGCATTAAGAACTGGAATGAGAGAAATTTGACAATTTATCTTGGGTTATTTACAGGTTCACAGTCACAAACATCACCTCTCGGGTGCCAATGAGTATTTGAAAACAAAGAAAAATATTAACTAGGCTATGCCAGGCTTTTATACAAGGAGTATAGTAACAAATAACATCTACAAAACCTCCCTGCGGCTTGGAATGTAGAAGAACTCGAAGTAGGGGATCTGCAGATCTGCCTTCTATATCCTTTGCAGTGAGTGGCCTGGTGGTTTAAATCTGAAAATGTTTATATAATGGGATGTAGAGGCTGAAACTACCCAAGTGCATATATAGCAGGATTCGGTGCATTGATTCCTGTTAATAAGTGTCGAAGAGATGGTCAACTGCACAAGTACTTATTTTTATCATATAAAAAAAGCCACTGAGAAAATTACATTGCAGTAAAGACAAGAGATACCATTTTTCTTTAACTGTAACAAATGTTACTTTTTTTAAAACCCCAATATTAGTACAAATTCAGGGTCTCATTTAGAGATGACCCTTCAGCTTGTAAAAATGTGACTAGCCTAAATCACATTTACCAAATTTTCTCTCCAGGAGAATGGAGATCCCCGAGGGGAGGTCAGCTGGCAAGTGTGGAAGGGGGTGTGGTGACGACCCCAATGCATCACCATAGACCTGCCCCCTATTGTGGTTCACAGTTGGGGCTAAGCAATCCCATGACATTACGTCCTGCCTCGTCCAGGAGAATGCCTGCTCTTCTGGGAGGACTCCCCAAAATTTGTGAGCCTTACCGGGAGGAGAGTAGGCAAGAATAACCTAAATTTTGCCACACTATGGCCATACATGGAGTTAAGCATATCTTAAGCTTGCAGCACCTTGTGCTCAGGGAGGTGTGTCAGAGGTGTTAACATGTAACTTCAATATAATACCCTACAATACCTTACATATGTGTCTGATTTTAACTCAGGCATAATCTTCACATACCTCTTTAAAAAGGCATGTTTTTTTGAGGGTTCCATAGGCCTGGTGCAAATTTCCGTGTTGATGATGATCATATGCTTGCAACAAATACATCTATACACAGATTAAGCTGAGCAACTGAAAATACAGCCAACGTACCGGAAGCATACGGATGAACTTGTGTGCATAAGTGGAATTTGTGTCTAACGCTAAATGAGTGATGTTAGAAAACCTGTAAGTCTAAAACAAAATAAAAAAATGCACCGAGAAATACAATGGTATTGTTACACCCCTTATGTGGGAGTCTGGTAGGAAAAATGACTGCTGGACAAGGACTGGTAGGTATATTATTAATGGCATGTGTCCCATAAACTAGATCACATAGTTCTGCTAGCTGGAAGGAAGGAGCATTATACTACAATTTTACTTGTGCTTCAAGAACACCTATACTGTATTTTTAATAAGTGGAGAGCTCCTAGTCTTAACAGAACATCTTGACAGGTAAAAGTGGAGGAAAGTATTATACAAGCACAGGGTAGTTACTGTGGACTTTAAAACTCAGAACATGATAACAAGACCACCACAGATCATCAATTCATGTGATGAAGGGCATAAAAAAAACAGTACTGATTACTTTAGCACTTTATTGTTACTATTTACATTAAAACGTTATTTAAATTTTATTTTCAAATGAATACAATTTTTTTACATGGAAATATCTCAAATGTATAACAATTTATATTAGTACAAAAGTTCACATTGACAAGGAGAAACCATTAAATAAAACATATCACAGTAATGAAGCAAACAAAAACCTGCTGTTAGGAACTTTTAATGAAGAATAAGTGACTTACATTTTCAGGACACTGCTACAAAGTATATACAAAATAAGCATAGTTATTTTCTGTCACAAAAGAAACCACAACATAAATGCAAAATGTGTTCTTTCTCCAAAAATGTAGTTTTCTCCCAGCAGACTTGTTTTCTGGTTTGATAACAACATACAATAAAAGGCACCGGTTTATCTAGAAGAAAAACCACAACTCAGTCAAAACCGAATTCTTTTGTAGTCCTATTAATAAATCATTTCAATATTACATCAGATTTAGGTAGAAACAAATGCATCACTGATATTTTTATACAAGAATGAGTGCCACTAGTTTTGTCAGGCAGATGACTGCATTTTAAAGGGTTTGGATTGTTTCTGCCGTGTGTGGTGCCTTAATTGGCATCGGGAACGCCTCTTAGTTCGGTTTCTCTCAGCATGGCCCATGGTGCTAAATGATGCAATAGGTGGGGAGGGAGGGGATGGATTGGTGGTGACAGTCTAAGCACTTTAAAACAGACGCTTGAATCAATATATGCATGAATGTCACAGAATATGGGTATTTGTTAAAGTCACCCAGATACAGAGGGCCTCACTTATGAGAGGCAATGCAAAATGCTTTGGTTTAGCACTAGTGTGCTCACTAATGCTCTTGTGGCTGAATGGATGCGTATCCCTGCACCCATGTTCTAGAGAAACACCTTCCCAGAAGAGTAGAGGCTGTTATAGCAGCAAAGAAGGGGACCAAGTCCATATTAATGGGCATGGTTTTAGAATGTGATAGAGATATGTGTTATATATCTCTATATAAGTCTATCTATATCCTGTTGCATCAATGCATGCCTCCCAGCTTACGTGTGCCACATGCAGCCCTATGCTATAGTTGCTCCCTATGTTTTGTCCCTCATTCACAGGTCTATCCTTAAATGAATGCTCCAACGTTTTTCATAGCTGTGTTATTGAAATTGTAGTGTGCTAACTTTCAGATATACTTCTGTAGTTACTAAAGTGTAACTTGTGTCTAAACATTGTGAGAGCAGACATTTTGTAGGTTAAATCAGTATTCAGAGACTATATTAGTTCAAGTTAACCACAAAGTGATTGTTCCATCTGTGTGTAGGAGGCAGGTACTATTCAGTATAAAAATAGGCATTAGCAAATTCATTTTAACTATCTATCACACACACACACACACTCACACACACACACACACACACACACACACACACACACAGAGTGGTCGTAGTGGCGGTAGGAAAATGTAAGAGAATGGAATTGGATAGCTTTACAATGAAAGCAGTAACAGAAGTGGCGGTATGGCATACCATAGATACATTTTTGGAACCTATGTTTTTTCAATTACTGAAGAAATTGTTTGGCTCAAAAACAGAGTCGGAAAATAAAAACTATGCAGCTTACTACTTTGATATTTAGGGTGTAAACATCCACCACTCACTGCACATGAAGTTTATTTCACATATCGATTTTGGTTAATTTCCGTAAAAGGTGCTAATAATTCTGCAGGTCACTGTAATGTTATATATATATATATATATATATATATATATAATTTTTTTTAATTTTTTTTCATTTATATTGGGCCACCAATTCAGCAGCAATCTACAGAAGATATGTGTCACTCATATCAGTTTCTGCCCCATTGGAACTTATAGTCTAAATTCCCTAACACACACATAGAACTGTCTTGTTGCGCCAAATATTTTTATGTGGTTCCCCAAGTGGTAGCATGCCCTGGCAGCCATGGGTATGCTGTTTGTAGTACTACAAGCACCAGCATGGTCAAACTGATAATGGCAGCATGGGCTTGCTGGGACTTGTAGTGTACCAACACAAAATGGTGTCTTTATTATTAAAACATATTTTATAGTCCCACAACCACGATCTAGGGGTGTGGGTAAAGCCTTAGTGCTTTCTGCGTGGGGCTAGGGAGGAGAGCAGTTTTTTTGCGAACCAAATTTCCCCAGGGAATCCAGTCCCATGCTGACCAGCCTGGCGCTGGTTGTCATTATGGCAGGTGGACCCCACGCTGCCAGTTCCCAGGTTGTAGTGCCATAGCCCCAGCATAGTGCTGACTCTAGTAAAATCGGAGGGATGTCAAACTTTTTGTCCCCCACTATTTTGCTAGTACCAACACTAGGGTTAATCTGATTGGGGAGGAAGACACTTTTTTTTTTTCCCTTTTTTTTAATTTTAACTCTTTGTGTGCCAGCTGCCTAACAAGACTTTTCACAAGTTTTTGGTGGGTTATTTTGCAGCTTTATTAGTGATTCTTTTATTTGTTATAACCGTTTTGTGCCGATTGGTCCGGCGACTGTATTGCCACAGGACCCGCTGGCATTGCCGGTTTAATGTCGACATTACTTATGTTGACAATCACAGTGAAATACCTTTTTGCATTGGAAAGGATGAAACTGCTAATGTTTTTTTTTATAAGAAGGGCACATAATGGATCATCTTTAACTGCGCATACATAGGCCAGCTGTAATTTTGTGCTAGGCTACAGCCCTCTCAAAACACCCAAACAGGCTGTTCATTCTACTTGTTCTCCATTGCAGCACAAAATGATTTTACACCCAAGAGTTGGATTTGCTCCTAACTTATAATCAGCCCCCAAATATTATTTCAATAATTGGCATACTGTGCAAAACTCTTTATTGTGACAAGTGGCATACTGTGCAACAAATCAATAAACACACACTTGTGACAGATATAATGAACTGACTCTGTTTTGTGTTTACATAGGATATCTTTAGATACAAGTTAACCCGTGCATGATACTAATGCATTCTAGTCAAATCAAGCTACTTAAGGTGTAAAAAAGGTTCTTGTCATGCATTTGGGCCATAGCCCAGGCCTCAACCACCAACCACTCCCCACTGTCACCCCCGGCAACCACCAACCACTCCCAACTGTCACTTCTCCTTCAAGAAATATATATATATTTTTTTAAAATTTTTATAAACACTTTTAACAATTACCAAATTAAATTAACAAATTAAAAACATCTTAGTATACCAAATTTCAGCCCTTTCTGAGTTTTTTTTCCCCACACACACTAAGAATTTAGTAGGTCAGTGTATAACTCCACCCAGCAGGTGGCGCTGCAGCTTGGTTTTATTTTTTCCACACACACACAGACAGACTAACACACGCCACTAGACATTTATATTATAGATACCTTATAGTCGTTGAATCTCTTCACTGGAGTTCTGATTTTATTGAGGTGTTAAATGTTATGTGTTAATTGTTCAACAGCAAATATAAGTCTACAGATTTATTTATTTTTAAAAACAAAAACACTTTGTTAAATATGAATTTATATACGTATTACAGACTCTGCATGACAGTATGAGCAGCTGTCTATTCTGTCCATTTCTAAGTGTTTCCTACAAGCACAGGTAAATGCACTCATTACAGCTTTTTGGAGTTCAATTACATTTTCTTTCAGAGGATGATGGTTGCATAAGCATTTTGGCATTTAAACAGCATTTCAACAAAAAGAGGCTAGCAGAATACAATGCTCACCGGCGAGGATGATTGGCATCAAACAACGTATCGTCATCTTCATCCTCTTGTTCTAAAGGAGTGAGCTCCATATTTCCTATATTTGTATCCAATACTCCATATTTTCTAGTTTTCTTATTTTTTCGTCTTGTTCTGAAAACAATAAATATATGTATGGTTCAGTAGAAGAAAATCACAGAATAATTTAATCAACGTTATTCATGTTTAGCACATGGATTACAGAACATAAAGTCCATATTAAATACTCTGCAAATATGAGCAATATGTTCGTGCTGCCTTAGGGGACAATGTTCTGAACTTCTGCTGTAAATCAAAGTAAAAATGGTGAAATCTTGCAACAGTGTTAGGGGCATATTTAACAAATATCATTTTCTTTGGCATGTTCACTTTCATTCTTTATCGCAACACCGGAAGAGCAGCCATGATAAACGGCTATCCCGGCAAACACCTATCTCTTCTAAGGACACTACCGCAAAGTGGCAACTTTTAAGATCATCACCAGAGGGGAGGGAGAGCAGGTAAGATGCAGTGAGGGACCTGAAGATCCCTTTAACACAGTTCTCGCCTCATAGGCTTCAATGGTTAAGGGGCACAAGTTCTGAAAATCCCATATGGGGACTGCTATTACTTACGATAACAGTGGGACTGCAGCGGATATCGGAGCAGAGATTATCCCCTAATTATAAATAGTGGGGATACTTAAAATTTGTGGTGGATCCCTTTATGTTTATTTTTCCACCAGAAAAATGGAGAGTAACCTATGAAATATATGGTGAATATCATGGTATTTTTTTTTCTAATCACCCACTACCTTTTTATTACTGGTAGGTTAAGTTCTGCTTGGTATTAGAATTCTCGCAATTTGCAAGTCCAAATTGTCCTAGGCACTAAAAAGACAATTAAAACCCACTAAGAACTCTATTTAACTATTTTAGTATTATTTGTTATTACATACACAAAAACTGTTTGTTTTTTTTCACACAAGATTTCTCACTAATTTCCGGTTCCCTGAAACAAATTATTTTAAAATTGCATAAACAGTATGTTCTGTAAGATTCACATAAGGATATTAGTTGGTGTGGGCGTAGGGTGAAAATGTTTACATACAGCTTAGTACAGATCACATACACTAAGGAAAACTGTATAAAAGTGCGAACACAAGTATCCTCACCAATCGTGACACACACTACAGTGCTTTGAACATATTCAACACTGCAGTTAATTACTGTAGAATCTAAATATTTAACCAGTAGAAACACTGTAATGGCAAATAAAGTAAACCCAATTTTAAGTTAAAGAACTGTCTACCATTGCATTTCAGGGAGGATAATGCATAACCTGGAATGCAATTTTAAAGTAAAAAAAAAAAGTATCAGATTGTCTATTATAATATTATTATTATGTTTTATTGATAAGGCACCACAAAGGGTCCACAGCACCGTACATAACATATACAGAAAGCAGTGATCCATAACACATAACAAGATACATAAAGAACAAAATACAAAGACCAGACATACTGAATGAATAAAAATACAGGTAGCATGGTAGATCAATATTATGAGTGAGTGATGGTAGTAATCAATGGGAAGTAGGCCTAAGCTTAAGAGAACAGGGCTAGGGAAGCAGACCAAGAGGTACCGTGGGTGATAGAATATTAAAAGGAGAACACATGGAAAGAGGGCCCTGCTCGTGAGCTTACATACTATTATTATCATCATTTGTTAGGCGCCACAAGGTTTCCGCAGCGCCATTCACAGTACAAACAGTAGACTATACAGGGTGAAACAGTACAGAACAATAAACACAAAATACCAATACTTCAGAAACTCCAGGCAGACATATGGAGTAGACAGACAGAGCAGAAAAACAGGTATGGAAACAGGAGGGGAGAGGGGCCCTGATCATATGAGCTTACATCCTAAGGGAGGGTGAACAAAATCAGGCACAAAAGGGAGCCAGTGAAGCAAGGGGGAGAGAAAAGAGGGCCAGGTGAGAACGAACAGAGTAGATGAGGGGTTAAGTGGATGGTTGGTAGGCTTTGAGGAACAGGTGAGTTTTAAGTGTCGTTTGAAGGAGCACAGATTGGGAGAGAGACGGATGGAGAGAGGGAGTTCATTCCAGTGCAGGGGGGCAGCTCGGGAGAAGTCTTGGATTCTGGAGTGGAGGAGAGGCGACGGTCATTGGGCAAGCGCAGGGAGCGGGCAGGAGTGTGAATGGTGAGGAGGTTATAGGTATAGGGGGCAGTAGACTGGGAGAGAGCTTTGTAAGTGGTGGTAAGAAGTTTGAAAAGGATCCTGTAGGGGAAGGGGAGCCAGTGTAAGGCATACTAAAGGAAAGGGGGAGCCTTAAGGGCACGCTTGAAGCTTTTGAGAGTAGAGGCTAACCTGATGGAGAATGGGAGATCATTCCACAGCTGAGGAGCAGCCCGGGCAAAGTTCTGGAGGCAGGAGTGGGAAGAAGTGATCAGTGAAGTAGTGAGGCAGCAGTCATTGGCAGAACAGAGAGGGCGGCGAGGAGAGTAGGTAGAGATGAGGTTGGAGATTTAGGGGGGATTGATTGAAAGCTTTGAAGGAGAGGGTGAGGAGTTTAATTCTGTAGGCCATGGGGAGCCAATGTAGGGACTGGTGGATGGGGACAGCAGAGATAGAGCGGTGGGGGAGAAATAAGAGGCGGACAACAGCATTGAGGATAGAACTAAGAGGGGCAAGGTGA
This sequence comes from Mixophyes fleayi, assembly GCF_038048845.1. Taxonomy (NCBI): domain Eukaryota; kingdom Metazoa; phylum Chordata; class Amphibia; order Anura; family Limnodynastidae; genus Mixophyes; species Mixophyes fleayi. The sequence continues at coordinate 399,633,450 of NC_134402.1, read as the reverse complement.
GAGTCAGGTAGGCCAGAGAGGAGGTTACAGTAGTCAATGTGAGAGTTTATAAGAGAGTGTATAAGAGTTTTGGTGGCTTCAGTGGTGAAAAACAGCTGTAACTTGGATATAGACCAGAGGTGGAAGTAGCATAATTTTGATGGGGACAGAATGTGAGGTTTGAAGGAGAGGGAAAATTAGAGGATTTTCCCAAGGCATCAGACTTGAGGGACAGAAAGGAGATTGGTATTATTGACAGAAATAGAGGGGGGAGCCCTGGAAGGTGGGAAGACAATTAGTTCAGTCTTGGAAATATTAGGTTTAAGAAACCGCTGGGACATCCAAGATGAGATGGCCAAGAGACAGCAGGAGACATGACACATAAAGGAAGGGGATAGGTCAGGGGATGAAAGACAGATTTGGGTATCATCATCATAGAGGCCAAATGAGTGGATGTGGACTCCAAGGGAGGAGGTGAAGAGGGAGAAGAGCAGGGGGCCAAGAACAGAAGCTTGGGGAACTCTGACAGGTAAGGGAAGAGGGCGGGTTGAGTCATGTGTAGAGACTGAAAAGAAGAAAACCAGGAGAGGATAGTGTCACCGAGGCCTATAGATTTGAGAGTTAGCAAAAGGAGGGAGTGGTCAATGGTATCCAAAGCAGCAGGTCAAGAAGGATAACAAGGGAGAAGTGTCCTTTGGATTTAACGAAAAGTAGGTCATTAGTAAGGGTAGTTTCAGTGGAGTGGAGGGATGAGAAGAGAGAAAAGAGGCGGGACGGTTGTAGACAACCCGTTCGCGAAGTTTGGAGGCAAAAGGAAGGAGGGAAAATGGGGTGATAATTAGAGAGAGAGGCAGGGTCGAAGGATGGTTTCTTGAGTATGGGGGAGACGGGAGCATGTATAAAGGAGGAAGGGAAGATTCCAGAAGAGAGGGAAAGGTTGGGGAGGTGGACAAGGTGGGAGCAGGCCTCAGGGGATAAGGAGTGGAAGAGATGGGAGGGGATAGGTGGCAGGTGTGCAGTTGGAGGGGGGTGAGGAGGAGAGAAGGGTGCAGACTTCATCTGCAGATACCAGAGTGAAGGAAGAGAAGGAGGGTGGGCAAGCAAGTGGGGAGGAGGGGAAGGAGATAGCATCCACAGAGGAGGGTGGGAGGGGGGAGAAAGTGGGTAGGGAGGTGGGAGAGGGTTGGGCAAGAAAGGACTGCTGGGAGGAGATGTCATGACGTATTCATTCAAGGTGAGCTGGGTAGCAAAGTCGATAGAGAGCGAGGAGGGGAATGAGGGACAGGAGAGAGTTGAAGGTGGCAAAAATGCGATATACATATTATGCAGAAATACAACACCTTTGTTGTTTAATGGCACAGGGAAACACAGACATTCTGCTATTGACTGCACTAAAGGATAATTCTACCTTTAATTCAAGTCTGTTATAAAGATATTTGCCCAATAAATGTGTCTTCTTTTCTTAATATTGTGTCCTCCAGAAATACCTTTTGTAGGAACTTCTGTGTATCTTTTTAAAATGCATTACTAGTGGAAGAAAGAGCAGCTTGCAGTGATATCACAGCACTATGTGCAATTGCAGCTGTAAACTACAATTCATAATGTCAGTACTGTGCACTGTCTCTCCCCTATGACAACACCATGTTGCTTGTAGCCTCAAGTTACTGAACCATGCGCAGAGCTAACACCTGCAGAGAAGGTTACACACAATGGCGTTTGATGAGGTAGAGAACAGAACAGACAGTCCCAAAGCTGCACATTACTTTTTGCTACCCAGATCAAGCACACTAAATAGCATGACTTGATTGCCAGATTGGCAATTGTGGCTCCTGCCAAGGGCTCAACGGGCTATCCAACCATTTAGATTACCCCTTAAGCGTTTTTTTTATTTTATATATACACCACTGTATCGTCTCTACGGGACTCTTGAATCATATTTTAGTCACAAATATGGACCTTGCTTCACCAACTTACAAGTATCATTATAGGATTACATTTATGTTGTGTTTTAATGGAACACTATATTTCTACTTTTTCTGGTATTCATCAGAGATTGTGCTCATCAAATAAAGGCCAGAGTACCTATGAATATTTATAATACAAGATGTTTATTGTTCTACACTTTTTCTAGATTAAAAAAGATCTTACGCTTTTTTTACTATATAATTTTATTCTCTATATCAGCAGCAAATGTAGTCAATACTTTGTTTTAGTTTATCATGGGCCCAGTGCAGAGCAAACAGCTTCAGAACCTCTATTACACTTTCTGTGCTCATATAAACAGGAATAATCTGAGAGTATAACATTTTTAATACAACTTCATGTGGGAGTAATTTCTATAGTCAGAACTTGGAGCAGACCAGTGTTTTACAACCATATGCCCTCCAGCTGTTGTAAACTACAAGCCCCGTCACGCATGGTGTAACTGTATGACCTGCCAGAACCTGGCAGGAAGTAAGAGTATCTGCTAGGCATGCTGGTAAGTTCCTGTTTTCTGTTGTGCATTCTTTTTATGTACGTTATGCAGAGTAGACACGTTATGTTTCACTCCTGGGACCCCAGTCTATCTACACACACATCTATGGCATGCTGGGAGGTGTAGTTCCACAACAACTGGAGCCTGCTTGGTGTTGTGGGAGGGGAGTACTCCTCTGGAGTAGAAAGATCAACAACGGTAAGTAAATATATTGGTGTGGTTGAAAGTTGCAGGAGGATGTCATGGGAAAGACATTTTGGAAGTGCAGACCCAAAGGAGTCCCCCAAACCAGTATCTTGCCTGAGATCCCATGGGGTCTTAATCCAGCTCTGAATAACATTATTCCATAGACTAGGCATTGCTACATATCCTAAACTACAATGCATTGTTGGAATTATCCTCTAATCGACATTTCACAGAGCAAGAAGTAAAGTTTAGTTAGAGGTTTTTCAGCATTATGATGCTGCCAGTAGATACATCAGAGAAATGAATGATGCCCCAAGTCGGTGGTCCATATGCAAATCACTGAAATGGTTGTACAGTAACGATTTTACCATGAGCTACAAGTTTGTTTTTTTTGGAAATTCAAAAAGATGTATTTTACAAGAAGGCAGAACTAAATCTACTATCTAGCAGTGTGATAACTCAAGGCAGTGAAACAGCAGCTATATAACTTTATACTTCAATAAAACATTTATTGTAAAAACTTTATTACTCTATTCCATAATAGTCAACATACATCAAAGCTGTCTCCATCAAAATCTGCCATATGAATTTCTCTTAGTTTTTGAAAGCATCGTTTGCATAGGCTTCTGGCTTCTACTACAAGCAGATAAAGCTTCTTAATACGGTTAATATTTTAAAGAAAAATATAGTGAATTTTTAAAGTTTCACATGGAAAAAATTAGCAATCACTAAACATCTAAATACAAAAGTGACACAAAAATAAGTATACATTCTTGTAAATAAATGTTTCTTACGTTACTTCAGCGTTAACACACACCTATCAAACATTATAAAAGACAGCACTAGTATTAGTGGAGTGGTCGCCAATGTACCATAAAATTTGCAGGTTTGGTCGTGCAGGGATCCCTAAGATCAAGTGATACACTTCACTTAAAATACAGTAACAATCTGACTGTCTTCATTTCATCTGTCTCCAAATTTCTATGAACATATGTCCATTGTTGTACTGTAAATGTATTTAACCCTTGCAGTATCAAAGAGGAGTGGTACTCGTCCTGCACATATATCTGAAAAGTGCCAAGAATGAGACCCACTTTTTCCACCTATGTGGTCCCTCAGAAGTTGTTGACTGATGATCATTGTAATTTCCAGACAGTAACGTCTATACTACATAAATCATTAAGAAGTCCAGAGATTGCGGAAGATATCCCAAAACCTGGCTTCAATAAACTCGGAGGCTCCGTCATTTGAAAGAGGGAAGTCCCCACTTTCAAATGATGTGGCCCCATAGTAGGTATATAATCCACTTACACTACAGAAAATATTAAGGAGCACAGGATGTGGGAAGGATTTTGTAACATGCATCTAAGCTGCAAAAAACTATGGGGAGCCCTCATTTGAAACATGATGGTCCCTCTTTCAAATTATGTAACTCCTTAGAAGATATTGTCTGGTTATGAGTAGACAAATAAACCCTACTCTACAGAAAGCATTAAGAAGTGCATGCGGAGAGGGGGAATTCTAATGTCTTCATCTTCCCCATCCTGACTGCAATAAATACAGGGGTACTCTCATTTGATGCGTTAGGTTGCCTTTAAAAAATAAAAAAATAAAAATTGGCTACCCATATTATTCCTACACATTTTATGCATTTCATTCAAGACTGTTGCAAACTAGCAGAAATAAAAAAAAAGTATTATAGTTTTCAAGTGCAAATTTTAGTATAAACACCTTCCTGCTTTTTGCTGTTTTAGAAAGATGAATCGATGTCAAAGGAAGAACTACAAAGAATTTCTTGAAAAACTCAGTCTTCTGAAAAAAAATTCCAAAGTAAAATCTGTTTAGTTACCACACAAATTACTCATATTCTTGCTGGAATGTGGCCAGCTAAAATAGGCTCAAGCACAGGGATAAGAAAGCCTCAGGGTGAAGAGGTTAAAGTCAACTTCAGCTCTTTTGTTTGTCAACACGGATAATTTGTAACTTCTACTACAATTTAAATATGGAGCACACATTATACCATGTATGCAACAGTAAACACAATATTAAAAGGTGAATTACTCAATGTTTAAGACAGTGTTCAGCAACCTGTAGCTTTTCATATATTCTAAAGACATATACGATCAAATGTTGGTATACTAGAAGTGTGCTGGACTGAGGGTCAGATACAGACACTCATGTTCGCATAAAAATGAAAAGCCCACAAAATTGTAGGTATATTTAACATACCTTCCTACAATTTTTTGTTAGTTGCATTAAACAACCATTGAAAAGACATCAGTGATATATAAAATCTTTAACAAGAACTCCATGCTGAGTGCCAAACTGAAGACAGTCGTAGCAGACATGGAAAGGTGGACCGTTAACTTAGGACTGAGGATACATCATAATAAAATATACATATGAATGGCAGATGCTACATGGTCACTTGTTAGTATATCCTTTTAGCAACACACAAATAAGAAAAATGTGTTGTATCTTTATAGTGATACACTAGCGTAAGCTTCAATTAATGTAAAGTTTGATGAATAGAACCGTTCTACGAAATAAAAATAATAAGTTCTAATATTGTCAATGAGTTGACTAAAATTTAAAGTCAATTAATGGTACCTTGATAAAAAAAAAGTGTGTCATATTTCAAAAGCCAAGCAATTTCTTAGCGATTCCATACTTTTGCACGCTAGTGTATATCAAAAGGATCACTTGACATGTTAAGCTGCTGAAAGAAGTGCCTCATTTCTATAGGACTGTCAGTCATTCCAACTCATAGCTCCCACTGTAATTTAACCCCTTCAAGATTGGGGCACTTGCCTCTTCCAGACCAAACCAATTTCACATTTTTGCAAGGAATAACTTTTTTTCCCCCTTAGAATATCCTAAAATATTTGTCACAGATAGGCATAGTATATTCCAAAACATATATATTTAAAGATATGTCCACTTCTGTGGACATTTATTTTACTGTAATATTGGAATGAGCATACAGACTTATTAGTTCTTTTTATTACAAAAACTGCTCATCTACAACGTTCTTAAGATCAGTGGTGAGGGAAATAAAGTAAATTAAGAAGCCCATCTGTGAAATCTTTGAAAAGATATGCACCCAATACCATTAATAGAATGGACCCCCAAATATTAGGCATAAGTCACTTGTTAAGGTGCATTGACTACCTGGCACATGGAACTTGTACCTTTGATACACTCCTTAGTAGAGTGTATAGAAGATTACCTGGTCCAAGCAACAAGCTCTATGCTGACATCTTCCGCTGGCAAACTCTTAATAGAGACAAAAGGTGTCTGCCGCCAACTTCACATAGTTAGGCCAATGTTAACAGATTTTAATTGTAGAGTGTGGGACCTATTCACATTCATGCAATTAGTGTAGTTTAACCATGCAATATGACATCACCAGTCTCCAAATGACATAGAAGAGACTCCCTGGTACAGTGTTTTATATAAGAACCGTGTGTTTGGCAATCTGCCAGTCAAACCTCCAGAACCTAAGGTCTGGATCTACAACTGGTGGTTATAATAGCCTGCTAATTACACAGCTAACGCTCTTGGTTAAGCAAGACAATATTCTAGAATATTACTTTGAAAATAATTATATTCAGTTAACCCCCCTCCCCCACAAAAGAGTTTTCTCAATAGAGACAGCCATTCTTGGAGACTAACAAATATTTCTGAGGAGGCAGGGCCTATCAACTCAAACAAATGAGAAATATAACTAGGACAAGTCATGACCCCAACTATTATTGACAGGGCACTGGTTTCTAACAAATTGATGGGCTGCATTCTTATGAATGTTGGTTCAGACCACAGAATCATTGCCTGCACAAAATATACACAATATTTTAGTTAATGTTTCCCGATTGGTGCTAAAGAAAAAATGGTTTCTGAAGGCTGGCCTTTTCGAGTCAGTAAAGAATGTGAGGAGGCTCCTGTGAATTCAAGGTTTATCTATCGGACCAAATAATTGAGTTAACTTGTTATTTATAAGTTATAGACTTACTTTGGCTTTGTATAACCAAAATAAAATCTATTGATAAAAAAAACAATTAGCACCAACTTAAAAAAAAATAAAAAATTATGTTATTTGCATACTTCCTGACAAATGTCTAAACTGTTACTTTCACAAAAATTCTACAAGAAAAAAGATCCAATTTTACTTTCATTGCAAAATGAAAACAATTTTTGAAAAAAATATCAGTCAACAGAAAAAAATACAAAATACAAAACAGAAAAACAAACACATTGATAACACTGTTTATAGCGGGGAAGTTAATTCCCTGCTGTGTGCAGTGGAGTGCCTCTGGCACAGTTGTGAAGGTAGCGGAACATTACAGATTTTTCTAAATTTTCCATAATTTATAACAAACCTTTACTTTATTTTCTGCTAAGTTTTTGGCATCCATTTATCCAGATACGGGGTATTGAGCAGTGTGACTCAAACATACATGGTGTATAGTTTTTAATTTAAAGCATATTTAAATTTAAAGTACAGCTTTGTACACTGTGTAGAGTTTTACTCTCTATCAACAACTGCTGCTTTGTTGTCTCTCTCAAATCTCTAGTGAAAGAGAAATAAATACTATCATTAGAGATGAGCGGTAAGGATTATTCTGTCATTGTTATGCTTAGGATCCAAAATACTGACAGCTCCTGTCATGTGCACCAGCAAGCTTAGGAGGAGGTGTTCTAAACACAGAGAAATGCATGAAAACTTTTTTCTCCCATAACAACTATTTTTATTTGGGAAATAAATCACTGTTAGAAATGTTAGTTATTCAAAAACCAACAATAATTTTGATAATAGAAATATCTGATCAGATCATTGAAAACTCCAATCAGAAACTCTTGTGTATGTTTCCATGCTTACTACATAGCTATAGCTACTGTGTTACAGCTCAGCTTACATGAAAGGCTCATTATAATATGGTACAATGTGATAGCACATTATATGACAGCAGGTGCTACATGTTTTACAAAAAAAACCACCTGGGCATGTGACATATGGGTGCAAAGGTGTTAATCAAAGTAAAATCACCTGATCTGTCTATAAATTACTAAAATCTCTTCAAATTATGGTTTAAGCTCACTATTACATCAGTGTCCTGCTACAAATAAGATATAGTTCATCAGTTACTCCCTGACTGCTATGTGACATCTCGACAAGAGGTGTCAAAGTATGCTGATCTGTTTTACACCTGTTTTATTGCCCATTGTCCAAGAACAATTCTACAGATCTACAAATATATTATAACTCTCATATGGAACATATCAAATACAAGTTAACCAGTGCATGATACTCATGCATTCTAGTCAAATCAAGCTACTTAAGGTGTAAAAAAAGGTTCTTGTCATGCATTTGGGCCTAGTCCAGGCCTCCTCAGGGGAAGAGCGTTACTTCCCGACGCAAGCGCCCTTTTTTAACGTGGTTTTGTCCACGTCTCCACCTCATCATTTTTCTCCATCACCTTCATCGCCACATCCTTCATCAAGCTACTTAAGGTGTTAAAAACTCCCCACTGTCACCCCCGGCAACCACCAACCACTCCCAACTGTCACTTCTCCATCAAGAAATATATAGGTCAGTGTATAACTCTGCAGCTTGGTTTTTTTTTTCCACACACGCCACTCGGCATTTATATAGTAGATATGGCATTAATTCCATTAAATATGATCTGATTTGTTTTGTATACATATGAAACATGACGCTATACTAATTTTTTGGGGAGATACATTATCCCTATAGGTTTCTTATGGGACCTGTGTGATTGACATACTTTACATAGCTAGTTCCAGTGGTTACAAATTTATTCAGATGCCTTCTCAATTATAGAAAGTATTACTTTGATCCATTATATTTCCCATAAGGATTATACAGTGAACATGAAGTGACCCAAATATAAACCTTTCTAGAAATGTATCCAATTGTTTAGGATCTGTGAAGCTCTTAACTGGTTAACAAAAGGGTTGACTGACTCCATGCATCTTAGAGTGAAGAACTAAAGCCAGATGATACAAAGCAGGCCTCTAAAGCATGCATTAACATACACATTAGGCCATGTGTATGTTAATCCTTTGTCAAGGCCTTGCCTTGACAAAGGATGAGAGCAGACATATTTATTTTGCCTCTGTTGCTGATAAAATAAAAATTCATTTTCAACCGGGATTCATTTGGTTAATCCCATCTGTTTAACATAAGAAAACTTAGCTGGACACAATAGCAGCCCACATAATATCTTTTGGACTGTATTTCCAGGAAACCCACCGTCTTCTCTGACTGTGGCCTGAAGCCCACTGGAATTCAATATGAGCAGCAATTTCAACTAATCAAATTAGAAGTACACAAGACATGTGGTACTGAGAAGACACTATTGTGTACAACATCACTGTAGACGAATTCCACCTTAGAGAAGCAGATCAGCATCTACCTAGACCAAGCGAGATGACAAGCAGCCATTCATATAACTTTACTGTTTACCCTCTATAACTTGGACTAACTGTGAAACTAGCTTTTGTCACTAAGGATATACATACCTTGTGCACTAGAAGTGCCTACTGGTTGCCAGAGCACCCCCCCCCCCACAGGACATGGAGCAAAGTGTCACAGAATTCAGACCACTACCCCTTCAAACTGAACCTGGCCCTTGCTTGTATCTTGTAATAGCCGAGATATGAATTTACCACACCTTGATCTATCCATGCAGTAGCTGGTGTCTACTATCCTCTCCAGGCCTTTGACGGGCCCCATCTCCTCTTCAGGATCTCCTCCAAGAGGACAATATATATATATATATATATATATATATATATATATATATATATATATAACAATATCAAGAACAAAAATCATTGAGGCACCAAAGCCCTGATGGCTTTCCTATGGCCTACTATAAAATATTCTCTCAATGCTTAACCCCATAACTGGTTCAGGTTTTTAAAAATAAAATGCATAGTTGAAAATTCCACAGTGACACAACCAGTTCTAGAATTATAGTGTTTCCAAAATTCAAAAAACACCCCACAACCTGATACAATTATAGACCAATCTACATCTTGAATATAATAAGCTATTTGTCAAGCTATTGACTTACAGGCTTAAAGGTCTTTGAACAATATGATTAACCCAACCAGGTAGGTCTGGTCATATCTGATAATCCCAGAGAACCATAAACTTCATTCACCACATCAGTAAAATAAATCATTCTTATGTCATTTTAACATTAGATTTGGAGAAAGCATTTGACTATATATTCTGGTCATTTATGTTTTGTACTCTGAAGAAATATGGATTCAGAGGAGAGCTCTACCAAGCTATTCAGTGATTATATGTAACCCTTTATCTGTGGTCAAGATTATGGCTTGAATTCAGATTTGTTCAAGTTAGGGAATGGTACGACTCAGGGATGTTCTCTTTCCCTCTATTTTTTGTTTGTTGTATTAATCCACTCATATAACATTAGAGATAACCAAAATGTTAAGTACATATCAATTTTAATCAGTATAAAATCTCCCCATTTGCTGACAACGTACTGCTGACCCTTCCTAAACTCAGATTTTGCTTCCCAGTATTCAGAGAATTAGACAAATATGAAGCATTTTCAGATTACAAATCAATAATTTAAAGAAAACGTCTGAAGCTTTAGCACTCCATTTTCCTAAACCCTTTATCACCATCAGGAAATGTTTAAAAACATGTACAATCAGGAATTAATTGGATTTTTCTTATATATATATATTTTAAGGGATTTTGCTCAGACCTGCTTTGTAGAAATGCATGAAAAGTATCAGTATCCATAATCTTTTACTTTTATTATCAACAAATTAGAAGTTTTATACAAACACAATTGTAATTATAGCTCAATTTTGGAAAATACTTTTGAATTGATTGAGCACATCACTAATGTACAAGTCCTGAGCAAGACACTGGTGGTAGTGTTTAGCATACTAAATATCTTAACAAATCATTTAATAAACTCATCATGCACATGTGCAACACCACTAGATATTAGATTGCAAGCGAGTGAAACAAAACATTCCTCTCCAGCTAAGGAAGCAATACTACACTGAATCTGGTCTATCTTATCAATAGAATACATGTCTGGCCTGTTGAACAACACTACTACTGCTTAGCACAAGACAATGGAATCCTGGCCCAATACAACAACTCTACTTGGCCAGGACTTATCTAACTTTGTTTGGGCATTAGTGTTTTTAATGCCCCAGTGACTCCCCATAATGGAGAACAGGTGGCTGACATAAAAGAGAAGTTGTCAGCTGCTGCTCCTTAATGTCAGGGATACATCTCCCATGTGCAATGATAAGAAGCAGTGGTGATGGGGGTGCAATGTCTGAGGATGTGGGGGGTGGCATTGCCCATGTGTGGGAAGGGGCACGATAACTGATTGTAATCCTATTAATATTAAGTTTTAACTGACATCTTGACATTTTAACACTTTGTGAATGCAAAAAAAAAGTACCTGTACGCTATAAATTACAGCTGTATATAATCTTTGGTTTTCAGCCAATTCTAGCAATATCCAATAAATACTACAGCAGAAAAATGAATGACGAATGTTATTTGCTGAAGTAAAGATGATAGTTTCCTCGTATTACTGCACTGGGAAGTAATTACTAACAGTATGACATTAAGGGATACATGGATGGTATGTAGTAGATTACTAGAGGGTCAGTTTGTGCCGTTATTAGCGGTCATGTCTCTGTATGTCCAGTCAGTGGGTCAGTACCAGGGCTGCGCTCACCTGATGGTTCTAATCACGAAATAGATAATGACCCCGGCGCTCACCACCACTAGGACGGCCAGGGCCCGCTGTGTCTGGGGTTTGGGGATGAGGGCAGTTGGTGCTGTTGATGACAGGTCGCCATTGGCGGTGCCTGAGCTGTTTCTGGTGACGGCGATCGGGGGCTGCGGGCCGCTGACCCCGGTGGGAGATGCTGGGGCAGGGAGAGTATGGAACTGAAGGCTCTGGGCATTAGGGAGACAGGTGAGGGCACATAGCCCACACAGGACACCGGTCACCCAGCGGATTGACCATAGGCTGCTGTCACTGCGCATCTTCCCGGCTGCACCGCCTCCTCCTCCCCCCACTCGGAGGAGAGGGACAGCGGTAATATCCACGCAAACCCGGTGTGGAGACCTAGGACCGGCCGCTCTCCACTCCTGCGAGTAGACAGTTTCCTGGTCCGAGAACGCACGCTGCGTGGTTGCTAGGCGACACGCATGTACGTGATTACGTCACACGGCCGTGTGGCAGAGCTCACGTTCGCTCTGGAGGTTGTTGTGAAACTGAAAGTTCTACTTGTCAGGAGGAGGTCCTGCCGGGCATGCTGGGACTTTTAGTGTTGCGACAGCTAGTGAGCTACTACTAAACATAGATTTAGGTTGATATCCTTGCAATGTATGGTTAGTTACTTCTTTCCAGTTCTGAAACGTAACAATATTTCTGTCTTAAATATGTAAGGCCAGAGGCGCTCGACTGGAGATTATAGCTTTCCTGGAAAAACAACGAGGCTGAAGTTAGCTTCTTATTTGGCCAGCTTCTTATTCGTTTCTAATTTATGCTCCAGCTTCATGTTCAGTAAAGCTTATTTTTAAAGGATTAAATCAATTTGGATCACTGATTTCACATCAAATTAACACTACAGGGGGTCCCTTATACAAAATGTATTAGTATATCGCCTCACCCAACAAGGTTATGGGCATGAAATCGGGGGGCAAAGTCACCATATTTTATCATTTTGAATAAGTAGCTGCAGATTTGTAAGGGTTAAATGCCATTGGGCCAGCAATTTGACAGTGGGAATCAACACAGGGTGGTCAGCTACATATAAAACATCTGTCTTTTGCCTGGCCCAACGCTGTTTTCGGCATACAATCAGGTGGCAAAGTGGGCACAGATAGCATTTTGAGCATTTTGAATAAGTAGCTGCAGATTTGCAAGTGTTAAATGCCGTTGGGCCAGCAATTTGACAGTGAGAATCAACACAGGGTGTTCAGTTACATATAAAACAACTGTCTTTTGCCTGGCTCAATGCTGTTTTGGGCATGCAATCAGGTGGCAAAGTGGGCAAAGATAGCATTGTGAGCATTTTGAATAAGTAGCTGCAGATTTGTAAGGGTTAAAGGCCTTTGGGCCAGCAATTTGACAGTGGGAATCAACACAGGGTGGTCAGTTACATATAAAACATCTGTCTTTTGCCTGGCCCAACGCTGTTTTGGGCATGCAATCAGGTGGCAAAGTGGGCACAGAAAGCATTTTGAGCATTTTGAATAAGTAGCTGCAATTTTTCAAGGGTTAAATGCCGTTGGGCCAGCAATTTGACAGTGGGAATCAACACAGGGTGGTCAGTTACATATAAAACATATGTCTTTTGCCTGGCCCAATGCTGTTTTGGGCATGCAATCAGGTGGCAAAGTGGGCATCCACAGCCAGCTGCACTCCTTTCACTGCACCGTTCTAAATCCTCCTGATAAAAGGATCAATCGCAAATACATAGAGGAGAGGGCTCAAGGGACAACCTTGGCTGACTCCAGATGACACCGCAAAAGTAGGACCCACCCAACCATTTACAAGAGGGAAGCTCTCGGCCTGCCTATAAATGGTACGTAGCCAATCAACCAACCTCACTGGCAGACCATACCTCTCAAGAAGTGCCCACAGATATTCATGATTGACACAATCAAACGCCTTAGATTGATCCAGCGCCAGAAGGTACTTACCCCACTTCTCAGCCCTGCACCGCTCCACGGCCCCTCGAACGCCAAGGACAAAATAATAGATAAATCTTTATTGATAATAACCTCTCAGTCCTTCTTACTAATTATGTACAATTGAAAGAACTAGAGAAATGTTTTGTATGAATTAATTCTCTTTATTAGTATTAGGTGTTTTTTATTTTGTATTTTTTAATTTATTTGTTTTATGTTTTATAAAATGCATATTTTATTGATTCACCATAATGATGGTTCACTCTATAGATACAAGGTTCTCTTATATTTCTACATTGGCCTAAAATTGTTCACGCATCAAAAGCACACTGTGTTATCTAGGTCCCTGGAACAATACCATTAATCATAATGTATTATATTGTATATCATACATCATATGCTGGACTCAATTCATGCAATCCTTTCATCCATTCCTCCTAATTATGGGTAAATAAAGCACCCTGCAAGTTTCAAATATTATCTTGCAGCATATAATAAGCTGCTTGTTACTTGCATGCTGATAATTTCAGGCTGTAAGAAACTGATGACAGATGTGGCGCTAAAGGTTTCATTGCCCGTGACCGCATCTGAACAAGGAAATTCACGTATAGCCCTTGCTCCCTTCAATTGGGTATACATTAGGCATAACTACAGACCATGCAAACTGAGCGGTCAATCACTATTCCCAGTCGCTGCATTTGCCGCTACCCGACTCAATTTCCGGGTGTGTGACGTCACAAGGACGTGTGGCCTGACGTACTTTCACCTGATAGACTTACTCAAGAGGATTACTACAAGTATCCAATCAATATAGAGAGAGCTTGATTGATATAGAAATGAGCCAATCATTCAAAACTTCACTGCATAATGCATTATATTCATCTGACTACCTTCTTGGAGCGATACTGAATAAAGGATGCCTGATTGACACATAACAGAAATTATTATACCCTCTAAATAGCGTATTGTGAAACAAATATATTACCTCTTTCCTTATCTACACATGTTCTAATTTATAATTTAATGTAACAGGAACCATTACAGGTAAGTATCATGATAAACTTGTTTGACCATAATATTGATAAATCCTATTATATTGTCATGTCACAGTATCCAAAATATGTCTTGATTTAATCCTCTCAAATTAATTGATAAATTCATTGTTGGTAATAGTAAAAAAAGAGAATGACAAATGTGGATATAGATAAAACATGAAAATGGATAAAAATATAAATGAAAAATAACTAGTAAGTAGTACAAGGAGGTGAGTGAATTGTGGTGTTAAATAGTTATTTGTGGATTGTGTCATATTACCTTTTACTATTCAAACTGTAAAAATTAATTCATTAGTGAACTATTACATTTAGTTTCGTTATATTGAAACTGTGTGTTATAAATAGTGATGATAGACTATGTCCTAGAAACGTAAAGTGAAAATTTGAGTGCATTGTCGGATCTATGGGGTGAAGAATATCATTCTATAGGGAGAACACCATATTTGCAAGAATAGCAAAAAATGTTAAATTCATATTACAATGTTTTAATCTCCTGGAGCGCTTTATTATTGTCTAAATTGGATATTGATCTAATGAGTTATTGTATTGTGGCTTGTCATACCATCAATACATTTTCTAATATTAATACTATGTTATTCTCTGAGCATAGAAAAGGGGACACTCAAACTGGTCAAAAATTGTGTATTGTCAAGGTACTTATATCTATTCTTAATTGAATTAACACTAATTTCCTTGTGTACTAATCCCAATCAACCAAACAATCTTTAAATGTAAGATGTAGGTTTATTTTATAACCGTATTATGATCCTAAAGTATCTATCTTTTATTGGCATACTAATCATATAGTTTTTACTAGGTAGCATCCATCCTATCACTGTATCACATTAATCCATCTCCAATTATATTCTAATTATTATCAATCCAGTGCAGCTGTCCATAAACACGAAAAGATGAAGATGTTATAGTGGCATTTAAATAGTTGAATTTAGTAAAAAAATCATAAGAAGCTGGCATAAGAAGTGTTTTCATTTAGACCATGAGGTTTCAGGGAGCCCAAGAGGAAGATCCATTTGCTTTCCTTGAGAGTTCTCTCTTTATATCTCCTCCTCTGATACCCAACTTGACCTTTTTCTATTCCGAGGCTACCTCCATGTTCTTGTAAGAAATATCGTGCCACAGAAGTAAGTGGTTTGAAATCCCTTTTATCTGCGCATTTCTAATTGTTCCCACATATTGTAAGATACGTTGTTTCAAAATTCTGCTGGTCATTCCTACGTACATCTTATTGCAGAGCGTATACTACTCCTTTGGTATTAAAGTTATTAAATTGGTTAATATTATGTTTGTGCCCATATTTTACCTCAAATTCTGTGGTTTTAATCATTTGTAAGCATGCCTTAGAGGATCCACATTTATGTGATACTTTCACAATTTCTGTTGTTTTGATGGGAGTAAAATGGCTCTTAACAAGTATATCTCCCAAATTTGGTGTACACTTCCAACTGAATTCCACCCTCTTATCTAGAGTTTTAGCCAGTCCATCATCGGATAGATGTATCGGCCAGAGGCGTTTAACAATAGATTGTATGTCTTTCCATTCTGGACAGAAATCTGCCACAAATCTGATCTTCTCATTAGTGGGTTTCTTGTTAGAATATATCAATTCCTGTCGATATTTAATTTGACCATATTCGAGGCCCTCGTAATTGATTTCCTACTATATCCTCATTGTAGGAGTCTTTTAGTTAGTTCATCTGCTCTAATCTGATAGTTTACATCATCCGAGCAATTTCTTTTGAGTCTCAAAAACTACCCTTTGGGAATGTTCTTGGTGACTGGTGAGAAGTGAAAGCTGTTGTTATGTAATAGGCTATTTGTGTGTGTTCACTTCCTATATCAATCTGTCACCACTCTACCCTTGGGGGTCTTGTTAATGGTAATATTAAGAAAATTGATACTTGTTTTATCCATCTCATATGTTAATTTAAAATTATTGTTGTTTCTTTTTAGGATTTGAATAAAATTCTTGAATAACTCCTGATTCCGTCTCCAGAAGATCAGGATGTAGTCGATATAACGCATCCAATTCATGAGATGTACCTCATTAGATCCTCACCAAGGACGGTCTCGCTCTCCCATCTACCCAAATATAAATTGGCGAAGGTAGGGGCACAGGCTGCGCCCACTGTTGTGCCTCGTATCTGCAAAAAGAACCTGTTTTCAAACACACAAATTCTTTTTCAATTTGAATTTCAAGATAAATTATTAAAGTCATTTTATTGCTTACCAATAAAACATTGTGGCGATTTGTGTGGTTCCAATGACTAATGAGATTTAATAGCAAGATGCAACAAATAACAATTCAATAAAATAAAGTACAGCCGATACATACGCAAGCGCCCTGGATCCAACATACAGTCATTCAATCCTGAAGTCTGTGGTCAAGTAGACTGTATAGTGGACCCAGAGTCTGGTTTATATACAGTTTGTGATACATAAAAAAACAGTAGTGATGTCATGGCATGTTTCCATTCGTTCAGGATTCAGGACAGTCCAGTGTAATGCAGGTCATAGGTCAGTTCAAACAATGCCCTCCAAGGGTGAGGGTCAACTCTCCAACAGCTGCCTATGTGACTTCCCGCCGAAAAGCTAGTATAAACTGGTCTATTTGCATTACACACTCAATATCATTCTGATCATTAATCCTCTGTTTTCCATAACTTGCATACGCAAGGTGCAATTGCTTAGCTGATTGTAGCAGATGTCTGGTGGTAAAAAAGTGGATTAAAATGACACTAAACATGATATGTTTCCTATATCCTGAACCTTAGATACCAATAAAGTGGATTTAACATTATTATATTAAACTATTGAATCTATTACGTTCCATTATAAATGACTGTGTGTTGGAACTTTATTAAAGTGAACTATTTACATAATGAATGTGTGAGTGTAAATGTATTGTGCGTTATTTATCTGTGCAATTGCATCATAACACGTGGCGTACTAATCGCAATTGCACGGTAAAACAGTATTAATCAATTTGATTCACTTCATCCAATTAATTAACTTTCACAATCCACCCTTTGATATTGCCCAAAACTATCACCTTAAAATTTTTATTGCAGGATCTCAGTAATACGTTTCATTGTTCTGTAATGTATGTCCCCCTTTTACATATGACCACACTATTACTGGATATCAGTCAGGTTACCATAAAAGAAAGTCATAATCATAGAAATCAGTTTTCTTTTTTTTCTACTGAACATATGCCTTTGAAGCTCGGAGATAACCTTTTGTATGCCCTTCACCCACATATGTAATACATTATCTGTAATGATACAAGGTACTATAGAATATGTATCAAAAATATAGAATCTTCTACTACAGTCCTTAATGCCTATGTCACGGGCACTAGGAGTCTTTACCCAGGAATCACCAGATGGTGGGCTTACCAGAGCAATGTAGATGGTAATAGAGTACTCTGGTAGCTGGGTGATCACGGAACATGAAATGATGGCCGGTGAGATGCTCAGGAAAGTCTATGACTAGCAACACTGGTAATAATGAGGTAATAATACACAAGGAACTGTATGGACAAGGACACGTGAAGGTAGTCAGTGGTCTGCGATAGCAAGTTGTACCACTGCTATAGTGAGTAGGAATGTCCAACAGAAACAAGGAGGTGATGAGAGTCAGCGGTCTGCGGGTAGCAAGTTGCACCGCTGTCTGAGTGAAGGAATGGAATCCAAGTGGAGGTATCCAGGTAGTCAGTGGTCTGCGGTAGCAAGTTGTACCACTGCTATGTGAGAGGAGGATGGAACAGGTGATACCGGAAACAGGGATCAGTGGTCTGACATCAGCAAGCTGTACCACTGAATATATATGTGAGGAGGTGCACGGGGGAAGACTGCAACACAGGATATACACAGGCACCGTATACACGATCCACAGTAATATGCACAATATATATATATATAAATGACTGAGCAGGTCTGCAATCTAGAAAGACTCTTGAAGTAGTCCAGGACAATGATAACACAGTCAATGATGGCAATAGACTCAGAGGATAGCAGACTCCAGAGAGAACCAAACACAGTCCAGCAAGATATGCAATACACAGCACAGTCAATGAGAAGTATGCATACCGTGGTTCAGCAGTAGCAGTCAGATGGGATTGCAGCGGTACCTGAGCGGCTGGAGACCGACTGGATAGGAAGTCCCTGGATAGGTGAGGCAGCGGTCTAGCAGGTGCAGCGCACAGGTGAGTAGACCGGCAGGGACACGAATCCACAGAAGTCAGCAACACGTGGAACTGGACTCATAGGGGACCCAGGAGAATGGAGATGATCCAGCAGAGGGTAGTAGATGAAATACAAATCCAATGCTGACAGGAGGGTAGAGGCCAGTGGAACACGTGAAGGCGTGGAGAGTGGATCAGCAGGAGATGGACGATAGCGCTGACCACAGCGGCAGGACTCAGCGGCACACGGAGGTAACCAGTAGCAACCACAGGAACCAACAGCGATGGGCAACAGGAGTGCAGCGCAGGGCAGGAGCTGTTGATCATGAAGTGTAGCAGATGGTCATGAAAGCGGCAGTCTCGAGGAAGCCACAGCAAGATGAGATGAGACTGTAGTGCACGGAGGCAGCGGATAGTAATCAGCTGGCAGTCACGATGTGGAACACAGGCGAGTTGCAAGCAGGAGACTGTAGTGCACAGAGGCAGCGGATAATAGTCAGCTGGCAGTCACGATGATGAACACAGGCGAGTTGCAAGCAGGAGACTGTAGTGCACAGAGGCAGCGGATAATAGTCAGCTGACAGTCACGATGATGAACACAGGCGAGTTGCAAGCAGGAGACTGTAGTGCACAGAGGCAGCGGATAGGAATCAGCAAACAGACTTGATGAGGAGCAGGTGAGTGAAGTAAAAGCTGGAGTGCACGGAGGCAGCGGATAGCAATGAGCAAACAGTCACATTGATATACAATAACGTTGAAGTGGTTTAGAAGACTGTAGTGCACGGAGGCAGCGGATAGGAATCAGCAAACAGTCCTGATGATACAGTTGATGGTAGAAGTGGTTTAGAAGACTGTAGTGCACGGAGGCAGCGGATAGGAATCAGCAAACAGTCCTGATGATACAGTTGATGGTAGAAGTGGTATGGAAACCACAGGAATAGAAGTGGTTTGGAAACCACAGGAATCAGCAGCGCTGAATACACGAGGAATACAGGAACACCTTCAGAGACTCATGAGGAATGAGACTCCAAGATCAGGCAACGTGGTGTTGACCACAGGTGCTTAATATAGGGAGGTTGCCTGATCTGCCAATTGAGTTAAAGGGGTATACACTGAAGTATAGAAAAGGGCTGCGCATGCGCAGACCCTCAGCATGGTGGACGACCACGGTTCCTAAATGTCCGGGAAGAGGCACTCACGGTCCGGTGAGTGACAGTACCCCCCCTTTTAAAGGTGGGCACAGAACGCCTGGAACCGGGTTTGTCCGGATTTTTGGAGTAAAACTTCTTCAAAAGGGCAGGAGCATTAAGATCTTCAGCTTTGATCCAAGAGCGCTCCTCAGGACCAAAGCCCTTCCAATGAACGAGGAAGTGGAGGACTCCTCGCGAAATTTTTGCATCTAGTACCTCGGTAATCTCAAAATCCTCCTCCTGATGAACTTGAACTGGCTGCGGAGCTGAGGGAGGAGTTGAAAAACGGTTGATAATAAGAGGTTTGAGCAAAGATACATGGAAGGCATTAGAAATCCGAAGACTCTTAGGAAGAAGGAGTTTCACACATACTGGATTGATAACTTGAATGATCCTATATGGACCAATAAAACGAGGGGCGAATTTCATGGATGGAACCTTCAAACGAATATTTTTTGTGGATAACCAGACACGATCTCCAATTTTTAGTGGTGGAATAGCCCGCCTCTTCTTATCAGCGAAAGATTTATATTTGACAGAAGTCTTCTTTAAACAGGTTTTGACCTGAGACCAGATATTTTTAAAGGTCTGACAAACAGTTTCCACCGCAGGAACTTGGGTGGGCGGGAGGGCAGGAAATTCCGGAAAAGACGGATGGTGACCGTAGACCACAAAGAATGGAGTTTTGGATGATGACTCATGGTACATGTTGTTATGGGCGAACTCAGCCCAAGGGAGTAACTCTACCCAGTTGTCTTGATTGGCTGATGAGAACATCCTTATAAAAGTCTCAAGATCTTGATTGACACGTTCCGTTTGTCCATTGGATTGTGGATGGTAAGAAGATGAGAGTGCTAATCGTATGCCCAAGGTTTTACAAAGGGCTCGCCAGAATCTGGACACGAATTGTACTCCTCTATCAGACACAATCTCAGATGGACATCCATGGATACGGAAGATCTCTTTAATGAAATGTTCAGCCAGGATAGACGAGGAAGGCAAACCAGACAGAGGGATGAAATGAGCCATCTTCGAAAATCTGTCCACTACCACCCAAATAGTGTTATGGTTCTTACTAGGTGGTAAGTCAGTAACGAAATCCATACTAATATGGGTCCATGGTTTGGACGGAATGGGTAGTGGTCGCAGCAACCCTGCTGGGGTTCTGCGGGAGGATTTGAATTGCGAACATAATTCACAGGAAGCAATGAACTCTTTGACGTCTCTCCTCATTGAAGGCCACCAGTAACTTCGAGAGAGGATCTCAAAAGTCTTGTGTTCACCGGCGTGTCCAGAAAAACGAGAGGCATGGAACCACGAAAGGATTTTCCTCCTTAGAGTAGGAGGCACGAGGGTCTTCCCAAATGGTAGCGTTTTGGTGGATGAAGCAGCCAGTGAGATACATTTGGGGTCTAGAATGGTATGGTTGGAAACCTCTTCTATATCAGAGGACGTAACAAAGGCTCTAGATAAAGCATCAGCTTTTTTGTTCTTAGCAGCTGGTTTGAAGGTAATTATTAATTCAAAACGGGAGAAGAAAAGAGACCATCTTGCTTGACGAGGGTTCAAGCATTGGGCAGACTGGAGATATGACAAGTTCTTATGATCCGTGAAGATCGTCACCGGATGGCGAGCTCCCTCCAACAAGTATCTCCACTCCTCTAATGCGGCTTTGATAGCCAGTAATTCCTTGTCTCTGATGGTATAATTCTTCTCTGCGGGTAGAAGACCCCGAGAATAGAAGGCACAAGGGTGGAATTTTTGCTGTTCCGAGCGTTGGGAGAGAATAGCTCCTAAGCCCACATTAGAGGCATCTACTTCTAGGAAAAAGGGGAGTGTCACATCAGGCTGACGAAGGATTGGAGCCGAAGAGAAGGACTCTTTTAATGTTTGAAAGGCTTGAATAGCCTCAGTAGACCATTGCTTAGGATTAGCCCCTTTTCGAGTCAGGGCCACAATAGGAGATGCAATGGAAGAAAAGTCTTGAATGAAGCGTCTTGTCACGGGCACTAGGAGTCTTTACCCAGGGATCACCAGGTGATAGGCTTACCAGAGCAGTATAGGTGGTAATATGGTACTCTGGTAGCAGGGTGATCACGGAACAGGAAATAGCAGATGATGAGATGCTCAGGAAAGTCTATGACTAGCAGCACTGGCAATATGGAGGTAGTAACACACGAGGAACTGTATGGACAAAGGACACGTGAAGGTAGTCAGTGGTCTGCGGTAGCAAGTTGTACCACTGCTATAGTGAGGAGGAATGTCCAACAGAAACGAGGAGGTGATGAGAGTCAGCGGTCTGCGGAAAGCAAGTTGTACCGCTGTCTGAGTGAAGGAATGGAATCCAAGTGGAGGTATCCGGGGAGTCAGTGGTCTGCGTTAGCAAGTTGTACCACTGCTATGTGAGAGGATACTGGAGCAGGTGAAACTGGAAACAGGGGTCAGTGGTCTGCCACTAGCAAGTTGTACCACTGAATATATATGTGAGGAGGTGCACGGGGAGAGACTGCAACACAATATATACACGGGCACCTTGACTTTGATCCACAGTAATATGCACAATATAAATGTATAAATGACTGAACAACACTGCCAATATAGAAAGTCTCTTGAAGTAATCCAGCATGAGATAACACAGTCAATGATGGCAATAGACTCAGCGGATAGTACACTCCAGAGGAGAACCAACACAGTCCAGCAAGGTATGCAATACACAGCACAGTCAATGGGAAGTATGCATACCGTGGTTCAGGAGAAGGCAGTCAGACAGAAGTGCAGAGATACCTGAACGGCAGGAGGCCGGCAGGATGCAAAGTCCCTGGATGGGTGAAGCGGTGGTCTAGCAGGTGCAGCGCACAGGTAGGTAGACCAGCAGGGAACCCAGGAAGGCGTGGAGAGCGGATCAGCAGTAGATGGATGCGTAGCGCTGAGAAGTAACAGCAGCGGGTCTCTGCGGGAACACGGAGGTAGCCAATAGCAACCAGCAGGTGCAGTAACGATGGGACACCAGAGCAGAGTTGAACTGGAACAGTTGATCACGGAGAGTAGCGGGTAGCAATAGTGGCAGCAGACAGTAACGAAATCCATACTAATATGGGTCCAAGGCTTGGACGGAATGGGTAGTGGTCGCAGCAACCCTGCTGGAGTTCTGCGGGAGGATTTGAACTGAGAACATAAATCACAGGAAGCAATAAACTCTTTGACGTCTCTCCTCATTGAAGGCCACCAGTAACTACGAGAGAGAATCTCAAAGGTCTTGTGTTCACCGGCGTGTCCAGAAAAACGAGAGGCATGGAACCACGAAAGGATTTTCCTCCTCAGAGTAGGAGGCACAAGAGTCTTCCCAAATGGTAGCATTTTGGTGGATGAAGCAGCCAGAGAAATACATTTGGGGTCTAGAATAGCATGGTTGGGAACCTCTTCTACATCAGAGGACGTCACAAAAGCTCGAGATAGAGCGTCAGCTTTCTTGTTCTTAGCGGCTGGTTTGAAGGTTATAATTAATTCAAAACGGGAAAAGAAAAGAGACCATCTTGCTTGACGAGGGTTCAAGCATTGAGCAGATTGCAAATATGACAAGTTCTTATGATCCGTGAAGATCGTCACCGGATGGCGAGCTCCTTCCAACAAGTATCTCCATTCCTCTAATGCAGCTTTGATGGCCAGCAACTCCTTGTCCCCGATAGTATAATTTTTCTCTGCGGGCAGAAGACCCCGAGAGTAGAAGGCACAAGGATGTAATTTTTGTTGCTCCGAGCGTTGGGAGAGAATAGCTCCTAAGCCCACATTAGAGGCATCTACTTCTAGGAAGAAGGGGAGTGTCACATCAGGCTGTCGCAGAATGGGAGCAGACGAGAAGGCCTCTTTGAGGATTTGAAAGGCTTGGAGAGCCTCAGATGACCATTGCTTAGTATTAGCCCCTTTCCGAGTTAGGGCCACAATGGGAGATGCAATGGATGAAAAGTCTTGAATGAAGCGTCTATAGTAATTGGCAAAACCTAAAAAACGCTGGATGGCACGAAGAGTAGTTGGCTGAGGCCAATGTAGTACAGCATTTACTTTGTCTGGATCCATCTTCAGGCCAACTCCGGAAACTATATACCCCAAGAATGGAATCTGGGGTAACTCGAATGAACATTTTTCCAATTTACAGAACAACGAGTTTTTCCGTAGTCTGGAGAGGACCTCTGCCACATGTTGGTGATGAGAAGGCAGGTCCTGTGAGAAGATCAATATGTCGTCTAGGTAGACAACGACACATACATATAATAAGTCCCGAAAGATCTCATTGATGAAACCCTGGAAAACAGCGGGGGCATTACACAGCCCGAAGGGCATTACTAAATATTCGTAATGCCCATCTCTGGTGTTAAACGCGGTCTTCCATTCGTCACCGGAACGGATTCTAATTAAATTGTAGGCACCACGAAGATCCAACTTAGTAAATATCCGAGCTCCCTTGATGCGATCAAATAGCTCAGTGATCAGCGGAATGGGATACCGATTCTTGATAGTAATGGCGTTGAGTCCACGAAAATCTATACAAGGGCGTAATGATCCATCCTTCTTTTTGACGAAGAAGAACCCAGCTCCAGCGGGAGAGGTGGAAGGTCGAATGAACCCACGCTGGAGATTCTCCTGTATGTACTCAGATGTGGCTTGAGTTTCAGGTAACGAGAGAGGATAGACCCGACCCCTGGGAGGAGTCTTGCCAGGTAGAAGGTCGATCGGACAATCCCAAGAACGATGAGGAGGAAGACGTTCAGACTGAGCTTTATCAAACACATCGGCAAATGAAGCATACTGAGGAGGGAGTCCCGGGGAGGAAGATGAGATGGAAGATCGCTGTACTTTAAGAGGAATAACTTGAGAGAGACAACGATGGTGACATTCAGACCCCCAAGACGTAACTTGAGGGGTGCGCCAGTCAATCTGGGGAGAGTGACACTGAAGCCATGGAAGGCCTAAGACAATCGGACTTGTCGTAACTGGAAGAATTAAAAACGAAATTTCTTCATGGTGTAGTACACCAATCTGAAGGGTTACTGGAGACGTACTCTGGGTGATGAGACCATTGATGAGGCGTGATCCATCTATAGCCGTCACAGTAATGGGTGTTTTTAAAGTGATCACTGGTAGGGACCATTGATTCACTAGTGATTTAGAAATGAAATTTCCTGCTGCTCCGGAATCAATCAATGCCTGTGACTCAAAGGATTTGGTAGCAAAGGAAATCGTAACATCAAAAGCGCAGACTTTAGATTTCATAGACAATGGAGAGGACTCCAGGGACCCTAACTTCACCTCTCCAGAACTAGTTAGGGCCTGGCATTTCCCGATCTCTTAGGGCAAGAGCTGAGCATATGCGTGGAATCAGCACAATAGATACAGAGTCTATTCTTTACTCTTCGTTTCCTTTCCTCTGAAGATAATTTGGAACGTCCTATCTCCATGGGAATCACAGAGGATGGGGCTGGACGAAATTGAGGGTTTAAACGAAGAGGTGCTTTGACAGCTGTTGTTTTCTCAGACTCTCTTTCACGAAATCTCATATCTACACGATGGCAAAGAGAGATCAAATCTTCTAGTGACGAAGGAAGCTCTTGGGTAGTCAGTGCATCTTTAATTTTATCGGAGAGCCCCTGCCAGAAGGCGGCAACTAATGCTTCAGTGTTCCACTGAAGTTCAGAGGCTAAGATCCTAAATTGAATGACATACTGTCCTACTGTATGGGAGCCTTGTCGCAAACGAAGAATGCTGGAAGCAGCGGAGGTCACACGACCTGGTTCATCGAACACACTTCGGAACGTGGAAATGAATTTGGCACTATCTTGTAGAATTGGATCGTTTCTTTCCCACAGGGGGGAGGCCCAAGCCAGGGCTTGTCCCGAAAACAATGAGATAAGATAGGCCACTCTGGAACGATGGGTAGAAAAATTTTGAGGTTGGAGTTCAAAATGGACTGAACATTGGTTAAGGAAACCTCTACAAGTTTTGGGGTCCCCGTCATATTTTGACGGAGTAGGCAGGTGAAGCGTAGGAGCTGTAGACACCTGGGATGGCACTGGGGAAACGGAGGAAAGCACAGGAGCTTCAATATTAGCTGTAACAGTCTGTCCAGATGTTCCTTGGGAGGTTAATGATTGGTAACATTGAAGTAACAGCTGTTGGCGAGCATCCTGTTGCTCCACACGGCTGACCAGATGCTGCAGCATCTCTTTAGCGGTAGGTTCCGTATCTGGGTCTGTCATGGCCTGATCTTACTGTCACGGGCACTAGGAGTCTTTACCCAGGGATCACCAGGTGATAGGCTTACCAGAGCAGTATAGGTGGTAATATGGTACTCTGGTAGCAGGGTGATCACGGAACAGGAAATAGCAGATGATGAGATGCTCAGGAAAGTCTATGACTAGCAGCACTGGCAATATGGAGGTAGTAACACACGAGGAACTGTATGGACAAAGGACACGTGAAGGTAGTCAGTGGTCTGCGGTAGCAAGTTGTACCACTGCTATAGTGAGGAGGAATGTCCAACAGAAACGAGGAGGTGATGAGAGTCAGCGGTCTGCGGATAGCAAGTTGTACCGCTGTCTGAGTGAAGGAATGGAATCCAAGTGGAGGTATCCGGGGAGTCAGTGGTCTGCGTTAGCAAGTTGTACCACTGCTATGTGAGAGGATACTGGAGCAGGTGAAACTGGAAACAGGGGTCAGTGGTCTGCCACTAGCAAGTTGTACCACTGAATATATATGTGAGGAGGTGCACGGGGAGAGACTGCAACACAATATATACACGGGCACCTTGACTTTGATCCACAGTAATATGCACAATATAAATGTATAAATGACTGAACAACACTGCCAATATAGAAAGTCTCTTGAAGTAATCCAGCATGAGATAACACAGTCAATGATGGCAATAGACTCAGCGGATAGTACACTCCAGAGGAGAACCAACACAGTCCAGCAAGGTATGCAATACACAGCACAGTCAATGGGAAGTATGCATACCGTGGTTCAGGAGAAGGCAGTCAGACAGAAGTGCAGAGATACCTGAACGGCAGGAGGCCGGCAGGATGCAAAGTCCCTGGATGGGTGAAGCGGTGGTCTAGCAGGTGCAGCGCACAGGTAGGTAGACCAGCAGGGAACCCAGGAAGGCGTGGAGAGCGGATCAGCAGTAGATGGATGCGTAGCGCTGAGAAGTAACAGCAGCGGGTCTCTGCGGGAACACGGAGGTAGCCAATAGCAACCAGCAGGTGCAGTAACGATGGGACACCAGAGCAGAGTTGAACTGGAACAGTTGATCACGGAGAGTAGCGGGTAGCAATAGTGGCAGCAGACTCAAGGAAACACGGGAGAGTTGACAAGGGCTGAAGACTGAAGCGCACAGAGGCGGCGGATAGGAATCAGCTAAACAGTCACGATGAAACACAGACGGGTTGCAGGTTGAAGACTGTAGTGCACGGAGGCAGCGGATAGGAATCAGCTAGCAGTCACGATGATGAAACACAGACGAGTTGCAGGTTGAAGACTGTAGTGCACGGAGGCCGCGGATAGAAATCAGCTGGCAGTCACAATCATGAACAGGTGAGTGGATGTGAATGAAAGACTGTAGTGCACGGAGGCAGCGGATAGGCATCAGCTAACAGTCCCAATGATACAAGGTAGAGTTGAAGTGGTTAGAAGACTGTAGTGCACGGAGGCAGCGGATAGGAATCAGCTCACAGTCACGATGATACAGTAGATGGTAGAAGTGGTATGGGAACCACAGTAGTAGAAGTGGTTTGGAAACCACAGAGGTAGAAGTGGTTTGGAAACCACAGGAATCAGCTGGGCTGAATAAACGAGGAAACACAGGAACACCTTCAGAGACTCATGGGGAATGAGACTCCAAGATCAGGCAACGTGGTGTTGACCACAGGTGCTTAATATAGGGAGGTTGCCTGATCTGCCAATTAAGTTAAAGGAACATACACTGAAGGTTTAGAAAGGGCTGCGCATGCGCAGTCCCTCAGGATGGAGGACGGCCACGGTTCCTAAATGTCCGGGAAGAAGCATTCACAGTCCGGTGAGTGACACGTCTATAGTAATTGGCAAAACCTAAAAAACGCTGGATCGCACGAAGAGTAGTTGGCTGGGGCCAATGTAGTACAGCATTTACTTTGTCAGGATCCATCTTCAGACCAACTCCGGAAACAATATACCCCAAGAATGGAATCTGGGGTAATTCGAATGAACATTTTTCTAATTTACAGAACAATGAATTTTTCCGTAGCCTGGAGAGGACTTCTGCCACATGTTGGTGGTGAGAAGGCAGGTCCTGTGAAAAAATCAATATGTCGTCCAGGTAGACAACGACACATACATATAATAAGTCCCGAAAAATCTCATTGATGAAGCCCTGAAAAACAGCGGGGGCATTACATAGCCCGAAAGGCATTACCAGATATTCGTAATGCCCGTCTCTGGTGTTAAACGCTGTCTTCCATTCATCACCGGAACGGATTCTGATTAAATTGTAGGCACCACGAAGATCCAACTTAGTAAAAATACGGGCTCCCTTGATGCGGTCAAATAGCTCAGTGATCAACGGAATGGGATACCGATTCTTGATAGTAATGGCATTGAGTCCACGAAAATCTATACAAGGGCGTAATGATCCATCCTTCTTTTTGACAAAGAAGAACCCAGCTCCAGCGGGCGAGGTGGAAGGTCGAATAAACCCACGCTGGAGGTTCTCCCGTATATATTCAGATGTAGCTTGAGTTTCAGGTAACGAGAGTGGATAGACCCGGCCCCTGGGAGGAGTCTTGCCAGGAAGAAGATCAATCGGACAATCCCAAGAACGATGAGGAGGAAGACGTTCAGACTGAGCTTTATCAAAAACATCGGTAAATGAAGCATATTGAGGAGGGAGTCCCGGTGAAATAGCTGAGATGGAAGCTTGCTGTACCTTGAGAGGAATGACTTGGGAAAGGCAATGATGGTGACATTCAGGCCCCCAAGACGTGACTTGAGGGGTACGCCAGTCAATCTGGGGAGAGTGACACTGAAGCCATGGAAGGCCTAGGACAATCGGACTTGTCGTAACAGGAAGAATTAAAAACGATATCTCTTCATGATGCAGAGCACCAATCTGAAGGGTTACTGGAGACGTACTGTGGGTGATGAGACCGTTGATGAGACGTGATCCATCGATAGCCGTCACAGTAATGGGAGTTTTTAAGGTAATCACTGGTAGAGACCATTGATTTACTAACGATTTGGAAATAAAATTCCCTGCTGCTCCAGAATCAATCAATGCCTGTGACTCAAAGGTTTTGGTAGCAAAGGAAATAGTCACATCAAAAGCGCAGACTTTAGATTTCATAGACGATGGAGAGGACTCCAGGGACCCTAACTTCACCTCTCCAGAACTAGTTAGGGCCTGGCATTTCCCGATCTCTTAGGGCAGGAGCTGAGGACATGAGTGGAATCAGCACAATAGATACAGAGTCTATTCTTAACTCTTCGTTTCCTCTCCTCAGAAGATAACTTGGAACGTCCTATCTCCATGGGAATCACAGCGGGTGACACTGGACGAAATTGAGGGTTAGAGCGAAGAGGTGCTTTAGCAGAAGTCGTTTTCTCAGCCTCTCTTGCACGAAATCTCATATCAACACGATGGCATAGAGAGATCAAATCTTCAAGTGACGAAGGAAGCTCTTGAGTAGTCAGTGCATCTTTAATTTTATCGGAAAGCCCCTGCCAGAAGGCGGCAACTAGGGCTTCAGTGTTCCACTGAAGTTCAGAGGCTAAAATCCTAAATTGAATGACGTACTGGCCTACAGTATGAGATCCTTGTCGCAGACGGAGGATGCTGGAAGCAGCGGAGGTCACACGACCTGGTTCATCGAACACACTTCGAAATGCAGAAATAAATTTGGCACTATCTTGTAATATTGGATCGTTCCTCTCCCACAGGGGGGAGGCCCAAGCCAGGGCTTGTCCTGAAAACAAAGAGATAAGATAGGCCACTCTGGAACGATGGGTAGAAAAATTTTGAGGTTGGAGCTCAAAATGGACTGAACATTGGTTAAGGAAACCCCTACAAGTTTTGGGGTCTCCATCGTACTTTGACGGAGTAGGCAGGTGAAGCGTGGAAGCTGTAGACACCTGGGATGGCAATGGGGAAACGGAGGAAAGCACAGGAGCTTCAATAGTAGCTGTCACAGTCTGTCCAGATGTTCCTTGGGAGGTTAATGACTGATAACACTGAAGTAACAGCTGTTGGCGGGCATCCTGTTGCTCCACACGGCTAACCAGATGTTGCAGCATCTCTTTGGCGGTAGGTTCCGCATCTGGGTCTGTCATGGCCTGATCTTACTGTCACGGGCACTAGGAGTCTTTACCCAGGAATCACCAGATGGTGGGCTTACCAGAGCAATGTAGATGGTAATAGAGTACTCTGGTAGCTGGGTGATCACGGAACATGAAATGATGGCCGGTGAGATGCTCAGGAAAGTCTATGACTAGCAACACTGGTAATAATGAGGTAATAATACACAAGGAACTGTATGGACAAGGACACGTGAAGGTAGTCAGTGGTCTGCGATAGCAAGTTGTACCACTGCTATAGTGAGTAGGAATGTCCAACAGAAACAAGGAGGTGATGAGAGTCAGCGGTCTGCGGGTAGCAAGTTGCACCGCTGTCTGAGTGAAGGAATGGAATCCAAGTGGAGGTATCCAGGTAGTCAGTGGTCTGCGGTAGCAAGTTGTACCACTGCTATGTGAGAGGAGGATGGAACAGGTGATACCGGAAACAGGGATCAGTGGTCTGACATCAGCAAGCTGTACCACTGAATATATATGTGAGGAGGTGCACGGGGGAAGACTGCAACACAGGATATACACAGGCACCGTATACACGATCCACAGTAATATGCACAATATAGATATATATATATATAAATGACTGAGCAGGTCTGCAATCTAGAAAGACTCTTGAAGTAGTCCAGGACAATGATAACACAGTCAATGATGGCAATAGACTCAGAGGATAGCAGACTCCAGAGAGAACCAAACACAGTCCAGCAAGATATGCAATACACAGCACAGTCAATGAGAAGTATGCATACCGTGGTTCAGCAGTAGCAGTCAGATGGGATTGCAGCGGTACCTGAGCGGCTGGAGACCGACTGGATAGGAAGTCCCTGGATAGGTGAGGCAGCGGTCTAGCAGGTGCAGCGCACAGGTGAGTAGACCGGCAGGGACACGAATCCACAGAAGTCAGCAACACGTGGAACTGGACTCATAGGGGACCCAGGAGAATGGAGATGATCCAGCAGAGGGTAGTAGATGAAATACAAATCCAATGCTGACAGGAGGGTAGAGGCCAGTGGAACACGTGAAGGCGTGGAGAGTGGATCAGCAGGAGATGGACGATAGCGCTGACCACAGCGGCAGGACTCAGCGGCACACGGAGGTAACCAGTAGCAACCACAGGAACCAACAGCGATGGGCAACAGGAGTGCAGCGCAGGGCAGGAGCTGTTGATCATGAAGTGTAGCAGATGGTCATGAAAGCGGCAGTCTCGAGGAAGCCACAGCAAGATGAGATGAGACTGTAGTGCACGGAGGCAGCGGATAGTAATCAGCTGGCAGTCACGATGTGGAACACAGGCGAGTTGCAAGCAGGAGACTGTAGTGCACAGAGGCAGCGGATAATAGTCAGCTGGCAGTCACGATGATGAACACAGGCGAGTTGCAAGCAGGAGACTGTAGTGCACAGAGGCAGCGGATAATAGTCAGCTGACAGTCACGATGATGAACACAGGCGAGTTGCAAGCAGGAGACTGTAGTGCACAGAGGCAGCGGATAGGAATCAGCAAACAGACTTGATGAGGAGCAGGTGAGTGAAGTAAAAGCTGGAGTGCACGGAGGCAGCGGATAGCAATGAGCAAACAGTCACATTGATATACAATAACGTTGAAGTGGTTTAGAAGACTGTAGTGCACGGAGGCAGCGGATAGGAATCAGCAAACAGTCCTGATGATACAGTTGATGGTAGAAGTGGTTTAGAAGACTGTAGTGCACGGAGGCAGCGGATAGGAATCAGCAAACAGTCCTGATGATACAGTTGATGGTAGAAGTGGTATGGAAACCACAGGAATAGAAGTGGTTTGGAAACCACAGGAATCAGCAGCGCTGAATACACGAGGAATACAGGAACACCTTCAGAGACTCATGAGGAATGAGACTCCAAGATCAGGCAACGTGGTGTTGACCACAGGTGCTTAATATAGGGAGGTTGCCTGATCTGCCAATTGAGTTAAAGGGGTATACACTGAAGTATAGAAAAGGGCTGCGCATGCGCAGACCCTCAGCATGGTGGACGACCACGGTTCCTAAATGTCCGGGAAGAGGCACTCACGGTCCGGTGAGTGACAGCCTAGCATGTTCATCTGTCCGAAGCATGTCTTTTAGCTTAGATGAAAGCTAAATAACATCATCCTATGTCTGTCAACAATGTCATTTATGATCTCCTTCAACCTGTGTTAGTAAATACACTAATAATATCAACAGGTTTTTCATCAACACTTGTGGGCAGGCTATTGTCTGTCCTTCCCAGTCTCCCAATATTCAAGTTTCTTTGTACGAGAAACAGTGCTCGGCCTGCCACATATTGGGAGACTTCAAACTAAGGGAGCTACCTGTATTACCTTTCAGCTACTGGCCTCCCACCCCATAATTTGGGTACCTCAGAAATATTTAGTGTAAAGAGAACTAGTCCTACCTGATATAATCTCTGAGGCACGTGAGAGTACACCCAGCACTCAGTTTGGTCTAAAACCTTACCCACCCAAGAATGATAATCATTCTCATGGATGCCCACTTGAGTCCGAATTATTACTGGACTGGCTTGCTGGATGCACCTCTCTTCAACTATGGGGTCAAAGTACTTACAGACACAATACTCCTCAGACAATAGCCCCTCACACTGTCTCCGAGCTCCAAGGTTAACAAATTTTCCTTTACCCCTGAATTGAATAGAGCAATTGGCTGGACCGATTGTGCTAAAAAATTCTCTTTCATTCCCCACCTCCTCAATATCACTTTCTGAACCAGCCTCTGTCACCTGTTCACAATTGAAAGAATTGACTGTCCTGAAAAGAGAATAAGATGTGGGAAAATAGGAAAAAAACTGGTGCTCCATGTTGGATAACAGTCTTTGCAAAGTCCTTGGCTCAGGTGTTGTTAACTTCGATCTTGGGTCTCCCGGAACAGATTCACGAGTGTAATTGGAACCTTCTCCGGGTGTTGACTCCTCTGCAGTGGATGGAATTGGTACAAATGTCTCTCTGCTACTCCTAGGGATCTAATGCTGGTCGTCAACACTTGGTACCTGTCTGTCAAACAACTTGAGCGAAGGAAATTACAGTCCATAAAACATACTCTGCCAGTCCAACTTCATAACTGTTAGTATGATGTATAAGGGGACAGGTTTTCGAACGTCCTTTGTTGCTGTCTCACTATTTGTTTCTCTTTACAATATCTTGAACAGTCTTTCCATTATGAACTCAGATTTTCAACAGTCTCTACATTATATACTCATCTCAGGGAAAGTCAAAAGTATTTTCAAAAGGTAACAGGTTAAGAGGCAGCTTAGGAGTGATTCTGATGATATTGAGGACTAGTGGCCAATGCTAACGGCTACTTCAATCTAGTTTCAACCATCATTCTATTCAATTCTTTCTAGCTAGTACCGTTTACTCTATTTTCCCACTGGTTTGTGGCTAATAAAGAGTATGTAACTTACTATTACTGCCCATATGTTGTACTCCTTATCTAAACGCTATTACCAGTAAGAATGAATACCCCTATAACCTTCTATTTAAATCTAGGGCTACCATATCTACTAACAAAAATCTTGAATATGACACAGCAATATTAGAAGCATTTCAATAAACCTTTACCCAGATATATTTTATCAGTACACCAGTACATGCTTGAGAATCCTGCAAGGTGGTAATTGGATGAAGTTGATTTGTTTTACCTGGAGAAAGTACATCTGTAGGAGGGGTATGGGATGGCTCTGTTGGTATTGTCTTCCTGACATTTTCTCTCAATGAAGTAAGGCAGGACTTTGCCTTCCTACTAGCTTGAGAAGAAATGTCTGATGCATACCAGTATGCTCTCAGACTATGTGATGTCTCTGCTAAACCTGGAAGATACAGTCTGGGAGCCACAGGCCTACCTTGTCCATCTCTCCAAGAGTCCAGAGGACTCCTGACCACATCCCTTCACCTTCCAGACCACTTTTTCCTGCAGGTAACACAAATCTTATATTTTAACTAATACATGTGTGTTTACAATTTTAAAAAGCAAAAAAAACATTGATTTGTTGGTTGTCATACTTATCTTGACAGCTTTGTCTGCCCTGTTATTAAAGTCATTTGTGTAGGCTTTAACTTAAATAACAGCTACTTCAGTTGGTAACTGTGTCACTGTCACAAGTCCTTCATGTTATGTGAGTGTTCTACTCATGTACTGCTATTGTCATAAAAAGTTCCTCAGTGGCCTCAACGTCGCCCCCTATCTTAGAAAAGTATTCAAAAGCAATGTAAATCAACTGATTTACCCTCTGCCAACTAACATGCCATTTTCAATCCCACAAGTTCAGCTACCTGGCTAAGTGAGGAGGGCAAAGGGGTCAATTTTTATAGCACCTTCGTCAATTATAACAATATTCAGAACATGTCTATCTAACTATAAAAAATATAAAAACATGAAAATTTTACATTTTCTAAAGGGTTTAACTTATGTCAGGTCTTGTGGCAAAAATATTAATCAAAATGTTCCACACAGATATGCATATCTATATATCTACCCAATTTCACTTCCAACTAGTCATTCTGTCTCCCTCCACCATCTAAAGGCATACTTTGTACACTTTACTCAGGAGACAAAAGGCAGATACCACATGCAATCTATAAAACATGAATCACATTTCCATAACAAAACTCCTGCTTAAAATCAGCAGCTTCTATAAAAACAAAACTCTTAGCTACTTCCGTGACTATGTCATTGTAGCGTGTTTACCCCTAATTCTGTCTGTTGTCAAAAATGTCATAGCCCCGTGGGTGAGACAACATCTTAAGTATTGGACCTTTGTCTGGCATGGCTGTGATCCATCCCCTTGCAACCTCATGTCCTGTTCCCGAGAAATGAATGAACAAATCTTTAGTTTCAAGCACTGATGATATAAACAAATCAGGACACAGCAACACTATTTTTCATACTGCACCCCTTATTTGGTTGATTTTTTTTAAAAACAGTCATGCTAGACCTGTGTCCTAAAATATTGAGGTTGCCTACAACCCTTTGGGACAGTGTCTACATATTCTGTATTTGTTTATAAGAAATGAATGAGATACTGACAGAGATGTAAAGAATGGGAAATAGGACAACAAAAAATAATAATAACAAAAGGATTTGCAGACAAACAGAAAAGCAGAAGATGAGAAAAGGAGATTTGGCTCTAAACTATTCCACTAATCCCCTTGACATTTAACTAATCTATGACACCTCCCCCATTCTTATTAAATTTAACAGGTAGTTACATCATTAATCCAATTCAGTGCCGCCCATCAGCTCGTAAGGAGCCCAGTATCTCTGTTCACAATAACTATACCTATATACCTTGCGATGGACTTGTGACTATAATAGAGAAATGCAAAATTAACCCTTTGTGAAGCATACACTGTATCTCCTATGTGTGTCTTTCTGGAATACATAAAACAACATTAGAAGCAGAGTATATACACACTTCATTTTAAATAATAAATCTCAATCCAAATAAGTTATCATAGGCCACCGCAGTTAGAAGAAAGAGTATTACATTGACCCATTATTAACTTGTCTTTTAAGGGAAAATTGCTAAATATCTCTGGCTGTTCTTGTCTACCATAGAGAAAAATAAAACAAAGTATGTATGAGAAACAGACAACACATATATACGTTACTCATTTTTAAACCTGAACAGTTACACTTAGCACAGATTAACATTTAACCTACCTGGTTGTAGAATTACAGGTATGACCTGATCCCTAGTGTTGGCTATTGTTCTCCCGCAAAGCATTTGCTGCTATGATGTGTGCAGGCAATTGTCGAGTCTGTGGTTGTGTATAGAGTCCTTCTAAAGCCTGGATACTTACCATCAGTAACCTATCACTTTGCGCCCCTTAGTCTTACCAATATTTTTGTCATACTCCACGGCAGACTCTCTAAGAGCATTTATCGTGATTCCCCTCCAATTAGGTAAAGAGGTTTGTACCCTAGTCTTTAGATTCTCCCGGAGACCATCCATTAGTACTGTAACAGCTACTTCCCTGTGCTGCACATCATCCTTTATATCTGAGCTCTCAGAGCTCTGGCAAAATAATCTGATGCATTTTCACTATCCTTTTGTTCGATAGTAAAAATTTTACTCCAGTTCACTACCACTGGAAAGTATATGGCCAACTGTGAGATTATATTCGTTTAATATTTTCCTGATTACAATAATCTGTTAAGGACTTATGTTCCTCTAATATACAATGCTTAATAATCTTTTGTATATCAGTATTGAGAGGAAGACAGGCCCTCAACACCACTTGCCAATCTTTATTAGTTGTCTCATGTCCATTACCTAAA
The DNA here is from genome assembly GCF_038048845.1 of Mixophyes fleayi. NCBI lineage: Eukaryota > Metazoa > Chordata > Amphibia > Anura > Limnodynastidae > Mixophyes > Mixophyes fleayi. The sequence continues at coordinate 399,596,955 of NC_134402.1, read as the reverse complement.
TCTCTAACAAATTTCTGACATTTGGCCAAATCTTTCCTAGGATCAGGAAAATCAGACATAATTGAGTGCAGCTCAAATCTGGTCCATGGACAATGCATTGCTATCTGTTTTATGGGAACTTCACCATCTTTGTCCGCCTTCCCATTGGGAACTGCAATTGTGCGGACAGGATGTAAACCCACCAAATCACTACATTCTGGACTAATTGCTGAAATTACTGTTTCAGTACAATGAACACCTATTAATTTCTCCACTACTCTCACCAATTTCAGCCGCTGCCCCTGCTGGTGGGACCGATCCCTTTCCTTATCTGCATGATACCTGTTGCATGTTAATGGCATGGGCAATTGTTGAAATAACAGTGGGTTCATCATCTTCTTCAGAAACATTACCTTTTTATAATTGCTTAACATTGGATATAAATGGCTTGTTTTATTTTTATCATTTTTGGTATTGGCTGTACTTTTCCCCTCATCCGCATACAGCGGAGGGGGCACGCTTGCGCTCGCTTCGCAACGCTTCCTTCTGGTACGCAAATGCTACCCTGCCACGTGTTCCCTTCCTGTTGCCACAGTTTTAAACAGTCATCATTTTTAAATCTCCTTTGTAGTGATTTTATTAAACACATTTTACCTCTAATAGTATTTAATACCTCTGAATCAACCTAGGGAAAAGGTTTCACACATTCATTGGTCATCTTGACCCACTTATCACAGTACGCCATTGCGTACGCACCATATCTCACATGCATGATATACCTTGCCGAACATATCGGCCCTTCCTTAATCAGTACCTCATCGACCATCTCTAGTGTTTGCTTAACACCCATGTGGAAACAGAATTTTCCAACGCTTTGCAGCACAACACTCCTGCTAGAGATTTTAGATTTCATTGGCCGTGGACGAAATACACAAGCTGCATCCACTCACTTCTTCTCCACTGTGTACCACTAAACAACGAGGTCCCTAACACAGACCCTTCCTACTGAATAGACGGAAATATTAATACTTTACAGCTTAAAATAATATCCCGTCTTTTCAGAGAGGTACCTGTTGAGTACTATACCACTGGTAGCACTAAGTATTTATAATACTAGCCTTGCCAGCGTGTTTCCGCCCGCAACTTCCAACTACAGTCGCGTCTGATCGCACCACTTACAGATACTAGCTATCAATAAACTTTGCGACCACTATTGGGATTGCGACGAAAACCCCTTGTTTTCGTTTCACTGGCGTCTCGTTATACCCTGTTTTCTTTCAAACAGAACGCCACAAAGGTCTCTTTATACCCTGTTTCTTTCAACACTAACCTGGATCCTAAAATTTACTTTATCCTTTACAATCACACAATTCACATACACATACATCAAAGTTTTCTGCTCAGAAAAATACTTTCCCAAATGTTTGTGATAAGTTTGCAGAGGTTTTAACAATTGATTACACTATAAAATACAACAGGACTATCTATCAAAACGACTGATTAAACACGTGGCAACAATATAGGAAGTATGCATACGCTATGCAAAATAAATCACACTAAATCGCACAATGACAATAAAAAGAAACAGGTTTTTTTTCTTTCTTGTCCATAGACTCTAACCAGCGCTCCTTGGATTACGCAAAAATGGGCATTCAGTTTCAGAACACAGAATGATAAACAGGCCTCGAACACATTGCGTTCTTACCCAATTATGATGTATCTCCATCCTTTGTTGAGGAACCAAAATCAGTAGGCTTTGCGAATCTTCCAGTAGCGTGATCTCACCGCTTCGAGAACCCAAATTATTAAAGTCATTTTATCGCTTACCAATAAAACATTGTCCGCTGCAATTTGTGTGGTTCCAAAGCACAATGAGATTTAATAGCAAGATGCAGCAAATAACAATTCAATAAAATAAATTACAGCCAATACATATGAAAGCGCCCTGGATCCAGCTTACAGTCATTCAATCCTGAAGTCTGTGGTCAAGTAGACTGTATAGTGGACCCAGAGCCTGGTTTATATACAGTTTGTGATACATAAAAAAACAGTAGTTGTGAGGCTTCCCAACCCTGACACAATTGGTCTTCCTGGTGGTACACAATCATTTTTGTGCACTTTGGGCAGTAGGTTTATAGTGGGTACCTTTGGATGGTCCACTCTTAGGAAATGAAATTCTGCCTTGGTGATGACCCCACTGTCATAAGCTTTAGTAATGAGTTTAATATATAAGGATTTAAAGTCATTAATGGGATTAGAAAATAATCGTGTATAACAATTTATGTCATTCAGTTGTTTGTACATTTCGGATTTATACATTTTAGTCAGACAAAGGACGATGTTACCTCCTTTATCCAAAGGTTTTATAATCACATCTTCCTATGTTTTTATTCAAATTAATACTTCTCTTTCATTTCTATTTAGATTGTGGGCTTTTGTCCTTATAATTCTAGTTCTCTAATCTTTTGATACCATCATCATCATCATCATCATCATTTATTTATATAGCGCCAACATATTCCGTAGCGCTTTACAATTGGGGACAAACGTAATAAACTAATAAACAAACTGGGTAAAACAGACAAAGAGGTGAGAAGGCCCTGCTCGCAAGCTTACAATCTATGGGACAATGGGAGATTGACACATGAGGTTAAGTATACATTTTGCATCTTGGCCCAGCCAGACTGCAAAGGTAGGGTGACTCATAAGCTAAATGATCCTGTCACACAACAATGTTATTCCGGGGGTAGTTGTCTTGTGTGAAATTGTGTAACAGGCTAAACATGCTAAACATACCATATTATGTGTTACGGCTCACACCCAGGTATCAACTCCTAGAACCGCTTCAGAGGTCTTCCCCGATAGCAGCCACCTTTCCCGTAGAGCTAGACATGCTCACAGATGCCCCCAGGTCTTGTTCTCTAGTAGTAGGAGCTGATAACCTGAGATCGTAGAGCAGGTATTACAAAGAGGAGGAATCAGGTATCCAGGCAAAGGTTGCAGGGTCACGAGTGAATCAACAAAGTCAGTATTCAAGCCAGGGGTCAGGATCACAGGCAAATCAGCAGCATCAATATCCAAGCAAGGGGTCAGGGTCACAGGCAAATCAGCAATGTCAAAATCCAGGTGTTATGAACTTACCTTGTCCCCGCTCCGCTGCGCTGTCAGCGTTGTCTGGCAGCTGTATCCTCTGCTGTTCAGTGCTTCTCCCGATGGCGCCCCCGCACTTCCGGGTTCTCCCTGCATCTAGTCATGTGACCCCTGGGCGGGGAATTCAAATCTCTATATCTACTCTGCTCTGACACGCTGCCTGTGTCAGAGCAATGTGTTTCCTTGTCCTGGCTACCTGTTCCTGTGTACCTGACTCCTGTGACCCTGCTCCCTGTGTACTTCCATTTCCCTTCTACTCCTGTGTACCAACCTGGCTGTGACCTGACTACTCTTTGGCTTAATCCCTGGCACCGCAAATTGGACTGACCATCCTGTGTACCGACCCGGCTGTGTTATCAACTACTCTTTGGATTTCCCTCTGGCACCGTATACCTGATACCTCCTGTGTACCGACCCGGCTGTGTCTCGACTCTTCTGGACCCATCTCCTGCTACGCACTCAACCGACTCTGTTCATCTACCGGTGACTGCGCCAGACCTCCAAACCCTGGAATTCACGGTTAGTGCCTGTATTTGCATCACTTTGTCATATTGCCTGTTTGACTACCCATCACTTAGAGCCTTCTCCCTTACGTCAGTAGGCTAACCTGGGGGCCGCGACCTGCGGTTCTTCGGCAGCAAAGTCCACCCTACCTTGCGGTGGTTCTTGGTGAAGACCAGAAGGCCGTTAGACTCGGCGCCCTAGGTAAGCCTGTGCAAATACTAAGGCATCAGAATCGTAACACCAGGCCAGGGGTCAGCAACGGTAACACAGAAGACAACAAGTACAACAACAGCAGGAGAAGTATGCTAGCAAGCAGGGACTATAACCGGCAGTGAGGCCCAGTCCCCACTGCCTTAAATACTTCGATGGACAAATCAGAAAGGAGGAGGACAGAGCTGAAAATCAGCTTCGTGGAGGCTGCTAATTAATTACTAGCTTAGAACTAGCATAGGTCATATCACAAACCAGGAATATGTATGAAAATATAAACTCTATGCCACAAAGATAACAGTGAATTGTAACTAATGCACATGCTCGGCTGCTACCTCACGCCAGGATGCGGCGTACCGCTGCAGCTTGTGACATTCTGAAAGACTTATTTGAGGACAAATATGGTCACTCAGGAAGAAAGAGGACTTGCTTTTGCAGATAGGTCTTCTAATCAGGGAGTCATCTACTATCTCAGTCGTTTGTTCTTCTAATAGCTGTTCTTAGGCTTCCAAACATTCAGCATCCTCCTTACATAATTGCAACTCTTCTTCACTTGGTGTCATCTCCCCTGAAGTGGATTTATTACTTGTCACATCTCCACTTGATAATGGTAAATATGGTTTAATTAATGGTTAGTTAATCTTAGTTTCCTTGTGAATAGATGCAAGTCCTTTTCCCACGTGAACCGATTTAAGTTGGGGCCTTTTCTGGTAAGGCCCCGACTTAATAGATTAGTGTTTACCTCTGTTAATTGTCTGTTGGAAAGATTGATGATTTGTAAGGATTGGCAGTCACTTATTTTCCCCTCTGTTGTCTCCTGTTGAACTGATGGCTGTCTTTCTTGGATTTCTGTTCCGTTGGCTTCTTGTGCCCTCTCTGAATACTTTTGAACTGGTGCCACCCTCTCCTAGTGGTCTCTGACTGTTTCCTAAAAAATGTTACTATTCCTGCTCCCAAAATGCACCCTACCGTCACTTTGTGGTCTCCCGCCGTCAGGGTCATTTTCCGATGACTCAAATTCAGAGGAGTCATAAGTAAATGGCCTATTTTGTTCCTTCTTCTGGTGAGTAGCTTTTTTTTCCATCTACAGATCTTCCCACTGTCATCATCTTTTTTATCACGTATGAATTTAGATTTTTTTTTTCTCAGTGATGTTTTTCTCAAAGCGTTCTAACTCTCTTTTATATTTCTCATACATCTTCTGAAAGATGTAATCTATTGATTCAATATCTTTCAATTTTAAGCTTAGTTGTTCAATATCATTAGAGTACTGATCAAGCATGAGAGTATCAAGGTTTAGTGTGATTTGTATGAGCTCTTTTGAACATCTTAATAAGGCCTTCTCTCATTCCGATTTCAATTCGGCAGTTGTTAATACCTATGTTGGGTACAGCTTGGGTCGCAGTCCCCAGGGAGTTAAAGACTGTTTAAGATAATTCTGGGTGGTTGTCATGTTCCACCATGTTTTACTTTGTTCAGAAGTAGCATTTTCAGTTTATTAAGATCATCCATCCAGGTTTTGTTCCCATCGTTTGTACCCATATCTCAATCATCCGGAAATATGGATTCAATGTTATCTTTCCACTTCTCACACCGTCTGTTAAGATCAGCTCTTAAATTGAAAGGTGCCTTATTGTAAATTATTATATATGGGTAGATGAAATCATATACATCACATTGATAGTAAATTGATATAAATCTTGTGTCCCAAAAATGTCTAAATCTCCTATAATGAAGACTGAGACCAAGTATACATTAATTTATTAACCTACATTAATGTGTTGAATTACAAATATAATATTATTCCCGTGCTGGACTTAAGAGCCTGAGATAGTCCTCAGTGATAATATTCCTGAGCACAAAACAAAAAGAAAAAGGTCCACTCAGAGAAAAAAACACCTCAGCTATTCATTACACACATTTATTACTAAATATTTATCACAGATTTATCTATTGTCTCCTAATGTGTTTTGGATAATCAATACTGACTTCAATAGAAGGTCTGTTGATTTTATCATATTTTAATTCACTAGTTTTCTTTCATTTTTCACATTCTTTATTTTAATATTTCTCCTCTAGAGACCAGTATAAATGTGGGTTGATTTGATACATTTTTAATAAATTCGTAATAAAAAGCGATTTTTTGATTGTTTATTGGATGGGAGTGCCTTATAAACCACCTTAATACTGTAACTAACCTCACATGAAAAATGCGGTATCTATACGTTTAGTTGGGAGTACACCCCCTCATGCTATGTCATACACAATTGATGTGTAATGAATAGGTGAGGTGTTCTTTTCGCTGAGTGGACCGTTTTATTTTTGTTTTGTGCTTAGGAACTATGCTAGTATGTAATTATTTAGTTAAAGAAATACAATTTCTCTGCATATCATCATTATCATTAGGATTTCCATGTATCCCAGTTTATCTAGGGACAGTCACTTTTTTCCAAACCCAAAATTTTTAATTGACTATGATTATTGTTTTATAATTCAGACTGATGAAACTCATAGCGTTCAGTTAGGGGCTGAATGAACGCCACTACAGAGGATGCGGTTGCTACGGGGCCAATAGGTGAGTGAGGCTCAGAGATGTTGATACACCCTCCCGATATCCCGTGATATTTTGAAAACACGCGTGGCTGTCACTTTTGCAGTGAGTATGCCAGCTTCCCAAATTTTGCTATGGGGCACAGTTATGTCGTATTCTGCCTCTACTTTTAGTTGTAAAATGTGGGACTCCTTATTAATGTTTATGAAGTAGATGGACCCGAACAGCATTGTCAATCTCCAGTTCAGTAAATAGGACTTGAAAATGTTTCAGTAATTAAGGCCACTATCCTGAACATCTGTCTTTATAATCAGCCATTTATTAAAACCTCAGCTGTAGATAAGGCATGTCTCCCAACTGTCCCAATTTGGTCAAAGCTATTTTCTGAGACTATTATGTGACTTGCGAAAGGAGTTACTTTTGATCTCCGAAACGTTGCAACATCATGTGCTGCTGAGTCTAAGCATTAAGAAGTCTTGTAGCTTCATTTGGACCTTGCCAGTGTGCGAAAAGATTGGGACTGGGACTAGGATCTTGTCCTCGGGCTTATAAGATCAAACTACTGAAGTATTATCATATTTTCTCTTTTCCCATCCCTGAGCCTATTTTACATGTTGTACACTCGGTACTATCTTTCCCAACCTCTCATACAGTTGGACCACAAATTGTATCAGATTTGATTCTCTGGGGACTTACATCTTCAACCCTTCCTTCAACATATCCAAGATATCCTTTGACTGTGTCCCGAGCAATAACTCAAAAGGACTTGAACCCTGTTGAGACTTGAGGTACCTCATGAATGGCAAACATCAAATATGAGATAAGAGTGTAACAATCTTTTTTTTTTTACTGCTCCATGGCTTTCCTCAGCATGTGCTTTAGTGTGCAGTTTAAAGTGCTCCACCAAGCTTTCTGTTTGTGGATGGTACACAAAGGCATGAAGAGCTGTCTATTAGCTGACACATGGCCTTTATCAACTTGGACATGATCAGGATGCCCTGGTCTGTGAGAATGTCTTTGGGAATTCCAAAATGTGTAAAAATAAATACAAGCTCTTTGGCTATGGTAGTTGACTTTATTTTCCATAGGGGAAGTGCCTCTGGATATTGGGTTGCATAGTCAAGCACAACTAGTATATATTGGTGCACGCAAGTGGATTTCTCCAGTGGCCCCAGAAGGTCCATGGCTATACGTTCAAAGGGGACTTGTACTATTGCTATTGATAAGAGGTGCCCTGTACATTGGTTTGGAACAGGTTCTCTGACAAATTGGACGTGACCGGCATTATCTTTTCATTGCCATGTGTACACTGGGACAGTAGAAAGGACTCATTCCCATGTTTTATCCTCCCCTAGATGTCCCCCACACAGACGTGTATGTGCTGCTTTTAACACTAGGGATACATGAACCTGAAGAACCATTAACTGTTTTATATTTTCCCCCTGTACAATACCAACTCTGTACAATAAGATATGGTATACCTTTTGCAGGCTGGGCAGCTTTTGCTACACCATTCACCTCAGTTACATTTTTTAATGCATGTTCTAACATAGCTGGTCACGTACAAAGACCTGCAAAGGAACCAAAATTGGTATTGCGGACCAGTCCGTATCCTTACCGGCAGGTGGGAAGGGCTCATGCGTGACACAACCAGCAAATGCTGCTTTGGAGTGTCTATGCTACCTCGCATGGGGATACTTGTGGAAGTCCTGCCGTGACCCCCAGAATACCATAGTGGTTTGGCCATTCCCAGTGATCGAGGTCCAGATGTTATGGCTTCTTAGGCAGATCCTATAAGACCGGGCTTCCGACCATTGTCCGACCATACCTGTTCACCGAGGACCTCTTTAAACAGTGGGAAGTCTCACCCCAAAATAAGTGAATACAGCAGTTTAGATGCAATGGAAGCCACCACCACAACTAGTTGGATTGTAAGTGTGACTGGCAGCGTGTTCTCTTATACTCCTTGGTGTTCCATGTATGCACAGGACCTTCACCTTGGGCAAGGCAGTGTCAATCAAAACTAGGACAAGATTTGTTTGATAAGCACAGTCAACCAGAACAAACAAAGACTTCCTGATGTCTGGCTCATAGTATAACAGCTTGGATAAGCATGGCCAACATAACAGTCCATGGGTTCTGGTAGTTTAGGACGCTCAGCCCGGAAGTGGCCTGGCTCACCACATTCGAAGCACTTCGGACTAGACAGCTTTGTAACCGGCCCTCTGCCACTAGCAGTTGTACCACTGGGCCCTGTAGCAAGGATTGTCAAACCTGGCTTTTAGTGTGGCATTGGGTTTGGCATGAATGCAAGTGCTTTGGTAATTTGTTGTAAAACCTCTCTACCACTGTAGCCAGCTCCTTATAAGTCTGTGGGTTTGATTGCAGCACCTATCTTTGCAGACCATGGCCCAGCCCCCAGATGCAGTAATCTATCGTCAAAACTTCAATAATTCAAGTAGGCAAATTCTCCTCTGGCTGCAACCATTTTTAATTTTTTTGGGGGAAAGATCAGTCAATTGTGCTTTGATTGATTTGCCTTTTTTATAATGCCACTCGTGATATTGGCCTGGCCTCGAAACCTCAATGCGAGCCAATATTTGGTTAATCAGAGGCCCGGTCCTCATCCAGAACCATATAAGCTTGCTGTGCTTTGCCAGTTAAATATGGTGCCAGCCTCTCAGCCCAAACTTCAAGAGGCCAATATGCCCTTTTTGCAGCACTCTTAAAGGACACCAGATATGCTTCTATGTTCCCAGCTGGTAACATTTTCTGCAGAGAGGGACCAGGTGGTATATTTCTGTCAAGCCTCATCTGTACTAACTCTTCCCTTAAGAGCCTGATGTTTTCCTCCTGTGCCTCTTCAAATTGTAGTACCTGAGCTTGCTGTTCTTTTGTGCAATGGGCACATTCATAAGGGCTCTCAAAACGTTCTCCATGTTAATGTCTATGCGGGTTAGGTAGCGGAAACTTGCCTCCCTGAGCACCCCACTTCTGGTACCACTTGTGACATCACTTGTGACACAGGCACACTTCAGGTGACACACACACGAACATCCTCTTGCTTTTAACTTTGCTTTTATTGTCAGGATGGTAAAGTAAATTGACAGCATAGAGTTCCACACTCTTTCTTGTGACCTTAACGCTAGATAAACAGACCAACTCCCTAGCCACAGGCCACTATCTGGCATCGGTCACAACTGACATAAAACTAATTATAGGGTCCTGACATCAGCTGAGACAAAGTTAGATATTAGGCCACTTGAAAAGAAAATAGCTACTTGCTTTTATCTTAAGCTCAATTGTTGCTTTTCTGGATCCTAAAATATAGAAAGCCCCAACTATTAATTTAAATAAAATTAATAGTCTTCATACTTAATAAATATACCTAATAGTTAATAAATAAACCTTCTTCTCCCCAAACCACCCCAGCATTAAATTAAAAGTCCCATTACTCCACCTTTAAATTCCCAGTGTTAAATATAATACCCCATCACCCTTCAAATCAATTATTAGCACTCACCATTAATTAGCCCCCACTCACATCCCTCCATTAAATTAATAGGCCACGTCTCATACTCATTATATTAGGACAACCCCCCCTCCCTCATTATATTAAGACAACTCCCCACCCATTCTCTCACACTTATCTTCCTGTGGCCTCATGAAGATCGCTGTAATGATAGCAGAGCATGAGTGCAGCTTAAAATGAAGTGTGAACAAGAAGCGCCCCACTTAGAGCACTGAAAAAAATAAATATATATATATATATATATATTGATAGAACTTAAGAAATGATAGGCCAGTAATAACTAGCAAAACACTACGCAAGATTTCCATCTGTAGAGGAAGTTAATTCACATTCATGCTTAAGAATGTTTTTCTCCATAGCTTATGCACTATTGTAGACACCAAATAACTCTATGCCGAGGTTTATATCTGCTGCACGTGATATCACAATAATATTTTAAATATCCTTCACAAGGGTGTCTCTATTTTATTGTCTCTTACAGGTTCATATTAATATTATTTTTATCGTTCTTGCAGTGATAACAAGTTTTGTGCAAAACATGCTGTATTTGCAATTTGTGCTATTTATAAGTGAGCACATTACTTAGGTGCCAAGATGCCCCTTCATACTAGGTGATACACTTTAATAACAGCTTGTATATTTACTTATACATGAGAATTTGTTATATGAATCATAATGAATTATTACTTGAAGGAGAAGTAAATCCCCATAAATATGTTTGATAAATTATAGTCAAGCATGAGTGTTCAGGCAGGCTGTCAGTGAAATGCAGCCATGAATAACTTATTTGGTCCCAGGCTTATTTAGGAATTCCATTGACTCTATGGGACTGATTCATTAAGGAAAGTAAAGCTTAAAAATTAGTTACTTTGAACCATGACAAAACCATGTTGCAATACAAGGTGTGTAAATGAGTCTATTATTTTGCACATAAGTTAAACACTGGCTGTTTTTTCATGTAGGACGCAAATATTTGATAGCTTTATTTTTAGACTGAAATTTAAAGTTGATCTAGGACATGCCGTATCCCAACTATAAGTCTGTCCCCACATTTTGAATTTACCTCCCCCAGCAGAACAGGGGGAGGGTGAGCAGGTGTAAAGATACATGTTGATTATGATGACATCAGCAGCACTATCTAGCACTTTTGATTAGCTGTTTGATTATTGATGCCTACAGTTTATAGTACATCATTCTGTAGCATCACAGCTTTATCACGTTATGTTGTGATTGTCTATTGGATTATTAATTTGTCATTTTCATTTGGACTACTGCTGGAAAGAAAATTTTGTAATACATTACATATTGTATGGATATGCAACTTTGGGTTGTGTTACACTGTCAAAACACTATTCGCCCTTCTATATATGACACTTCATCACATTATATTGTGCAGTTATATAGTAATGCTGCCTCACTACAGTATTGTTTGGTGTAAGTATTTCCATTTGTGTTCCTGACAAAACTTTGTGTTTTGAGTTGAATGTATTTTCACATGTGCAACTCTGAATGAGTATGAATTATAATTAATTAATATGAAGAATGATAGACTCACAAACTGTTTACATTAATTTTAATAATTAATATCACAATTAAAATGATTTAGCGTCAATAAATTGTTAGACAAACATATAATTTTCGGTTCAGTGCATGGAGAACCATATTCATCAAGCATTCAAGTGGAATCATGTATTAAGGAATACTTTAATGGAGGTGATCTGGCACAGCCTTCATATCTCACCAGCGAGTGAATAAAGCTATCCAAACTAACGGACTAACGTAGGCAATGTGCAGTAAACACGTGCCAAGGACATTCCGATCCAAGGGTTTCTTGTAAGTAAGCTTGATTTCTGCTGTATCATTTGGAACAGATCCAGGGCAGGTGTAAGTGGCAACTGATAGTAATGAGTGTCACGGCATTAATGAGTGATACAGTACGCATTAAAAGCATCTTTATTTATGTATTTATATATGTAATGTAATGTACCAATCTATTTAAGTTTTTTTAGTTTGATTTTTGGACTTTTGCAAATTGAAGCATAGAGACACTTGCGATTCATCTCCCCTTTGCTTATGTGTTCCAACTCCTTCAGAACTGTCTGAGAAGGTGGTGTGGCGTACTCTGGGATACAATTTTCATTACCACTCACAAGAGGCTTTTCTGGAGAAACAATGAAAGATTTTTCACCAAAGACAAAAGTTTCCTCATCTTTATTTATTGTTTGCTGTCTGTTGTCAGGTAGTTCAGACTGGTATGTCTGCAGTGAAGATCTGACCCTTTTTCATTGCCATTTGTGCTTGTTCCTTGTATGCCAGTGTGTTATCTCCCCCCAACCCTTCTACTTGAATACTCTATAAACAGAGAAAATTGTTTGCAATATTCATATTGCCATGAAAAATACCTTTGTTAGTTCCAGTGTCTAATACAGTAGTGACATGTTGAAGACGGGTCTGTCCATGCTGAAAAAAAGAAACAATATCATGGGGCTGTGGGTCATGATGGTGCCATGTTGGTGTCAGTAGCTGAGAGGGGGTACTGGCGCTGAATTGCTGTTTGGAGGCTTCTTTGATACCTCTTTGGTAAGTTAGCTCTCAATTTAAAAACACATATATGTATGACCCAAATATATGGGACTCTCACTGTTTAGAGTTAGGACCATTCTATTAGCAAAAGCGCCGTGGAGTGGCGGGTGGCTTTAACATACATTTGCAAACGTGTGTAACTAAGACTTTTGCATTTTTATTTACAGTAGAAATGGAAGGTCTTTTGCTGGCTATAGCAGTGTGCTGGGGGAATTTTCTGTGTGTTTGTACAATTTATAGATCACTAAGTATAAGATGAGAAATTGGATAGATTAATAATAGAGAAAATCACTGACATGTCAATGAAAGGTGAGGTGGTAATAATGGGAGATTTCATTATGCCTGATGTGGATTGGAATCTGTAACTTGCTAAGTCAGCCAGGAGCTGCGACATTCTGTATTGCTTGTGTGAGGCACCATTCAAACAATTAGCTTAAGAACCATCATTCAAGGAAGCAATCCTAGATTTAGTTCTCACAAACGGAAAAATTGTATCAAGTGTTTTTGTAGGAGAGAACTTGGAGTCTTGTGACCATCAGCCAGTGCTATTAAATTTAGATGCAGCAGTAAAGCAGAACTGCTGACTTTAGCTAAATGAGAAGTCATTTATGTGCATTTCTGACAAGGTGGAAATTAATAGGTGTAGGAAATGTGGAATAAACTAAGAAAATGCATTATTAAATGTCAGATATGTTAAAGCAAAGGAAAGAGAGCATGGTCTATATTTAAAGTTCCCCATGTTTCGATGTTAAAGTCAGTAAATCCTGTGATCAATTATATAAAGCTAGCTACCCACCCGTACTTAACAAGATCCATCAGGATTTAGCACACTGGGGAAAATAAACTAATATTGATGATAAATGTCCTATCAATTCATTCAGAAATTGTGACGTCAAATTGAGGCACGTCATAAAGTGAGGGCAGTAGTCACTAGTGGTTTGATAGACTGCATTCTTATGAATATTGATTGAAGTCACAAAGTGACTGTCTCAAATGTTTATAAGGGATGTTGATCACTGTAGTGGGTAAAGCTGTAAATTGGCAAAGGACTGGGAAGGATATTAGGTTTAATGGAACAACCAAATAAAGATGGATGTGTTTTACAGTGTTGTGCAAAGTAGAACATTTTGAGGATGTGTGCTATGCAACATAGTGAGTTTAGGTTAATAAAGTGGTTGTTTCTGTATTTTTTTAACATAAATATATATTGGGAAGAATGCACATATGTTCTGCACAACATACCAAATGAACAATGACCAAGATACCATGGTAAAAAATAAAAAGACAATATAGCAAAAGAGGATATAAGCGCGGTGCTATAAGATAGTGAACACTTGGCAAGTTTAGCAAAAACAATGTACTTAACAGCACATAGAATAGTGGAATAGTAATTATTTAACACACACTGTGGGGTAAACAAATTAAATGTAATGCATTACATCCCAATGACTACTATATACATTTATATAAGCAGAATAAAAGTTCCAGGTCCAGAATAAAAGGTGTTTGTTCAGGGCATCAAAATTATATAGACTAGTCCAGGGTTTCCCAAACCCAGTCCTCAGGGCTCCCCAACAGTGCAGGTTTTCCAGATCACATGTGACATAATTAGGACCACCTGTGGATCTGTTACAGTGTGTCAGTCAGTAATGAATACACCTGTGCTCCAGCAAGGAGATATGGAAAACCTGCACTGTTGGGGAGCCCTGAGGACTGGGTTTGGGAAACCCTGGACTAGTCCATTCCAAAACCTTGTTTCTTTTCATTTTTAGCCATTCAGTTGTTGATTTTCTGGTGTGTTTAGGATCATTGTCCTATTGCATGATCCAATTTTGGCTAAGCTTCAGTTACCAGATAGATGGCCTTACAATTTCCTCTAGAATACTCTAATATGAAGAGAACATCATGGTAGACTTAATGATTGCAAGAAGTCCAGTTATTTACTGATTAGGATATTCCAGTCTCAGCCATATTTGATATATATTTTGAACCACGTGACTGAATCAGTCAGGTTATCTTTTTATTCAAAAGTTCTAGAACAGGTTTTGGCTTGAGAAGCTTGCAGTTGCATATCAAACACTGTAAGCCAACTTCCTGTGGTAGGATGGCTCTACTCCTCAGAAAGATTTTATATTTGCTGAAACAGTGCTGAAGGCTCTCTCTCTTTCCCACACTAGAAGGTAGCTCATGGAGATGCAAGTATTTATGGATATTGTAAAGGAGTATGAGGCATCTAAAGACTGCAGAATTTATGTCTATGCATGGTTGACATATCAGAGTATACAAAATGGTTAGAATATGAAATTATTAAGTTTCTATGGAGTTTTAATGGAATAATTAGAGTTTGTATTGTTTGTCTTTGATTTGCAGATGGCTAGATGCTAATGGATTGATTGGAATATAGTTGTAATGTGAAGTAACATAGTTTGGTTAGGTTATGTATTTTGTATTACTTTAGATTATGTGAAACAATGTCATGTTCTTAATAAGAATTGTAGTTTAGATAATGGAGATTATTGTGTGATTAAAACGTGACAATGTTTAGAATGTGCTGCATAAATAGGAATTGTATGCATTTGCGATAGCATTAGAATTGGACAGTACAGCTATATATTGTGCTGAATATTGTGTAATTTATGGGCTGTTTTGGAACATGAGTTTGTATGCAGAAAATAGAAAAAAATGTAATCCTTCCATGGTAACAAAATGGCTAACTCCTGCAATGCTGTACAATTGTGAAACTATACATTCGATTTATGGGACAGAAATATGGTGTTTGAATGGAATATGTATAGGTTGTGAAATGTATGTGGAAAATTATGTTTGTTTTGTTGGATGCCTAAAATGTGTACCTCCCCCACACATACACACACCACACAGTACAAGTTATACACACACCCATAATACAATAGGCACTGATTCACACTACACCCTCACACCACACAATACAAGCTTATACACAGACCCTTACTACAATAACTGACACACACACATATACACACACAATAACTTGTATAGTTATAAAGCAGGTGATGAATGTAATGTATTGTATTAACATCTAGGTTATACCATCTATGCTAATAGAGTAAACAAAACCTGCTGCGCTTGTATAATACATTGTTTTTTGTTTTATATTATTTACTCGGGCAGCACGGTGGCGTAGTGGTTAGCACTTCTGCCTTACAGCACTGTGGTCATGAGTTCAATTCCTAACCATGGCCTTATCTGTGAGGAGTTTGTATGTTCTCCCTGTGTTTGCGTGGGTTTCCTCCGGGTGCTCCGGTTTCCTCCCACGTGAGTGACATGAACACAGCATATCTGCAACACTCCGCTCAGGAGTGGACTGAGGGTGTGTTACAAGAATGACCAGCTGCTTTGAGCTTAAACAGTGATTAAATAATTATTGCTAACACTAAAATTAAAATTCAAAATGCTGCTATCAACAGATGACTTTTGGGAGGTTATTATCACAAAAGGCCCAGAGAAAATCATAAGTCTATTAGTTTATTAGTGGAAGTTGATCGGCTAATTCATGCAAGACATGAGACTATTGCAAATGACATACGGGACACCTTGCAAACTACATAAAAGGTGAAGTTCAAACAATTCCAGTTCAAACAGTAAACTATTTCTCCTGAGGAAACTCTATTAAATGAGGCAAATGCTGCAGCACATTGATACAATGCTTAATTGAAAAAGGCATATCTAGGATCAATCGGTGGAGAATAAAGAGACAGCTACATGGCAGTTTTGCTTCAAAAGCATTAAAGACAACCTGTTATGAGGTTCAACGTTGGCTTTTCTTCTTTATTACGTAGTACCTTGTGTACTATGTATTTAAACCAATTTGTACAGAGCCCTGTTCAATGTCCTGGAAACTAGGCCTAAGGCAGATCTAACATTAAATGTTTTTAAAAGCAGACTGATAGATGAATTCCAGTTCAAAAGGAACTCATGCAGGACAACAGAGAACATGAGACAAGAGTAATGCTTAAAGCAACAACCACAGAGTCACAGAGAAATTAAACTACAGCAATAGAGAGGTGCACTTAAAGAGTGTTAAATATAGAAATCAAAGCAACAAAGAAGAATCCAACAGTGCAACTGATATATTTACATACATATAAAACAGATATAAATTCCGTTAGGGCGCTCCACTAAGGTGTGCAGCCGTGCATGTAAATAGAATATCCACCAATATTCAGAAATAATATGAAACACACAAAGAAATATTATACATACACTTGTGCTCCCTTCTTAGCACAATACGATGATCACAAAACCAGGTATGTTCTTCCCCATATGTAGACTTGTGTACAAATAGTGTAACCCTAAAAAGGACTCATATGTCCAAAAAAGAGACAAATGCCAAACATAGTGTAATAAGTCACAATATGAACATTCAAATCTCAAGTCCACCACCATATGAAAGAAGGTCTTCAATTTTTCCACCATAGATGTCAAGTGTGTACAGAAGTTCAACAGTGCTCTGTTGCTTCCCAAAACCCCCTAAGGGTATATGCTTACTCAACACTGGAAACAATAAGCTTCTCAAGATTAAAATTCTCCATCGCTCTTATGCCCAAATCTTCAATCCATACACTTGTACATGTGAACATAAGAAATGACACCAAAAAGGGGGCGATCTTGTGCATTAACTTTTATATAATTCTTTAAACATAAAATATTAATAAAAACACTCATCTTAAAAACATAAAAGATCTGTACGACAATAGTGCAAAACTCGTACCCGACGTCAGAAATGGTCACAGCGTACAGAGAGCCCAACCAGATGATCTCTCCTACGGGTTTTGCACTATTTTCATATGATCATCATCAACATTTATTTATATAGTGCCAGCAAATTCCATTGCGCTTTACAATTGGGAACAAACATTAATAAGACAATACTGGGTAGTACATACAGACAGAGAGGTAAGAGAACCCTGCTCGCAAGCTTGCAATCTATAGGACAATGGGAGTTTGAAACACAAGGGCATGTGCTACATCATATTGCACAATTGACCAGCTAGAATGCAAAGGAAAAAGTATTGAGTGGGCTGTGTGTGTGGCAATGCTGGTCAGAGGGTTATTGTCTTGCATTAGCTGTGTAGAGGGTGGTAATAGGGTAATCTAGGGAGATTAAGATGGTGGTTGAGGAATATCATAAGCTTGTCTGAAGAGGTGGGTTTTCAGAGAACGCTTGAAGGTTTGAAGACTAGAGGAAAGCCTTACTATGCGAGGGAGGGAATTCCACAAAGTGGGTGCAGCCCGGAAAAAGTCCTATAACCGAATATGGGAGGATGTGATGAGAGTGGAAGAGAGACGTAGATCTTGTGCAGAATGGAGGTGTCGAGTTAGGAGATATTTTGAGACAAGTGAGGAGATGTATGCCAGTGCAATTTTGTTGATGGCCTTGTATGTTAGTAGAAGAATTTTATATTGGATTCGTTGAAATACAGGAAGCCAATGTAGAGACTGACAGAGTGGCTCAGCAGAGGAATAATGGTTTGCAAGGAAAATCAATCTAGACACTGCGTGCAAGATAGATTGTAGGGGTTCAAGTCTGACTTTGGGAAGACCGGTAAGGAGGGAATTGCAATAGTCCATGCGGGAGATGACGAGTGCATGAATTAATGTTTTTGCGGTGTCTTGTATGAGATATATGCGTATTCTGGAAATGTTCTTTAGGTGTATGTAACATGATTTAGATATAGAGTTGATGTGGGGAATAAACGACAGTTGTGAGTCAAGGATTACACCTAGGCAACGAGCTTGCGGGGTGGGATTTATGGTCATGTTATCAACAGAAATAGAAATGTCAGGCAGGCAGCTTCTGTTTTTGGGTTGGAATATTATTAATTCAGTTTTACAAAGATTGAGTTTGAGTTGGCGAGAAGACATCCAAGATGAAATGGCAGAAAGACAGTCAGTAACGCGAGACAACATAGATGGTGAAAGATCAGAAGAGGATAGATAGATTTGTGTATCATCCGCATAGAGATAATACTGAAATCCAAAGGAGTTTATTAGTTTTCCAAGAGAAGTGGTGTAGATAGAGAATAGCAGAGGACCTAGGACTGAGCCTTGTGGAACTCCAACTGATAATGGAAGCGGAGCAGAGGTGGATCCAGAGAAATTAACACTGAAAGAGCGATTAGATAGGTAGGATGAGGACCAGGATAGGACAGTGCCTTCAAGACCTAGGGATTGTAGCATTTGTATGAGGAGAGAGTGGTCAACAGTGTCAAATGCAGCAGAGAGATCCAGGAGAATTAGAAGAGAGTAATTGTTATTACTTTTTGTTGTGATCAATTCATTGACAACCTTGGTCAGCGCAGTCTCTGTGGAGTGTTGAGAGCGAAAGCCTGACTGAAGAGGATCCAATAGGTTGTTTGCTGTAAGAAAGACATATAGATCTTTTATGTTCTTAAGATGAGTGTTTTTATTAATTTTGATAGCCAAACCTGGACATATGGGGGCTCATGTAGTGTTGGACGCATTTGTGCCCTAAATGTAAAAAAGAAGAGACATGCCCTTTAAAAATGTGCATGATATTTCCAGCTGAACATCAGTAGCATATGCCACAGGTTTCCACCATCATAATCATCATTTATTTATATAATGCCACTATTTCCGCAGCACTGTACAGAGAACCCACTCACATCAGTCCCTGCCCCAATGAAGCTTAAAGTCTAAATTCCCTAACACAAACACACAGACAGAGTAGGGTCAATTTTACAGCAGCCAATTAACCTACTAGTATGTTTTTTTTGGATTGTGGGAGAAAACCGGTGCGCCCCGGAGGAAGTTCCACGCAAACACGGGAAGAACATACAAACTACACACAGATAAGGCCATGATCAGACTAACAGGTGTGTATACTTACTCCACACAATAGTGTAGAGAAATCATAGAGATGTAGCTTGACGATGGTAGCAGCAAAGTTGCATTACCCTTTTTATACACAATATAATAATGTAATGAAGTGTCATATACACAACAGAAAATAGTGTCGGGGCAATGTCATTAATAAGTCAAATGGGATTCTGGTCTCCTGACACAGTCCAAATGAAAATATCAATTAAGTAATGCAAATAGATGCTGCAACTTCATATAATACAGCAGACACACTAATGAATTAAGTACTATCACTGGCAGGGGTCAAAATCAGCCTTTGGATTTACCATCAGGGAATACAGCCTTAGGCTTTAAACTGAGTTTTCCTATACCTCCCAATATTTAGACATGCAAAATCAGGGCAAAATAAGCCCCGCCCTGCCTGATCCACCCATGTTGGGGTGAAACTCTGTACACCCTTCACAAGATCAGCGAATTGCTACAATTAGAAGTGATAATTTTATAAATCAGATGGATAAGTTGTAAGGAACAACATGAGGGATGCTGATTTGTTCCAGTAGGCAAACACATTGCAATCAGGATATAGATTTCAGTAGCAGTTGCAAAAAAAATTAAGTAAAACATTTTAATGCCAAGTAGCTTTCCTGCATAATAAGCTGAAATAGGAAATTCACAGGGCAAAACCACCAGAATTAACAGTCCTACAAAGACCAGACCTTGTATGCAAACTCCAGGAAAGTATACATTGTCTGAAATAAGCCACAGCAGGTATAAAGTAGTAAATGAAATCCTCACAAAAGATTCAAGCTGAGAGAAAGAAGTACATTCATGTGGATGATCTGGTTGCGTGCCTTAAGTGAGAAGGGGATGAACTTGGATGTCTACATTCCTTACCTAGAACTCTGAGACAAAAATTTTGGAAATTTACTGAGGTATTCAGATTGAGAGAGTAGATGATTGCAGTTTTCTTTTTAACCAAAAACACAAAATACAAACAGCAATTAGTAAAGAATTAGCTGAGAAAGAAAAAGGATTTTATTACCAGACGATCATCAGAGAGACAACAGGAAAACTGCTCTACAATGCAGTCGTAATGGGGATGGCATTGCAGTGGGAGTCTTATGCAAAAGAATCTCAAAATCATGTCAGAAAAGACTGGCATACAGTCAAAAAAGTAATGTGTTATTTGAATGGAACCATGTAATTCAAACTGACTGTCAGTAAGTAGTGAAGCCTGCTAGGATTTGTGGTTGCAGATTGGGCTGGAGACTTTTCTGAAGGAAAAGTCCACCAATGGCTACTTATTATTACTATGGAGAGGAACCATTAGGTGGACTAGCAGAAAGCAATCATCGCTTAACACTTTCCTCAAAAGATGCAGACTATTTTGTAGTAACACAAGTGTTATCATGTTGGACGCAACACAACCAAGGAAGGTCTTCGAAGACAACTGAGGGTGCCTTACACTTGTGCAAACAGAACAAGTTATTATTATTATTTTTTTGTTTATAAAGTACCACAGATTCCGTATCACCGGAAGCAAGTAACAGAAGCAAGTAACAACTAGATGAGGTAATACATATAGGTAGCACAGATGAGTGTAAGTAATGATATGGGGACTCACACAGAATGCAGCAAAAGACATAACAGGACATACATGGGAGTCAGACAGTGGACTGACATGGGACAATAGGTAGAGAGGACCCTGTTAGTGAGAGCTTACATTCTAGAGGAGTATTATTACTATTATTATTTTTAAGTTATAAAGTGACATTTGGTAGAACTATGAATGTGCAATGTGTTTAAGGAAGTAGTCCAATCCCACCTCCTTGTCTGCCTCCAGGTCTGGAGGTGTGAATGGCTTTATCATATAAATGACATGATTGAATGACAGGTGATGTGTTTGAGGTTTGCTGGATTTTGGTAGTGTTCTGATATAACTGTATGGGAGAAGTGAGGGGGACCTGGATTAGGAGATATATCACCAGCTAATAGAAGTATGGAGCGAGAGATAGGAAAGATGATTGGAAGATGTGTGACCTTTTATTTTCTGGCAACAGGATGAGGGTGTGACATTTACTGACTATAAATAGGAAAAAATTGCATGAATGTTAACTAGAGGCGATTGAAGTAATGAAGGGGCAATGTGGACAAAGGTGTGTGTTGCAGGAGTGGTGAAGGATGATATTGATCTAAAGATAAGGCCATGAAAGGAGAGTAAGATAAGCAATTTGTTAAACATTGGGATTTCAGAATAAATGGAAAGAAACTGAGGGAACTAAAAAAGAAATACCTAGTTTCTATGTCCACTGCAGTTAGAGAGGAAGTGCTGTTTAACTGCATTTTTTAAACATTTTGTGAGAAAACACGCCTCTATCCTCCAATGCATCTGTCCCCCTAGACTAGAGATGCTCAGGGTCGGTTTTCTGAAAACATAGCCCACTTGAACTTCGTGTAGGCTCGCCAGCCGGCTTGTTACTTTTGCGCGTCCTCAGACCTGAATCGAGGCAAAACGTCATTGTTGCGTTGTTGGATCTCACGGGTTTTGGATTCCATAAGTATCTCCCTCCGCAAGGAGATCTATTGCTTTTGCTCACACAGAAACAGATGTAGCAGTGTTCTTGTCACTTGACAAAAAATTACTGGAAATGATTGGAAATTAATGTTATTGAGGTTAATAATAATGTAGGGCTAAAAAAAGAGCCAAATTATGTGATTTTACCAAAAAAAAATCGGGATTTTAGAGAAAAATCGTAATCCAAAACCAAAACACGCGAGGACGGTTTTTGCCAAAACCAAAACACGAAGTTAATCCAGATCCAAACCAAAACCAAAACACGGGGGTCACTGAACATCTCTACCCTAGATTAAATGCTAAGATAGAGTGAGGTTGATTTCAGAACACGTTACATCTGTTCTAATTGGTCAGTTTATAAGTACTGAGCAGGAGTGTGTTGAGAGGAGAAAGTATTACCATCTGTTTAAGAATGTACAGGAGGAAATTGTCATTTAAAATGAGTACCGTTTTGCTACCATTATGCTTTTCTCTACTGGAGTTAGAGCAGTAAATAACATTTATATTTCTTTGTGTTTGAACTTATCTTGTAGCCCAAATTTCCTTTGCACTGCAGCACGCACTAACTAGTGTCCACTCCACATCATGACTGTGTTACACACCCGAATATTCAGGCAAGGGTACAGTTTGCCCATATGCACCAGTTACATGGACTTCCTGTGTATTCAACGTAGGCCACAAGGGCCACCCTTCACAGTAAAATGAAAGGACTGAGTGGTATTGCTGTAGTGTGCAGGCGCTCAGGGGTATTGCTGTAATATGCAGGGGCTGAGTGGTATTGTTGTAATGTGGAGGGGCTCAGGGGTATTGCTGTAATGTGGAGGGGCTCAGGGGTATTGCTGTAATGTGGAGAGGCTCAGGGGTATTATTGTAATATGGAGAGGCTCAGGGGTATTGCTGTAATATGGAGAGGCTCAGGGGTATTTCTGTAATGTGGAGAGGCTCAGGGGTATTGCTGTAATGTGGAGGGGCTCAGGGGTATTATTGTAATATGGAGAGACTCAGGGGTATTGCTGTAATGTGGAGAGGCTCAGGGGTAATATTGTAATATGGAGGGGCTCAGGGGTATTATTGTAATATGGAGAGGCTCAGGGGTATTGCTGTAATGTGGAGAGACCCATTGGTATTGCTGTGATATGGAGGGACAGAGAGGCAGTTCTGTATTGTGGAGGGGCTGTGCTAATACTAGTGGTGCTAATAATGTAATGTCAGAGACCATTAGAGGAATAGGCATATTTGTTAAATGTTTATTGGTTGTTTGGCTTTCTACCCCTTTTTGAACCAGGGCCCCAACATTTTAGGATTGGGCCTAAGCAGCTACCGAGCTTAAGACACCAGCATGTAATGAAAGCTGTAATACCAGGCAGGAGTAGGATTATTTGCCAACTTTCTCGACTGTCTTGCACATTCAGGACTTTATAATACAAAAAGAATAAAAGATAATAGTGTATTAGCGCTGACAATCAGGAGCTGCCCTCTGTTTTCTGCCTTCTGATCCGTAAAGCCGAAAATCAAACAATATTCATAAAATTCGAAAAAAGGGTCAACAATCTTATACTCAAAAAGAATATACACAAAAAAGTGTAATAAATGTGAGCTAAAATCAAACTCTCTGTGAAAAGTATTGAAACTACAAAAACAGCAAAACTTCAAATTTACAGTATCCAAAATCCATCCCAAAGCAATAAAATAAAAACAAAAAAACTACATAGTGTAATACTGTAAATAATAATAATTCACATACATATGTTCCCATGGTAATCTTCTTCTCTTAGGTGATTAATAATAGTAATCAATAACACCACATGAGCAACTCAACACCCCTGTTGTAAATGCACTCACAGAATATTGATTGTAACATCGCATTATATAGCGATATCCCTTCAAGAGTAGCTCACTCCATATATAGGAAAAAAGAAATTCCACTAATAGAGCATTATCATTTACATATTTATTAAAAAGATAAAAACAATTATAAAAATAACAATGATCCCCAGATGGACATTAATCCACATGAATAAAAGGTGGACTCTTACCCCAATCGCATTAGATATACGCATATAGAAATGTACTCCTCACAATGGTATCGAGGTGGCTGGCTTTCCTTTTTGCAGATATCAAGGAGGGAGGAACAGTCCTCTGCCGTGCTTAGCCTCCAGCTGTGCTAACCACCAACGCGTTTTGATTTTGAAAATCTTTCTCAAGGCATATGGGACCTTAACAAACACATTTTCTTTAAGGAAGCCCCACCAATCATACATATGTTAACACAGATGGTAACTTTTAAATCATTAGTATGATCAACTTGCAGCCTATACATGGAGATAAGAATATATATAAAAAGGGAAGAATATAAAAAATATAATAATACTTTGTTATGAGCGTTTTGTCGCTATCCAATAACGATTGTCGAATCTCGATTTGTGTTTCCAACGCACAAAGATTTATTCTCAAAAAGTAGTAGAATATATTCAAGCGAATTAATAATAAGTACAGCCGTTACTTATCGCAGGCGCTCTGGATCCAGTGTACAGTCATTCAGTCCTGAAGTCTGTGATCTAGGTGACTGAACACTAGATGAGGAGCTGCTGCTTATATGCAAACAGAGATACAGTAAAACAATGCAAAGGTGTGGCTTGCTTCTATTGGCTTAGGCATCAGGAGGGTCCAAGGGGTTGAAGATCATAGGCTAGTTTAAGCTCAGGAATCCAAAGGAGGGGGTCATCTCTCCAGGGGATGGGTTCTGATCTTCCCGCCAAGATTTCTAATCATAATAGTCCATAATTCCTTAACATTAATAACTTGCGTATGCACTCTGCGATCCCTTCGCAGAGTGAGCCAGACAGTCGCAAATGTGAAGGGGATTACTATGACACCACACTTGACATAATTCCTTCAACGTGTACCATATGTTTTACTGATATGCATATAACTTATAATATTACACATAAATACTACTATATTTTGACATAAATGACTATGTGTTGCAACTACCATTAATGTGTACTAATTAACAAGTGTGCGTGTTTGTGTGAATGTATGTAAAAGACTACTGTTGTTGCCACGTGTTGCAGCTGCGTACGCCCTTCCATGCCGTAGCGTGCTCTACGCATCTTTTCAGACAAAGACAACCAATTTTGCTCGATTTTAATTGAAATGACTTTATCCAATTTGCTGACTTCAACAACTTCTTGGGATCCTTTTCTAATATATTGCAAAGCTTTACTATGATGGGGTAGCTTTAAGTTAGTATTGCGATTAACCACTAAAAAAACTTGCAATTGTTCTCAATCATCTCCATACTGCAGATTCAGGTATATACCTTAACTTAGCAAACTTGATGTGAGACCAAACAAGACTTAAATTAATTATAGGAAACCTTTTATAATTCACAACTTATTGTATACTGTTTAAACCACGATTTATTTTACAATTCCCCCTTTTTTTACATATTCTTTTTAAACACGTAGAACTATATGCTAATTTAGTGAATATTGTTTTATAATTCTATTAAAGAATGTTTTAACTTCTCCATTTTGCTATATATATTGTTGAAGGAGAAGTTTCTCCATGTGTAGATTGGAAGTTGATCATACTAATGAATTGAAAGGTATAATCTGTGCTAACATATATGTGATTGGTTGGGGCTATAAAAGTAAATGGTTTTGTTTAGATCCCATATGCCTGGATAAAGATTTTCAACACATGGGGCCTGATTCATTAACCGGCGTGCAAGAATAATAAAATGTGCCACCTTTTCCAGTTCCATATGGAAAAATAGGGCGTGTTCTGCCTACCATGTAGGCACCGCAACAACGTTCTCTTGAGACCAGCCACTTGGCATAAATACCCTCCAATTGCTGAAACCTGGGACGCTGCTCGTATTGGCCGAATGTCGAAGTCGTATAACTGGATGAACGAAAGTATGTTGGTTAATATTGTTTTATTGTGCGATTGCACTCAGCATGCCACGCTACACGTGGCATGGCGCGATCACGCAGTAAAATACGCACGCACACGCTCGCACTACTACATTTAGTTATTTATATATTTCATATTTATATTGATTCCATTCCACAGTGATTTATGAGCAGATAGAATTTCGTTTATTATTAGTTTATATATTATGATTATATGTACACTTTAGTGTTATTTAAGAACTAGGTGACAGGAAATGTGTCATGTCTGGTATCATTTTAATCCCCTATTCATCAGCAGTTGTCTGGTTGCTTCACCGGAGAGATCGCACATTGTATATTCTAGTTAGCCATGTTAGGGAATAAATGTTTAAAGAAATACTGACTATAAAATGCTAATAGGCTAGTTGTAACTGGATTCTTGGCGAGAAAGTCAGAGCACAACCCCTGGAGAGATGACCCCTACCTTTGGACATTTTGGTTTGAACTGGCCTATGACCTGCAGCACTCTGGACCTTCCTGATACCTGGACCAATAGAAGCAAGCCACACCATCTGCACTGTTCTTACTGTAACACTGAGTGTATATAATAACAGCTCTCACTGACACTGGCCTCAGTCTTGTCTGACCACAGTATTCTGGAGTGAAATACTGGCGCAGGTACCAGTGGGAGCGCAGCTAGCGCAAGCGAGTGCGGCGGTATGTATTTATCTTTTGGTATTGGCTGTACTGTATTATAATCATGTATTGAATTGATAAATTTTGCATCTGCTAAAATAAATTATTTTGTGCCTTGGAAACACAACACAATCGCTTGGGCAATGCTTATTTGAAAATTATAGAATTACTTTAATACCAACCATTGAAGCTGGAACCTGGCATGCGGCTGTCTGCCCAGGGTGATACTGCCTGGCGTTCTCTCTAGAAAAATATTACCACCTTTTCCAGTTCCATATGGAAAAATAGGACATTTTCTGCCTACCATGTAGGAACCGCAACAACGTTCTCTTGAGACCAGCCCCATGGCATAAATCACCCTCCAATTGCTGAAACCTGGCACGCCGCCCATACTGGCCCAACCATTGAAGATGGAACCAGGCGTGCGGCCCTTTTCCCAGGGTGATACTGCCTGGGCCATGCTAGCCCCCCCCCTTTTCTATGCCTTATTCGCCACTTTCCCACTCTTCCAACTGTGACAAAGCAATTTGAGAAATAAATTATATTCACAAAACATACAATGGCAAATGACATTACTTGTCAACCATTTACAAAGATTACATATATAACGTGCTTAATATATAATATATATTTTACATTTTATTTTTACTTATTTATTTTTAAAGAAATACCTGCATGTACTGTAGGGAATGGGTGGGTGGGAGACTGAAAAACTATGTATAATAAACTTCCCTCCCCCTCTCCTTTAACTACTCTCACCTTGTCCTACCAACTATCTTGCCCCCTCCTTTCCCTGAGTGGCTACCTGTACTGCTCAGGTGTAACAAAATAGGACAGACTTCGTTGTCTGCCCCCCTCTTTCTTCATGTCACTTAGCGTCCATCCTCCCTTATCCCTCTTTGGCGCCATTGCTGCGCCTGCGATTCCTTTAAGGAAAGTTAAGTAAAAAATTGAGCAAGTAGTCTCCTGGACAGAACCATGTTACAATGTATGACGTGTAAATTAGTTTTCTTTTTTGCACAAAAGTTAAATACTGGCTGTTTTTTCATGTAGCACACAAATACTTGATAGCTTATTTGTACACTAAAATTGAAAGTTGATATTTGTGTGCTACAGGAAAAAACAGACAGTATTTAAGTTAATAAAACAAACACAACCGGGCGCTAATGCAACCTATAAAGTGAATACCAGCAGCTTTAAATGGGCTCCAGACCCATAAGGTAGATATACAAAGAAAAAAGGATATTAAAGCGCTAGGTAAAACACACAATTGTAAATTTAATAAAAATATTATGCACAATTACATACACAGTGGTTATGGCCATAAACACCCCCACAGGGCATATGAATAAAAAAGCATGCAATGCATATAAAACAACAAATACACCTTATTCAGGGTAATAGATTGAAGCGCTGGTGATTAGAGACAGTTTTAACTCATAAATATCACCTCTAGATTCTTGACATATTATATAAATGGGGTACTATGTTGCTATAGGTATACTGAATCACTTAGATGATAAGATGACAGCCGCTTTGTGGTAGGGACGAGACCCTTATATATTGAATCCGCTGAAGTGTAACCAATTAAAATATATCATGGAATTCTACCCGTATATACAGCTAGAGGATAATTATAGTTTCCTGCAGGCAGTTGTCTTCTGGTAATGTGCATAGGTGTAATCAGCTGTTCTTAAGTATATACACGCACCACTATACATGCATTTAGTGGCTGTATTGACGGGTCGGTCCACATGGATTCAAATCACATCCTCTGAATGGCACATTCCATCTGTTGTGCAGTTAGAAAATGTCAATATACATCCCCTATATTCCGCATAAAGTGAACACAGTACCTTGCAACAATGTTTCTCCGTAGGAAGAGGTGCCTTGCAATATATGCTGGATATAGTGTGTTACCAGCCCTTGTAATCAGCGTATAACTGATAATCCTCGTCCTCGTACTCACGGATAAATATGCTGAATCTTTCTCCAAGCGCTAGCAATCATGAAACCCCGGGGTTGTCCTGTGCCAAACGTATAAAACATATACTTTCCAAAGCACAGATACAGAACTGCTTGACGCGTTTCTCGGCGCCTGCCGTTTCATCAGAAGCATGTTCCCAATGTCCTCACCATTTAGTATTTAACCCCTAGGTCTAATGATCCTCCAATTGGCAGCTTATTTTCAAAGTGGTCACGTGACCTTACAGGTTTCCTTCATTCCGCCAATTTGTGGTGATTCAGAAATACATGAGGGCATCAACACATAAACACATATATAAAAAAAAGAGGTTTCTGTTCGTAAAACACATTCACATTACACATTATAAATACACTTATCAAACAATAATATAAATGCCAAAAACGTATAAATGTATATCTGCAATTCAGTGGACATTAATCCATAAAAAAATTCACATAGTTGACTCAGTCTCCATACTTAAATCCATAAAATTATACAACTAACTAAGTTGTCCATAACAATATAAAGAAGGACACTCAGACCAAATTATTCAAAAGACTAGGCTATCTGCCACATTTTTTTGTTCTTTATTTTCAGACCCAAATGGATCACACTCTGCTTAGCCCATACAACCATATATTTTTTTATTTTTTTACATAGCCCTAATCGGGAACGATCCTATCGTATTATTGCCCAAACAGACGTCTATGGAATAGTCACGTGAAGTAAATAGGAATATGACGTCTCGGCTCCTACTAGTAAAATAACAGTGACAATATCAATGAGTATTAAGCTATATCAGTATACACTATTAAATTAATTAAATTGAACAGATAAATATACTAATATCTTCACATAATATATGCATATATATTCATATAAAATTCTAGTAAAGACTGCATGACTACAAATAATCCCCAATAACTATGAGAATATCGTCCGTCCCCAGAGGATGTTTTTACCCCTCTAGAGAGAAGAATATTTAAAGGAGTACATACCCGCAAAAGTCATATTGGATGTAACGTGACTCATGACTGTTGGACCTCTTCAAAAGTTGTTTAGTTCTATATAGTCATTAAGACCACATGGTGACAAAGTTTTAAGCCTAAAGTTACAATAAGCCTCTCTTCTACACAGTATGTTGAATCTATCACCTCCCCTATTTGTGATGTCCATTTGCTCAATAGCTCTAACTGTCAAACCTGTCAGGCTATTGCCCTGACATATGTTCACATGTACCGACAGGGTGTGAGTTTGTACTCTTTTCAATATGTTTCGGCGATGCTCTAGAAACCGCACTCCTAAAGATCTTATAGTGCGGCCAACATATTGCATGCCACATTTACAACTAATCATGTAGATCACATATGTTGATTGGCAATCTAAAATCTTTTCAATCGGGAAAGTATCACCTGATGTAAAAGATGTAAATTCTTTGGCTCTTTGGTCTGCTTATTTACATAAGATGCATCTCAATTTACCACATCTATAATATCCCTTTTCTCTGCTGAGCCATCTCTCAGCATGTGGGATTTTAGCTACGGGGAGTGGTATAGTTTCCCCCTTAAAAAAAAACTGGGCGCTAACTTTTCTTTAAGGTTCTTAGACCTTTTGAACACTGTCATATGATCTTTCTTTATGAGATGGCCGATATGATCATCAAGCTCCAATAGAGAGGCATTCCTTTTTACAATTTGCTTGATATCCTTCGCATGGCTATTAAATTGAGTTACAAAAACCAGAGATTTATCAACACCTTGTGGCTTCAACGATTGTTTTAAGAGGCTAGATCTATGCAGCCTCACAACTTCATCATATGCCTTGTTTAAAACATGACAAGGATAATCCAATTTAACAAAAGAGTCATAAAGTTTAGCCAAATGCATTATAAAATCCTCTTCTCTTGAGCAGTTCCTCTTCATGCGGAGAAACTGACCCTTAGGTATATTTACCTTCCAGGGTCTATAATGACTGCTGTTAAAATGTAGAAAACTACAAGAATCCACCTCTTTTGAGTAATTCTCAGTAACAACCCTCTCTTGAAGAATTTTCAAGGTAACATCCAAGTAATTGATACTGGAGCAATGATGACTACTAGTAAATTTTAATCCATATTGGTTAGAATTCAGATGTGTAACAAAACTAGATATAGACTGCGCATCCCCATCCCAAATGAAAAAAAGGTCATCATTATACCGACCATAGAGGACCAGGTTCGCCCCGAATATCGAATCCCATACATACTCCTCCTCAAATAATGCCATGTATAGATTCGCATAGCTCGGGGCGAACCTGGTCCCCATGGCCGTTCCCAGTATCTGCAGATAGTATACAGAATCGAAAATAAAATAGTTATGATGGAGGATAAATTGGATTGCCGATATCAAAAAGTTGCAAAATGTAGATTCCAAATGTTCTTGTTTATCAAGATAGAACTTGACTGCCTTGAGCCCTAAAGGATGTGGAATATTAGAATATAAGCCCACCACAACACACGTAAGAAAGTGATATGATGACTTCCATGGCAAATCTTGTACCATCCTAAGGAAACTGGTGGTGTCCTTAATGTGTGATCTCAGAGTGGGAACAATCGGTTGGAGATAAAAATCTACCAATGAGGACAAATTAGTGGTCAAAGACCCTATACCCGAGATGATGGGCCTACCCGGTGGTTTAAAAAGGGTCTTATGGATTTTGGGCAGGTGGTAATATGTAGAGACCACAGGAAATTGAGTATACAAAAAACAAAATGTCTCCTTCGTAATTGCCCCTACTAATAGGGCGTCATCCAATAGACACCTTAATTCTTGCTGATATATCAAGGTGGCGTCTCTATCCAATTTCATATAGAATTGAGTATCGCTAAGTTGTCTCATAGCTTCCTCTAGATAATCTAAACTATCTTGAGTATTTAAGTTATGTGCAAAATAGAAAACTAATTTGCACCCCTTGCATTTCAACATGGTTTTGTCGAGAAAACTTAAATAAGAAAACTTACTCAATTTCTTAATGAGTCAGGCTAATGGTTTCTTACGTGAGGAGGTAATAAATAGCTCTTAGATTTTTCCCTCCTCCTTATAAATTTTTTAAAAGTTGTTTAGATATGTATTATTTCTGTTTTTTTGGTTCTTCATATTAATAGAATAAGAATTTCCGTTTATCATTATGCATCAATTAGTGGTTTACACAGTATACAATGAGTTGCGAATTATAAAAGGTTTCCTATCATTAATTCCACGGTGGTAGAAGAATACAGAAATTTATTATTTAGCGATATCTGAGGTAAAGTAGCTAAGCAAAGTTGTGTATGGTTAGAACTTTGATGAAGACCTTCCACACCCAACGGACACAGACGGTTCAATATCTTACTGTTTTTCGAATATGGATACAGGGGTGCACGCAGGATTGTCCCCCCCAAAAAAAAACCACGCGAGAGAGCTGCTGCTATCCTATACAGCAGCCGCGGCGCTGTCAGAGAGGAGTCTGCGGCGGTACTGTATACAGTGCTGTATAGGACAGTGTCACTATGGTAGGCACTTAGTTAGCGGAGGAGGGGGGGTTTCTGGAGACCCAGAAACCCCCCCTGCGTGCGCCACTGGCATATAGATTCTTTTTATATTATAATATATTGATCATTATTATAAATATGATTATGATTCTGGATGTTATATGCCTGTAATGATGATGTATATGGCACGTGTATAATTTAATAGACTCACTGAACGTGTACCCAATGTTTTATGTACTACATCGGGTACACGTTGGTTTGATCAGAATATAGTATATTGATCTTTTTTCTTCATTTTACACGTCTTGTTTGATCTTATGTCAGTTTCGCTAGGTTATGGTATGCACCTGAAATAATCTGCACTACGCAGAGGATTGAGAACAATTGCAAGTTTTTTAGAGGGTTAATCGCCATACTAACTAAAGCTACCCCACCATAGTAAAGCTATGCCATATATTAGAAAAGGATCCCAAGACATATTAGATTTTTTATATTTTTTCTTTTTTCTATATATTCTTATCAAACACGTAGAATGGCAGACGCCAATTTAGTGAATACTGTTTTATGATTATGTGAAGGAATGGTTTAACTTCTCCATTTTGCTCTATATATTGTGTAAGGGGAAGTTTCTCAATGTATAAACTGGATCATACTAATGAATTGAAAGTTATCATCTGTGTTAACATATGTATGATTGGTTGGGGCTACTTTTAAAGAAAATGTGTCTGTTAAGGTTCCATATGCCTTGATAAAGATTTTCAAAATCGAAACGCGTCAGAGGCTAGTACAGCTGGATACGCGCGGCAGTGGACTAGTGTTCCTCCATCCTTGGTATTTGCAAAAAGGAAAGCCAGGCATCCCAAAACCATCATGAGGAGTACATTTCTATATGCATATATCTAATGTGATTGGTATAAGAGTCCAACCTTTATCCTTGTGGATTAATCTCCATCTGGGGATCATTGTTATTTTTATAATTGTTTTTATCTTTAAATATGTAAATGATAATGCACTATTAGTGGATTTCTTTTTTCCTATACATGGAGTGAGCTAATCTTGAAGGGATATCGCTATACAATGCGATGTTACAATCAATATTGTGTGAGTGCATTTACAACGGGGGTGTTGAGGTGCTCACATGGTGTTATTGATTACTATTATTAATCACCTAAGAGAAGAAGATTACTTTGGCAGCATATGTATGTGAATTATTATTATTTACAGTATTACACTATTTTGTTTTGTTTTTTTCGTTTTGTTTTTTTATATCTTTATCACGTGGGAGGAAGATTTAAGAGAAATTGATGTCACAGACTTTTTGTTGGAATTTTTAATCAATTAGAAATTGGACTACATGAACTTTGGGATGGTTGTACATTTTGGATATTGCAGATTTGAAGTTTTGCTGTTTTTTGTAGTTTCAATAATTTTCACAGAGAGTTTGATTTCAGTTCACATTTATTACACTTTTATTGTGTATATTCTTTTTGAGTATAAGATTGTTGATCGGCAGAGCCATCTCTTTTCGAAGTTTATGAACATTCAGGACATTGTCCTGACTGCGGGGACAGCAGAGCTGTAACTAGGCAGGTGCGGGTGGTGCTGTTGCCCAGGGTGCAAGCCCAAGCGAGGGTACTTGCCTTTGTGACTACAAGTGACAGACCTCAGATTCAGACTGCCGGCTGCCCAGCGCATCCAAGGTGGCGCCAGGGACCCGGCTCTTCCTACCTTCTAACTCTGCCCTCTGTCCCTGCAGCATCTGATGTCATGATGCTGCTAGGGAGCAGAGCAGCAGAGAAGAGCCAGGTGCACACAGCGATGGCTGGACAGTTAGAAACCGAAGTAAGAAGATAGAAGGTAGCGGGTGATGTGTGTTGCTATGATGGAGGGGGGGTGTATGTTGTATGCTTCTATGTGTGAAGAGGGTGTGTGCTGCAATTATGTGTGAGAGGAGGAGGGGGTGGTGTATGCTACATGCTGCTATATTGGAGGGTGGGTGTATTTTGTATGCTGCTATGTGTGAGGGGAGGAGGGGGTGGTGTATGCTACAGCCGGCTATGATGGAGGAGGGGGGAGGGTTGGGTGTATGTTGCATGCTGCTATGTGTGAGGGGGTTGTATGCTGCTATTATGTGAGAGGGGAGAAAGGGGGGTTGGTGTATGCTTTATGCTGCTATTATGTGTGAGGGGAAGAGGGGGGGTGTTAATATAATGTGTGATGTAAGGGTAGGGAGGGGGGGTGTCTTAGTATGTGGGTGGGAAGTAGGCTATTATTTTAATGGTGGAGTTTAGGTGGGAGCTAATTATTTATCGGGTGCTATTTTATTTGTGGGGTGATGATGGGGCAATTTAATTTATTGATGGGGCTTTTTAATTTAATAGTGGGATCTATTAATTTAATATGAGGTGACGGGACCTTTAATGCTGGGGTGGTTTGGATTATTAAATAACTGTGGGGCTGAGTTTGGGGAGGAGGGCTTTTTATTAAATGTGAGCATGTATTATTTAATGCTGAGGGAAATGTTTATATTAGGGGTGTGCACCGGCCACTTTTCGTGTTTTGGGTTTTGGGTTCTGATTAGCTTCAGGTTTTGGGTTCTGATTGGTTTTGCCAAAACACCCCACTCAAGGTTTTGGTTCTGATTTAGAGTTTTGGGTTCTGATTTTTTTTTAAAAAAGCATTAAAAGTGCTAAAATCCATATTTTTTTTTTTTTTTCACTCCTACACTATTATTAACCTCAATAATATTCATTTCCACTCATTTCCAGTCTATTCTGAACACCTCACACCTCACAATATTGTTTTTAGGCCAAAAGGTTACACTGAGGTAGCTTGATGTCTAAGCTAAGCGACACAAGTGGGCGGCATAAACACGTGGCCCATCTAGGAGTGGCACTGCAGTGGCAGACATCATCATCAACATTTATTTATATAGTGCCAGCAAATTCCGTAGCGCTTTACAATTGGGAACAAACATTAATAAGACAATACTGGGTAATACATACAGACAGAGAGGTAAGAGAACCCTGCTCGAAAGCTTACAATCTATAGGACAGGATGGCAGTTTCAAAAGCTAGGCCCCAAAGAGCACATAATGCCAAAAAAAGAGGTACAAGATGGAATTGTCCTTGGGCCCTCCCACCCACCCTTATGTTGGTGAAATAGGACATGCGCACTTTAACAATTTTTGACTGCAGGAACAGTGAACGCAGTTAAATATTGCAGTACTAATTTTTTTTGACTGCAGGAACAGTGAACGTAGTTAAATATTGCAGTACTAATTTTTTTTGACTGCAGGAACAGTGAACGTAGTTAAATATTGCAGTACTAATTTTTTTTGACTGCAGGAACAGTGAACGTAGTTAAATATTGCAGTACTAATTTTTCTGGACTGCAGGAACAGTGAACGTAGTTAAATATTGCAGTACTAATTTTTTTTGACTGGAGGAACAGTGAACGTAGTTAAATATTGCAGTACTAAATTTTCTGGATTGCAGGAACAGTGAACGTAGTTATATATTGCAGTAGAAATTCCTTTTTACTGCAGGAACAGTGAACGTAGTTATATATTGCAGTAGAAATTCCTTTTTACTGCAGGAACAGTGAACGTAGTTAGATATTGCAGTAGAAATTTTTTTATACTTTTTTTATAATTTATTTATAAAAAAAAATTATAATTTTTTTTTTTTTTATATAATAATGGACTTAGCAGGACAGAGCACAGGACACAGCACCACTAAAAATTCTCATCCATGGTAGAGACATCCTGAGAGATACATGGGATAACCCAAGCGAACATATCAAGGGAAAAATAAAGGAAGATTATATTTGTGCCAATTATTTGTCTACATGTTCTACATCTAATGCCCATAAGAGAAAATACATTTACTCCAATATGCAAGTAAATGATAGCCTCCAGTCATGAAGGTGTTATGTGCGTATTGTCGCTAACCAATAACGATTGTCGAACCTCGAGTTGTGTTTCCAAAGCACAAAGATTTATTCGCAAATAGTAGAATAAATATGCTCAAGCAAAGTAATAGTAAATACAGCCGTTACTTATCGCAGGCGCTCTGGATCCAGTGCAGTCATTCAATCCTAAAGTCTGGGTACAAGATGTCTGCATGCTGGATCACAAGCTGCTGCTGCTTATATACACAATCAAATACAGTAATACAATGAAGATGATATAGCTTGCATCTATTGGTCCAGGTCTCAGGAATGTCCAAGGGGTTGTCAATCATTGGCTGGTTCATCCTAAGGAATCCAAAGGAGGGGGTCATCTCTGCAGGGGGTATGCTCTGCTCTTCCCGCCAAGATTCCTTAGTCTTAAGTAGTTCATAATTCCCTATCATTCATAACTTGTTTATGCACTCTGCGATTCCCTCGCAGAGTGAACCAAACAGTAGGATATGTAACAAGGTTCATTATGATACCACTCATGATGTTATTCCTTCAACCCGTTCCGTGTATTTCACTAATATATATGTAACTATGATATAATATATAAATACTACTATATTTCGACATAACTGACTATGTGTTGCAACTACCATTAATGTGTACTATTTTATA
Organism: Mixophyes fleayi; assembly: GCF_038048845.1. Taxonomy (NCBI): domain Eukaryota; kingdom Metazoa; phylum Chordata; class Amphibia; order Anura; family Limnodynastidae; genus Mixophyes; species Mixophyes fleayi. The sequence goes on along the minus strand of NC_134402.1, from coordinate 399,560,366 downwards.
AGTATGCATGTTTGTGCGAATGTATGGTAAAAGACCAATTACTGTTGCTGCCACGTGTAGTTGATGCGTACGCCCTTTCACGCCGTAGCGTGCCCTTGTACGTCGATGCGTACCGTACGCATCTTTTCAGACAAAGACAACCAAGTTTGCTAGACTTTAATTGAAATGACTTTATCCAATTTGCTGACTTCGACAGCTCCACCCTTTGATAGTGTAATAAACTAACACCCAATCACCGTTTCAAGTTCAGGATTATACAATACTTCTTCACAGACCATGATCTCGGTATCTGGTACCACCCTTTCAGTCTCTTTCTCAGTGTTACTCCTATGAGACCGTTTTCCACACTTCAACACAGTAGGAACACATTTGACAAATAAACCAATTGCTAAGATGACACCCAGTATAAGGAGAAGGAGCTTACCTACACTAGCAACCATCTCTTGTACCCACTCCCCCAGACCGGAGAACCATTTCACAGGGTTCAACCACGAGAACCAGCCCGCCACCTTTTCCCCGACCTCATATAATGAAGAATTATGGCTCTTTCGAAATTCCCATTTCAGCTGTAGTATTTCGTCCATCTTCCGGTCTTATAACCTCTTTAGGGTCATCAGTATTATTAGTAATGTACGTGCAACATTTGACACCGAACTGGGAGGCCAGTGTCACACAGTACCCACCAGTAATAGAGGTGAGATAATTTAGTACCAGTCTATGTTGCACCAACTCCTTCTTGTACACTTGTAGCTCCCTTCCAGTATACCTGAAAGTGTCATCATACATCTCGGTGATATTATCTATTAATTTGGCTAGGTCTTGGATATATTTAAAGTTTAATGTTCCCCGAGCGGTCCTGGTGAGATCTAGAGCCACCATAACTTGGAAACCAGCAGTTTCACTAATCAATTTTGTAGCTATAGGTTCCTCACCAGGAATCATATTTCTCTTGCCACGGTGTTCATACTGTGTGTGTATGTATGGTGGTGATGTAGTCTTGTGAATATCAACCATTTCTTCATGAGTAATAGTCATGATTTCAGGAACCAGTTTAGCTAAGAAACACAAGCCTTTGGAACTCGGAGTCACCCAGGAATAAGCTTTCCTCCCACAAACAAAATACACATCATCAGGGAGAACATAAGGAGCAGTATGCCCATGAATTATATCACACAGAGTTTTGATAAAACTACCCATGCCCAGTGTCTCCATTTGTTCTAGACACGTGTCGGCATTAATGACATTTTTACATTTATCTGTAGAGACTTTTACAATGGATACCTTCTATTGTTTGGTTATACGCCCTAATTTGTGACCTCCATCAACATTCCTGCCTAGTAGTGACCTTGTGAGTCTCGCTCTAAAATGAGTGTGACGAGCCATCGTCTGATCTGATAGGTCAGCCTCCCAATTCTCCAGGCGCTTTGCATGAGATATGTTTAGGCACAGCAAAGATCTGCCTATGGAGTATTGTCGAAGCGTCAGACTAGGGGACCTAGTGTTATTATTGTACCTCCTGTCTATGGGCCTCCCACCCCTCAATTCGAGTACTTCAGATATGTTTAGAGGGAATGGCACTAGTCCTATATTATGCTGCCCTTGAGACACGTGAGAGCACACCCAACACTCGGTTTGGTTTAGCACCTTACCCACCAGGGAGTGATAATCCTCCAAAGGATGCCCGCCTATATTCAGAGTACTGGGGGACTGGCATCGTTGGATGCATCTCTCTTCAGCTAGGGAGTCGCAGAACTTGCAGATACAATACTCATCAGACAATAGCCCCTCACACTGCCTCCGAGTTCCTGAGCTAGCAGACCTTTTCATAACCCCTGGACCAAGTTTGATAATGGGCTGCTCTGAGTATCCTATTAACTTTTCTTCGGCCTCCATTTCATCCGTATCACTCCCAGAACTCTCCTCCGTCCTCCATCCTCCTTCACAAAAATAGAATGTCCTAGAAAGAGTAAAAACAAGGAAAATCCTGGAACAAAAGAAAAACAAAAACCGCCACTCCATCGCTGGAAAGATAATTCTGAGGCAACGTCTCTGGTTCAGGTGTCTCGACTGCAGGCTTTAGGTCTCCCGGAACAGGCTCACAAGTGACAGATCTATGTCGTCGGTCTCAGTTTTATCTTGCACTTTCCCTGGATTATGGACTCTCCTGCAGTGGGTGGAATGGACCCAAGTGTCTCTCTCTGCAACCTTCAGTGATGTAGTACTGGTCAGCAGCACTTGGTACGGGCCTTCCCAATGGTCTGTTAAACAACCTGAACGTAAGAAATTGCGGATCATAACATAGTCTCCAGGTTCAACATCATGACAGTTCGTCTCTGGCATACCAGGTGACAGCATTTTTAGTTTTTGTTGTTGTTGTTTTAGCTGTCTACTCATTCTTATAAGATATTGTACAGTCACTTCATTATTACACTTCAAGTCGTCTTGTGGACTCACGATCAAATGAGGTTGTCGTCCGAACAGTATCTCAAAGGGGGACAGATTAAGAGGAGGTCTAGGAGTGGTTCGAATGCTATGGAGGACCAACGGCAAAGCCTCAGGCCATGCCAACCCAGTTTCAGCCATTATCCTACCCAGCTTGTTCTTTATAGTACCGTTTACTCTCTCCACCTTACCACTGGCTTGTGGTCGGTAAGGGGTGTGAAGTCTGCTACTGATTCCCATGAGTTTACACATATTTTGGAAGATATCACCAGTGAAATGGGTACCCCTATCACTTTCAATGATTCTAGGGATACCGAACCTACACACAAAGTCTTGTACAATTTTCTTTGCAGTGAACACAACAGTATTAGTGGCTGCCGGATATGCTTCTACCCAACCGGAAAACAAATCAATACATACTAACACATACTTTAGATTCCTGCACGGTGGTAATTGAATATAGTCAATTTGTATTACCTGGAAAGGTCCGTCTGTAGGAGGGATGTGGGATTGCTCAGTTGGAATAGTTTTCCCAACATTTTTCCTCAAACAAGTAAGACATGACATTGCTTTCTTACCAGCCTGAGAGGAAAATCCGGTAGCACACCAGTATGCTCTCACCAGTTTGCACATACCTTCTTTACCCAGGTGAGTCAGGCCGTGTGCTGCTTCAGCCAGGCTTGGATAGTATGTTCGGGGAGCTACAGGTTTACCTTGTCCATCCCTCCAGAGTCCTGAGGACTCTTGACCACATCCCTTCGTCTTCCAAACCGCCTTTTCCTGCAGGGAACACAAATCTTGCATTTCAATTAATTTCTGCATGTCTAATGTCTGAAAAACCATCATAGTCTCGGTCGATACAGTCATAGGTTGCCCTGCTGCCCATTTAGCAGCTTCGTCTGCCCTGTTGTTGCCCAATGACACTGGGTCTTCTTCAAAGGTATGGGCTTTGCACTTTATGACGGCTACTGTTCTGGGTAACTGTATCGCTGTCAGAAGTCCTTTTATGTGTTGCGAGTGTGCCACTGGTGTACCTGCTGCTGTCGTAAAGTTTCTAAGACGCCAAAGGGCCCCAAAATCGTGCACTACCCCGAAGGCGTACCTAGAGTTAGTATATATATTGGCTGATTTACCCTCTGCCAATTCACACGCTCTCCTTAGTGCTACTAGTTCCGCCACCTGGGCTGAGTGAGGTTCAGCTTCTACCACATCCTGATCGTCTACCACAGCGTAACCAGTACATAGCTCTCCTGTCTCTGTCTGTCTATGGCAACTTCCGTCTGTATAAAACGTAAAATCTACATTTTCTAAGGGGGTGTCACGTATGTCGGGCCTTGCAGTAAAGGTCTGATTCAGGTGTTCCATACAGTCATGTGTGTCAGTATTCTTGCCTAACTCATCATCAACCGGGGTCTCCTCACCTCCCACCCTTTGTGTCTCTAGAGACACATATGGAAGGTATGTAGCTGGATTTAAGGTGCTACATCGTTTGATGGTGATGTTTGAGGGTGCCATCAGGGCTAGTTCCCACTTTGTGAATCTAGCTGAAGAAACATGTCTGGTTTGGGCTGAATTTAACAGAGCTGATACAGCATGGGGTGTATAGATAGTTGAATTGTGTCCTAATACTACGTCCTCGCTCTTACTCACCAGAAGAGCCGTTGCTGCTACACTTCTGAGACATGTTGGGAGTGATCTTGCCACATTGTCTAGTTGTGCACTGTAGTATGCTACCGGTCTGCTAGCGTCACCATGTTTCTGTGCGAGGACACCTGTTGCACAACCATCAGCTTCTGTACAAAATAGCTCAAAAGGCTTTTCATAATCAGGTATTCCCAATGCAGGTGCTCTAGTCAGACTATCTTTAAGATTAAAGAACGCTTGCTCTGACTCTTCTGTGTGTACAACACGTTCTGGTTTTGAGGAAGAGACTAGCTCCTGCAATGGTAATGCCAGAATAGAAAAACCTGGGATCCAGGATCTACAGTATCCACACATCCCTAAGAAAGTACGAATCTGCTTCTGTCTCTGCGGCAGAGTCATGTGTTGTATGGCCTCAATTCTGTCGGTTGTCAGGTGTCTTAGCCCCTTAGTGAGGCAGTGTCCTAAGTATTTGACCTTAGTCTGACATGGCTGTAATTTATCCTTTGCCACCTTGTGCTCTGTTTGTGAAAGATGAAGCAACAACAATTTAGTATCATGTAAACATGACATAAAAGAATCAGAGCACAACAACAAATTGTCCACATATTGAATTAGAACAGACCCATTGTGGGGTTGAAAGGATTGCAAACAGTCATGTAAGGCTTGGGAGAAAATACTGGTGCTGTCAATGAACCCCTGGGGTAGTCTGGTCCATGTGTATTGCACTCCCCTGTAGGAGAATGCAAAAAGGTATTGGCAGTCAGGGTGAAGAGGGACTGAAAAGAAAGCAGAACATAGATCAATGACAGTAAAATGACTGGCAGACGGTGGAATCTGCATGAGGATGACAGCTGGATTCGGCACTACGGGGAATTGGCTCTCAACAACTTTATTAATTCCCCTTAAGTCCTGGACTAATCTATAGCCCCTCCCCCCATTCTTCTTCACAGGGAAAATGGGACTATTTGCTGTACTGGCTGTACGAATTAAAATCCCTTGTTGTAACAGCCTCTCAATAACAGGATATACCCCTAGTTCCACCTCCGGTTTTAATGGATACTGTGGGATTTTTGGAGTTATCCTACCACTTTTTAGATTGACCATGACAGGGGCTACGTTTGCCATCAGTCCAGTGTCCTGTCCATCTCTGGTCCATAGGGAACCTGGTATTTCCAGCAACATCCCCTTTACTTGAGATGGACTTTGTTCTATAACAGGAGAGTGTAACATTAACCTTTGAGGGGTGTCCAATATATCCTGTACCTCATGTGCGACCTTCTCCGGTATATCTAAGAACACACCATCAGAAGTACAGTATATGACACATCCCATTTTACATAACAAGTCTCTCCCTAGCAAGTTAGTAGGAGCCGCTGCAGCCAAGAGAAACGAATGCTTAGTATGCAGAGGCCCAATAGTAACTTCAGCGGGTTTAGTTAGAGGATAATGTAACACTTTTCCCGTTACCCCCATAGCTGGAATGGTTTTACTGGTCACCTGTAGATTGAAAGGAGAGGTTATCACAGATCGGGCCGCCCCTGTATCTACAAGAAAAGTTTGTTTCCTACCAGCTATGTCAACTATCATTTTTGGTTCTTCACTCTGACTCTCAGTTAACCTCACTGGCTGTAGACTACAGGTATGACCTGACCCCTAGCGCTGACTATTGATTTCCTGCGCAGCATTTGCTGCCGTAATATGCGCGGGTAGTTGTGAGTCTTCTTGTCTATGTGAATCCCTCCTTGGAGGATATCTATGTGACCCACCCCTCTGTGTATTGAGTCTTTCCTTTTTACAATCTCATGTAATGTCCTTCCTCGTAACAGTTGAAACACCTGATCACTTTAGGTTTTTTGTTATATGGGTTGTATGCTGGTGGTCGTGTATGCACCCTTTCTAGAGGCTGTATACTTACCGTCATTAACCTATCACTTTTCTCCTCCCTTTTTCTAAAAAGGTTTTTGTCATGCTCCACAGCAGACTCCCTAAGAGAGTCTACCGTGACGCCTCTCCAATTAGGTAATGTGGTTTGTACTCACGTCTTTAAATTTTCTCTAAGGCCATCCATCAGTACCCCTACAGCTACCTCTCTGTGATGTGGGTCCTCACTTATGTTGGATATCCCAGTAAACCGTGTTATCGCTGCTATAGCTCTAGTGAAGTAATCTGCTGCTGTTTCACTATCCTTTTGTTTAATGGTGAAAATCTTACTCCAATTTACTACTACTGGAAAATAGATGGCTAAGTGTTTGACAATTTGTTCTATATTCTTTTGGTTAATCTCATCAGTCAAGGTGTCATCTTCCTCCAACAAACAATCTTCAATGAATTTTTGTATGTTAGTATTGGGAGGAAGACACGCCCTCAACACTACACGCCAATCCTTATTGGTTGGTTCGTGGGCATTTCCTAAGTCTTTAACAAATTTCTGACACTTTACCAACTCTTTTCTAGGTACTGGGAATTCAGTCATAATGGAACGTAATTCTGATCTAGTCCAGGGACAATGCATTGTAACATTTCTTAAAGGAACTACACCATCCTTATCCGGTTTCCCATTGGGAACTGATATTGTGCGGACTGGGTATGCACCCTCTGGTACACTGACTTCAGGGGACACTACAGGATTTGCTGGTTCTAGATTTAGAACCCTTTCACTCCTAGTGATCACGCTACTCTCACCTATCTCAGCCATTTTCTCGTACTTGCGCTGAGCCTCTAGTACACTAACAGCATGGGCAATGGCCGAAATCACAGTGGGTTCATCTTCATTTTCAGATACACTTGATTTAAGCTGGCTTAAAACAGGATACAACTTAGCAATTTTTCTATTTTCAGTTTTAACAACGGCTGTACTTACCCCTCCCGCCACATAAGGTGGCGGGGGCGCGCTTGCGCTGAGTTCGCCACGCTTCTCGACGGTTACATCTGCCTTGCACGCGCTTTTCGTCACGCCTACTTCCGGTTTGCATTCGCTGCTCTGCCACGTGTTACCTTCCATTTGCCACAATTTTAAACAATCATTATGTCTATTTCTCTTTTTCGTTGACTTAATCAACCATACTTTATCTTTTACAGTATTTAGTACCTCTGCATTAAAACTTCCTATTGTTGGGAAATGCCTATCACAAGCTTTGGTCATCTTGACCCACGTGTCACAATACACAGTCGCGTATGCACCATATTTCTTACACATGAGAAACCTCGCTGAACCAATAGGGCCTTCCTTAGGCAGTACACTGACCATCTCTAGCGTATGCTTAGCACCCATGTGTAACAATATACCAACTCTGTTGCTACAATCACAGCTAGAGATCTCTAATGCTCGGTGAACGTATTTCCTTTAGCCGCGTTCACTCGCTTTTCTCGCACCCGGCGAGGATCCCTAATACAGAAATATCACTGTGGGCCCCAAGGGCTATCAGCTCCTCGATACCCTGGCTCAACCACAAAATCTGCTGAGTTTATTATAACTGGGAGAACAAAGTCAATACAATCAACCAGCCTGTCCAATATAATTCCTCCTAGCTGCTTCACCAATTCGCACTAAAGATGCGGTTAGATCGCACTGCCTACCAATACTAATTATTAGCAAACCTTGTGATCTATTGGTAGCGCTTTGCGAAAACCCGGTTTTCGCATTCGGTATACCTGCCCTGTATACCGTCCTTCAGTTGGGCAATCCGCCTCGTCAGACAGCAACTGAGCACAATGAATAATAAACAGTGTATCTACGTTACAACATCACACATTATACACCTTTTCTGCGCAGAAAATCAAAAGTTCCCAACAACAGTAATAATATCTCAGAGGCTTTCACAAGTAATTATACTATACATGTACAATAACTATCAAAACGATTGTTTAACCACGTTGCAAGTCTACCGGAAGTTCGCGTACGCACAGCAGGAAATACACATATGCTAAGCAATGCAATACAGTTAAAACGCACAATGACAGAAAAAAAAAGAAACAGTTTTCTCTTTTGTCCCTAGGTTCTAGTTAGCGTGCCCTAGATAATGCAAAACGGACATTCGGTTTCACAACACAGAGTAAAATTCAGGTTTTGAACACCATGCGTTCTTACCCGTTTATGACGCGTCTCCACCCTTTGTTGAGGAACCGAAATCCGTTGGTCTTGCGTATCGTCGGCAACGAAACCTCCAAAGCTCACGAGCCCCCAAATTGTGCGTATTGTCGCTAACCAATAACGATTGTCGAACCTCGAGTTGTGTTTCCAAAGCACAAAGATTTATTCGCAAATAGTAGAATACATATGCTCAAGCAAAGTAATAGTAAATACAGCCGTTACTTATCGCAGGCGCTCTGGATCCAGTGCAGTCATTCAATCCTGAAGTCTGGTTACAAGATGTCTGCATGCTGAATCACAAGCTGCTGCTTATATACACAATCAAATACAGTAATACAATGAAGATGGTATAGCTTGCATCTATTGGTCCAGGTCTCAGGAATGTCCAAGGGGTTGTCAATCATTGGCTGGTTCATCCTAAGGAATCCAAAGGAGGGGGTCATCTCTGCAGAGGGTATGTTCTGCTCTTCCCGCCAAGATTCCTTAGTCTTAAGTAGTTCATAATTCCCTATCATTCATAACTTGTGTATGCACTCGCAGAGTGAACCAAACAGTAGGATATGTAACAAGGTTCATTATGATACCACTCATGATGTTATTCCTTCAACCCGTTCCGTGTATTTCACTAATATATATGTAACTATGATATAATATATAAATACTACTATATTTCGACATAACTGACTATGTGTTGCAACTACCATTAATGTGTACTGTTTTATAAGTATGCATGTTTGTGCGAATGTATGGTAAAAGACCAATTACTGTTGCTGCCACGTGTAGTTGATGCGTACGCCCTTTCACGCCGTAGCGTTCCCTTGTACGTCGATGCGTACCGTACGCATCTTTTCAGACAAAGGCAACCAAGTTTGCTAGACTTTAATTGAAATGACTCCAATTTGCTGACTTCGACAAAGGTGTTAAGTGTTTTATATATGGTAGAAATATCAACCCCTTTTATCAGGATCAAACTCCAGCAACTCCTGTTGCACGCTTTGTTTTTAGTTTGTGTAGCCTCATTCAGTGATAATACTGTTTTTCCCCTTTCTACAACATCAATAGGCCGCCTTTCCTTATCTCCAAAACAGATTAAGTCTAAAAACCCAACCTCCCGCTTCTCTGATCAATGCCCGACTGAAGATGGCGGCGGCAAGCGGGGAATTTATAGAATCCGAGTATCGCGAGATCCGACGGCGGGATTTGGAGTCAGAGCCTCCGTTTTCACTGTTTCTCCCCGCCGGAAATACCCGTACAGTGCTCGGATCGCCCTCGGATCCGCACTGGTCGGGTGGGCTCGGATTGCGGTAATCCGAACCCGCTCATCGTTAGTTTATATTAATTAAATGTAAATGCTATTTGCTTTTTTTGCTGGAGCTGCTTGGAGGGAAATACATTTATTTATTAAATACCAAAACTATTATTTTAATGTTGGGGCTGGAAAGAGGCCTAATTATTAAACTTCATGTACCCATTTTTTTTTTCAAAATAGGGCCTCCAGCATTCAGGTATTTCCTATGCACTGAGGCTAGGCTGGGTTAATGATGAAAGGGGTTTTATGATGAGACTGGAGTTAATGATTTTGAAGAGGGGTTAATTCACGATGAGAGGGGTGGTGTTGTGAGGCAGTCATAAAAATGTTCTTTGTATTATATGGGGTCACTAAGATGGTATCTGTATTGTGGTCACAAGAATGCTCTCTGTATCGTATGGCGGTCATAGGAATGCTCTCTGTATTGTATGGCGGTCACTAAGATGCTCTCTGTATTGTATGGCGGACACTAGGATGCTCTCTGTATTGTATGGCGGTCATAGGAATGCTCTCTGTATTGTTTGGCAGACACTAGGATGCTCTCTGTATTGTGTGTGAGGGTATATACAGTATATATTAGTGTGATGGTGATAAGAGGGCACATTGTGATGAATGGGAAACTGTGATGGAGGAGCAAAAGCATGATGGAGGGATAGTGTGATGAAGATGGCACCATTACAATTATGTTTCAATTTGTTTCAGTGAGTTTTATTTCAATATCAAATAATTTTTTTTATACAGCTAGCATGTGATAGCTGCATTGAAAGTACTATGATTCTATGGAGACTCAGTACATAAAGATCCTTACAAAGCCAGAACGTAATGAATGGGGAGGAAGGGGGTTTCAGTGTGGTCTAGCACTTGTGAAGCATTTGCCACACCCCCACAGCAGGTTGGCCACACCCACTCAATAATTGTCACTACCACTTAGATGAGGGGCGCCAGTGCCCTGTCTCGCCCAGGGCACTAAAATGTATAGTTACGGCGCTGGTGGACAGTCGGGAGATACGGTCTATCTCATGTTGGTCTGCTTTAAGAGTGAGCCACATGCACCTAACAGCGGTGTGCACAGCGTTACAAGTGTGTTTGAATGGAAAATGGTTAGATGTTGGCATAACACTGTCTAAAGTGATAGCTGCTCACTCCCATATTCGCCTGCTTGGTGGCACCCATTAACAACTGGCATCACCTACCACATGAAGCCACTTTCAGATTTTTTTCCCCAGGGCTACTTTAAATTTCCAGTCCATCCCTACTACTGGCTCTGGGCATTTGGCGATTATAGGTATAGTGCAGGTAATCATTTCTGGAGGGACCTAAAGGAACAAAGAATTCAAAGCTATGTAGCTGAGGACATGGAGTAACAGATGTCTACCTGGAAAAGAAACCACAAACCATGAAGGTTAATTACTTTAGTAGATAAAGCCGTAGGTGTTGAGATGGTGTGTTTGAACAGCTGCAGTTTAAACATTGTTGGATATACTGTACTAAAAGGATGGCAGATGGAGCTGTGTTGTTTAATTCATTGTTGTATTACTGTGTAGTCTCTCTGCTACACTTCTTGTTGTTCAGTGTGTGTTACTTGTTCCTTCTCTGAGTGATGTTTATACTGCAATATTCAATTAAGGTTTACTCCCATAAGGAACAGTTGTGTGCTGATGCTTGAGAACAGAACAGATTTTGCAACATTATTATATCACCATGGAAATCCTTAGTGACTTCTAACCTCCTTTTTCCACAATAGGCGGGTGCAATATCCTATATATCTTGAAACTGAAGGAGCTTATCATAGGACCTGCCGGGAGGGAAATGAGATAATCGGGGTCAGACATGCTGGAATTGATGTGAGTGAGCGCTGTATGGATAAGATATGTAAAGGGACCAGCAGCCAAAGAAGAGCTCAGACAGCTGATAGTGTTAATGATAAAGTGAGGGGGGGGGGGGGGGGGGGGGTTGGTAATGGTGGGCGCCCACAGCCTAATGTAATAGACCAGAAAACAATCTCTTGCCTCATGGATTTTATTAGCCAGGATTAAAACAAAAATACCTTTGTCACAGTGATACAAATCTTGCAACGACATTTAGAATATACTACCAGCAATGATTTATATCTCACATTATTAATTTTCTTTTTATATATATAGCTTTATTTGTCTATTTATTAAAGTGTCAGAGGCTAAGTGAAATTGTCACAGGTTATAAAACACTGATAGCTTTTGGCAAATCTGTAGCCCCTAAGTTATAAAGCCCAAAACAATAGTTAAACAGAAGTAGAAAATGGACAATTGAAGCCTACATAGCATTCAGTTTGTATCGGAATAGCCAGGGTTTTAGTCATGATTCCCAGAGACATGTTTATATTCTCTCATTTATTGCTGAAATGGAAAAATAGACAAAGCCGGAGTGAAAGTTACAGCTGTAAATTTACTCTTTCTACAGTAACAGATCACCAACTTTTGTATCTTCTTGGTGGAACTAGAATTAATGAACCGCTTTTGAAATTGTAAGAATTCTATTATCTGTTGGTCATAAATCCTGCATGTTGCAGACCAGTTTACTTTTGCAAGATATCTAGTGAATTGTGAAAGTTTAAAGCTAAAGTTAGTGAACAAAATATTTCACCAAAAACTCTATATCCACAGCTTTCCTTATTAAATATATTTTGATAGATGATGCATTTAGCCAGAATAATAATAATTGCATTCAGTGCAAAGCTGTTCAGAAAGAGGGAGCAATGAGTGCTTTCAATAGAAAATGCCATGTAAAGGTCAGACAGAACAACAACTTAATTGGATGAACTGTATAAAGATGTTTGCAGGATTGACATTTTACATACACCTTACTGTTAATGTATGGCTGGCTAGTCCAGAAATGTTTAATAGGAGATTACTAAGCACAATACTAAGTAGCTAAATAATTTACTTGTTTTTATTTTTAACTACAGAATAATGGAGGAAATATGATAGAAGTGATTTAAATACAAATAGGTTGACAAATGGATAAAGCAAGTGCAACATGTGTTTTTTGATTTTGCCAAAATAGACCTAAAATTTTATCGGCAGCACTGGGTTAAAATCAGTATGTAATAAAACAGATCTGAAATGGAAAAACCATATCACCTCACGTATCCGATAAACCGAAATAAATAATTTGGTAACACATTGGGCATTATAGTTAATATAGATGGTCACTGACCCCCGTGTTTTGGTTTTGTTTTTGGTTTTGGATCTGGATTACCTTCGTGTTTTGGTTTTGGTTTTGCAAAACTGCCATTGCGTGTTTTGGTTTTGGTTTTGTTTGGTTTTGTTTTGCAATTTTGTTGGAAAATCCAACAACAAGTTTTTGGGCATAAAATAACCAAATTTAGTGCTCCACCTGTTTCTTGGATAAGTAATGTAATTGTAAAGCTAATAAATTATCAAAAAAACAGTTTAATTCCTGGTAGCTAGGCCTTCATTAATTCTACACACAAACCAGATTGTCTTCCTCTCCATCTATGCATATTGGCAATGCAGCCATCGTCTTTGGGTTTATATTACACCCTCCACTTATAGTTAAATATGTAAAGAAATGGACAAAGGCAGTTTGGTTTCTGTCTCTATAGGTCCCCCTCCACTTGTAGAAAATACAAAAAAAATCAGCCATTATAGACTGTACAATATTATTTCAAATGGACAAAGACAGTTTGGGGTCACTCTGTGTATGACACCCTACCCATAATGACAAATTGCCAAAACAGCAGCCTTTCAAGATGTACGTGATATGGAAATGGCCCAAGTCCCTTTCCTCTTTGGGGGTAGATTGCACCCTAGACTTAAATAGAAAGTTTTAAAAAGATGTTATCGTCATCATCTGGAGCTTCATCCTCACCCTCATCAGTGTGTACGTCATCATCACAGACTATCAATTCATTGCCGCTTGAATCCGCCATTAGAAAACAGTCAATGCTTGGATGTCTTGGATGGTGAAGGCCTTCCTCGTGGAACATGTAGTTCATTTTTATAAACATCATTTTCTCCACATTTTTGGGAAGTAACCTTCTACGGCGATCACTGACTAAGTTCCTGGCTGTGCTGAACACTCGTTCAGAGTACACACTGGAGGGTGGGCAGCTTAGGTATTGCAAATCAAGTTTGTACATGGGTTTCCAAATGGCTTGTTTTTCTTCCCAGTAAGGAAAGGGACTGTCTGACATTTCCATATCAATTACGTCTTGAAAATAATCCTCCACCATCCATTGCATGTTTATACTCGTATTGGATGGAGATATGGGCAAAGTGACACATTTTTTTGTGAAAAATCCTTCAAACCAGCCCAGATGTTAAATTGTTCTGGTCTGCCCCCTGCGTCTTCCCTGCTTCTTTTTGGGAAATTTAATTTTTTACGAGCAGCAGCAGCTTGAGAAAGTAAAGGAGGACACGTTGTCAAGCTGAAGCCCAGTTCAGCGGCCAACTTGCTGAGCAATAACTCCTTGCAAAAGTTCACATCTCGCTCATTTACAAGTAAAGACTCAATGTAGGTCTTAAACTTTGGATCAAGCACAGTGGCCAAAACGTACTGATCCGAGTTCAAGATCTTAATAGCTCGAGGATCATTGTGAAGCGAATTAAGTACTTGATCGACAAGGCCAACATACTTTGCTGAATTGCTTGCTTTCATCTCCTCCTTCAGTTTCTCAAGCTGCTTCTTCAATAGTCTAATTAAAGGAATGACTTGGCTCAAACTAGCAGAGTCTGCACTCACCTCACACAACACAACTTCAAATGGTTTCAGCACCTTGCACAGCACTGAAAGGATTCCCCACTGTGCAAGAGTGAAATACATCCCCCCTCCTTTCCTAATGTCATGGCTTGTGCAATATGCTTGGATGGCTTTGCGCTGTTCCTCCATCCTCTGAAGCATGTACAGGGTGGAATTCCACCTAGTTACCACCTCTTGCTTAAGTTGGTGGCAGGGCAAGTTAAACTGCTCTTGGAGCTGCTGTAATCTCCTACATGCTGTGGCTGAATGCCTGAAATTATTGCTGAAACAGTTCCACTTGTATTTGCCTGTTGTCCATACACATGTTTCCAATCAAGGTTAACGAGACATTTCCTCTTTAAAAGGCAGCTCCCTAGTTAGAGATTTACTGCTTGAGAAAGTCTGTTTTACAGACGAAACGCGTCGCTTGCTCTGTCTGCTGCCTATCATTTAGATCAAATTGTTATAAGATATCACCTTACTATTCAAATGGAACTTTTATCTAAGATTATTGCTTTCTATCCGGACGTCTGAATTGGTGCGCACCGAAGACTGGATGTAACACGCTTTCAACAACCGTTTATACGGTAAGAAGGTATACCTTTCTATTTCTTTTCCGGATAAAAGATTATCTTCACCAACTTTGAAGGCAGAACGATCGGAGGTACGTGCTTCAATTACCTTATAGCCGCTTAGCCGGTAAGAAGTTGTCTATTACGTGCCGAATCCGATATTAGCCTCAAACATTGGATTGGATTTAAATATGATTATTTCTGGAGGCAAATCCATCGGAGGTATTTGATTCAACCATTTATTAGCCGCTCAGGCGGTAAGAAGTTGTTTTATATGTGTCTAGTCCGTGATTAGCCTCAGGCAATTGATTCAATACGGACATTATAAATATACTTGTGATATACAAAATAAGATATTTGATACATAACCTGAAGGATTTGGATTCGAAGATATCTAACTTTACTCTGGACTACATAAAAATATATATTTATATATGATCTTCCATCACTGAACCACTGTCTATATTTCTTGTGGATTTTATATCTCAAAGACGTATGTATGACCGTTTAAATATCCAGGAGGGATATCCCTGTTATATATGTCAATTCATTTTGATATTATAACATTAGTACATCAGCTGGATAATATCATATTATATAGCAATTACCATCTTAGGCTTAAGGGGTATTTATGAGTATAAAATTATATTACAATATCTGTATCAACACCTGTGGTTTAACTGTGGCTTGAACATCTATTCAATTGATCTTTTTTTGCATTACATATTGTGCACTTATTTTATATGTTTTATTTATCCTCATTGATCTATCGAATAAATATTAGGAGATTCTGCGCAACTTTTTGTTTTTTATTTGTTATATCCTTATAGAGGTTTAACACTGCCTCTTTTTTAGTTGCTGCATTTGATACCTAAATGTTTTTTTATATATATATTCTCTCAATTTTTGTTTATTAGCGCCAGAGAAATAGGGTTTTTTTGATTGTTGAATGCCTGAAATGGCCTGAAATTTCACGGGCCACCGAGAGCATCTCCTGCACCTCACGGTTATTTCGTAGGAAGCTCTGCACCACCAAGTTGATGGTGTGAGCAAAACAGGGAATGTGCTGGAAATCACCCAGCTGTAATGCTCGCACTATATTGTTGGCGTTATCAGAAATGACATACCCTGGGGAGAGTCCAAGTGGTATAAACCATGCATCAATCACATCTCTCAGTTTGCGTAACAAATTGTCAGCTGTATGCCTGTTAGTGAAGCCGGTGATACAAAGAGTGGCCTGCCTGTGACAAATGTTACGTAGTGGTGTACATGCTGCTGCTGTTTCTGCTGGTGAAGGTGAATGACCAACCCAGTGGGCTGTCACAGTCATATAGTCTTTAGTTTGACCACTTCCACTTGTCCACATATCTGTGGCTAAGTGGACAGTGGGCAGAATGGTATTTTTCAGCGCAATCTCTACATTTTTACACACTTTTTGGTAAAGTTGTGGAATAGCTTTACGGGAAAAATGGTGTCGTGATGGAATTCTGTAACGCGGACACAAAACCTCAATTAACTGTGAAAAAACAGCTGCGTTTATTGTGGAGATTGGATGCAGATCTAACACTAACATGGCAGCCATGGCGTCTGTGATTCGCTTGGCGACTGGGTGACTGCTGTCATATTTGCTTCCCCTAGCAAATGATTGTTTCACAGTTAATTGCTGAAATGTAGGACTGCTCATTTTCTTGACCTGCCTCTGGGCTGATGATTCACCCCCAGCAGCAGCAGCGGGACTAACGCTTTCTCCAGAGGAATCAATTATAGTGCAGGAGTCATCCAGCCTTAATAAGTGGGATGCAGGGTTAACTCCGAGCGCTACCTAGGGATATTGATGAGGATGGTGTGGTGGGTGTATTTTGTAGCCGTCGGGATTTCAGTAACCGGAGGGTCCTAGCTGATGATGGAGTGCTGGTATTTTTTTTGGAAGAACTTTCAGCTTTTCCCAACACTTTGCCATGAACTCTAGTTAAATGCCGTAACATAGACGAGGTTCCAAGATGGTTAAGGTCCCTCCCTCGACTGACTGTGGCTTGACATACACTACAAATGGCTATACAATTGTTGTCTGGATTGGGGTAGAAATAATTCCACACATAAGAGGTTGATTTTTTTTTTTATGGCCAGGCATGACAATGGCCTTTTTCTTGTCATGTGCCAGAACTGCTGCCACTGGTGCAGGACTGATGCAAACAACCTCATCCTCATCAACATCCTCATTAGCGCCCTCGTCGCCTCCACAAATCTCCCCCTCATCCTCTTCTATTTCAAAAGTGGCATTCTCAATTTGTGTATCACCGGCTACACTCCGGCTGTTCAGGCACACATCAGCAGAACTGCTGAAAGGGTCCCTCTTTATGGGTACACTAACAGAATGCTCACGATTAGACATCCCACTGTTGGATGGACTCTCCACAGGGATTGGTGTCATTTGTGATTCAGCGCAAACATTATCCTCTAATGCCTTACTGTTATCTTGCAGCTCGGCTTAGACGCGTAATAGTAGTTGTGCACTACTTGTAGGCTCGGTAACATTTTTGGATCTGCCACTAGTAGAGAAAGGCGAAGGCCCTATTCTCTCTTTGCCACTGCGTGTGTAGATTGGCATGTTTTTTTGGTGTGTGTTTTTTTGACTGATTTCAAAAAACTGTGTAGTTTGACATCGCCTTTCCCATATGACGTACTGGGAACACTACCATCAGGACTGGTGACAGAACCTTGTTGCTCATTTTGCTCATATGTGGACTGCTTTAAATCCATTCTGAGCCCAAAGCACTTGTAGTGCTACAAATTGTTTTTGACACTGCTGCCAAATAGGACTTTTTGGACAGCCAGATAAATTTCTGCAAAAGAATGGGGGACATCCCAAAAGCAAATGGGAGTACTAAATATATTATTTTGACACTGCTGCAAAATAGGACTTTTTGGACAGCCAGATAAATTTCTGCAAAAGAATGGGGGACACCCCAAAAACAAATGGGAGTGCTAAATCTATTATTTTGACACTGCTGCAAAATAGGACTTTTTTGACAGCCAGATAAATTTCTGCAAAACAATGGGGGACACCCCAAAAACACTTGGGAGTGCTAAAAATTATTTTTGGAGACTGCTGACAAATAGGACTTTTGACAGCCAGAAATATTAATGCAAAAGAATGGGGGACACCCCAAAAACAAATGGGAGTGCTAAATCTATTATTTTGACACTGCTGCAAAATAGGACTTTTTTGACAGCCAGAAATATTAATGCAAAAGAATGGGGGACACCCCAAAGCACTTGTAGTGCCAAATATTGAAAAAAAAACTCCTCTATCCTCCTCTCTTCTCTTCTCTATCAATTGTTATCAGAATTGTAATCAGAATTGTTATCAGAATTGGATGAAGAATAAGGTATATTATCTGTCCCTGCTCTAATCAGCCTGTGACTACACCCTGCTCTGTCACTCTGTCAAATGGCGATGGATTGCTGTGGAGGCAGGTATTTATAATTTTCAGTTATCGCGAGAACCGAGACCCAAGATCCGACGACGTCACAATGACGTTTTACCTCGATTTGGAATCCGAGCGGGCGGGAGAGTACCGAGCCTACTCGGCTCGGCACTCGGATAGGCAAAGTTCGGGCGGGTTCGGTTCTCGGGGGAACCGAGCCCGCCCATCTCTAATAATTAACAACATTCAGAGAAACACAACAAAAAAACTCGGAAAAACCATGATGTAGAATTTTTAATTTATATTTAAGGGGGAAAACAGAAAAGAATAAAAAGAAAAAGAAGAATGGGGCGAGTGAAGGGGAAGGAAGGGGGAGGGAGGTACTGGGAAGGCCCATGCATCTGCTTTTTTATTTTTTGCAACCTATTTTGATTGATTCATTCCTGATGCAGTTCAAGGTAAAAGGTAAAATAAAAAGAACCAAACTAAAATCAGTAATTAGTTACAGGAAGTCTTTCTTAGCCCCGGATAAAGAGCAGTCCTTGAAACTATAATGTGTTCTATTACTTAGCCCTATGGATGGGTTTATATACCACAAATTGAAGAATAGACTTCACTAGCGAACATGTTCACACCACAAAACAGCTTGCTCTTCACATACATTTTTATAAAAAAAAATATGAAATTGAGTTACATACATTCTTTATTATTCTTTGTTCCAATTAAAATAAATATATCTGGCATACTTTCAGGTGTACTTGAAAAGGGACCACATTGTGTATGTGTACTCAAAGCCAAATAAGGCAGAACAAGACATTCACCACAGTGGAATTGGCTTTAAACAAACAGGGGAAGAACTTGTATAATAGCAGGGGTTTCACTTAATAAATAGAGGGAAGCAGCACTTTTTGCCAAGCTAACTGAATGTTTGTGCCAGCAGGGGTAGTTGTATACTGAGGCCGTAGAAGGATAGATGTGGCAGGTGATGGCAGAAACTTGCAGGAAATATATTTCTATCAATGGGCCTGATTCATTAAGGAAAGTAAGGCAATAAAATGAGAAAAGTTTTCTCCTGGACAAAACCATGTTACAATGCAAGGGGTGCAAATTAGTTTATTAATTTGCACATAAGTTAAATACTGTCTGCTTTGTCAAAGTCGTATAATTGGATGAACGATAGTATATTGGTTTAATATTGTTTTGCCGTGTAATTGCGATCCGTACGCCACGTAACACGTGGCGTGGTGCGATCGCACGGTAAAATACGCACGCACACACTCACATTACAACATTTAGTTTTCTATATAATTCGTATTCATATTGGTACCGTTACACTGTAATTTATGAGCAGATAGTATTTGGTTTATTATTAGTTTATATAATATGATTATATGTACATTTTAGTGTTATTAAAGGTTTAGGTTATAGGAAAGGTGTCATGCCTAATATCATATTGATCCCCTATTCATCAGTAGCTGTCCGGTGCAGTCGGCGAAGAGATCGCACATTGCATACTTTAGTTATTGATATTAGGGAATAATCCTTTGTATGATGCTGGCTATGAAAGGAGCAGACCCCCTGGAGAGACGACCCCCACCTTTGGGTTCCTTAGATTGAATCAGCCTATGACCTGTTTACCCTGGACCCACCCAACATCTGGACCTATAGAAACAATCTACGTGATCTCTATTGTTCACTGTGTAACACTGTACTGTATATAATCATCGCAGCACTCCCCATGGCTCTCAGTCAACGCTGACACAGTATTCTAAGCAGATATACTGTCAATTGGGTCCCGTGGTTGCGCAGCGAGCGCATGCGATAGCATCGGTATGTTTTTATCTTTTGTTATTGGCTGTACTGTACTGTATCATAATATAATAATGTATTGAATTGTTAACTGTTTACATCTGCTAAAATAAATCTCTTTGTGCTTTGGAAACACAAATACAATTGATTGGGCAATGCTTATTTTAAAAAGATAAAATTACTTTAATAGCTTTTTCGTGTAGCACACAAATACTTGAAAGCTTATTTGTGCACTAAAATTTAAAGTTGATCTAATACATGCTCTACCCCAAAAATAAATCTGCCATCACATTTTCAATTTACATCCCCCTGCATTGCAACATGGTTTTGTCAAGGTGCAAAGTTACTCATTTTTTGCTTTTTTTGCATTTCTTTCCTTAATGAATCAGACTCATGTGGTTCTCACATCAGAACATGCTAAATACAAGAATATATTTTCCAGTTACCATATTTCCCCATGTATAAGACGCACCCATGTATAAGACGCACCTTAAATTTGGGTCCCAAAATTTGAAAACAAATGTATTACATAAAGTTATCGAACTCAAGTTATTACCAGCGTCTGACAGGAGAGTGTAAATCTGGATGTGAAACTGTTAATACCAGCGTCTGACAGGAAGGCAGCGCTACTGCACAGCATTGTTGACAAGAGACAAGTCACATGACTTGTCTCATCGGAACTCTCAGTCACTTAATTTACAGCTCCGAGGCAGGAGAAGAGAAGTGCGGGAGGCCGAGTCTCTTTCAGCAATGTCATGCTGCATCCCTGGGTGATCATTCTGAACTCGGAGGTAATAGATAAATACCGCTGGCACTGTATAAGACGCACCCACTTTTTAGATCAACATTTTTTGGGAAAAAGGTGCATCTTATACATGGGGAAATACAGTATTTACATTGTTATTTATGCCACTTATGTATTACAATTGCACATTCAAGGGAATAGGAGTTACAAGTCACTGTAAACTAGGAGTTAGTGAAACAGATACAATATACATGGGACTCAAACATGTGCTTGTACCATTTAGGGCTTGTTGACTAAGGGCTCAAAGTGCATTCTCCACAGGCAAAGCACATGTAAGCTGAAGGTTAAATAGAGCAGCTAAAGGGATCATGGGCAGATCTGAACACACTGTTAAGACCTAAACATGTAAGCTTAAAGTGTTAAAGTGTGAATGTAGCCTAAAATTGAATGTCCTTAAAAGAAAACTCCACCCAAAATTAAAAAGGTAGTTTTTGATAAAGTTAGGTAAAATCAAAGAAAATGTATGTACCTTGGCTCCCTCATTCCACTTGGTCCTTATTTTCATCCAAATAAGAAGCACTGAAGTCCAAAGAAAGGCAGCTCCTGGTTTGGAATGATCTCATTTAAATGATACCTATGGCATTTCAACCAGAAGTAAGAGAGAGAGGGGACCGCAGTTTGATAATTCACTTTCTTAAGAATGGAAAAAGAATGGAATATATGGTAAACTTACATTTTAAATGCAGTACTAGAAAAATATCTGAAATTCACAATAAAATGCATGGGTTCACATTTTTAAGATGTCAGAGAATACAGATTATAAAGAAAAGTGTGCAGAGAGATAAATGGAAGTATTAGAATTCTTCTGTTCATGGAGAGAACCAGCCCCGGGTGACATACAAACAAAAAAATCTCAACTTCAATGAACATTCTAAAGAGTTTCAAACAGTAGGAATACAGGTTTACAAAAAATGTTTCAGAGTTATTGCCTTTTCTTTTAAACTTTACAATATTTTTTTCCATATTATATGAAAAAGTAAGCAAAATGGCTCGAGGCTGATAGGATCCTTCAACATCTTATTTTTGGAACAAAATGATCTTGAAATGAATTGCTAACAGAAACAATGAGGGCACATAACTGCAAAAGAGTTATATGTGACTATCAAAGGATAAATCCACAGTATAATAACATGTTTATAAAAATTATTCCCCACACCTCAGGAAACCCTTCCTCTGTATTATTGGGATTCCCTGATTAAATTGGGCTTCCACAAAGGAGGATCTGATCTGCAGAGGAGACTGGAATGTCATGTTTGGCCGCTTACTTCATTGTACTTATGTTGCTTCAAAGTGCCTGAACCATTCGTTACAGCACTCAGAGTTTTTGCCGTTCATCTAGTGATGTCACTATTTCCTAGTGGATTGATAGGTTGCTTTCTCAAAATGTCTATCTCAACTGTGTGTAGGTGACAGGTACACTTAAAGTATAATTGATTTTTTTATTTCAATCATCAGTTTCTTTGTAAATACACAAATTAAGATGATTGAAGTATGTCATGTACAATACTTTATCTTTTTACACACATGGGGTCTGAGTTTGGCGCCTATTATTATATATTAGAGATGTGCGCTGAACCTCGTATTTCGGTTTTCGAAGCCAGTGTTTGTTCTATCCCAACTTCGTGTTTCGACTTTGCTAACGGTTTTGTCGAACAAACGTGAAAGGTTTTGATTTTGGATCTGGATTTAATTAAAAATTGTGAAAAATAGGTAAAATAATGTATTTTTGAGCTGTTTTTGCTCTTTTATTACTGTTTATAGCATTAACATTCAACTGCAGTCATTTCCAATATATTTTCTAATAATCCATTCACAACGGTCCCAATTTTCACCAAAGTCTGCAGTGATCTGGCTGGCTAAAATTAGTAACAGAGCAGTGATACTGTCACGAGAGTCAGATAATGGGAATGGTCTTGATCTCTGCTCGAGTGATAGCTTACCCCCAGAGAGGTGCGGGGTCTAACGGAGGAGAGGTATTCACCAGGGATTCCCTCAACGGAATATGGTATTAGCTGCTCTCAACCACAAGTCGCAGTCCTCTAGCGGGCGCAGAGCAAATCATGCATTAAGCCACCAAGTAGCTGCAAGGCAGAATAGGTATAGCTGTGCGGAGATGAACTGCAGAGAGCAGAAGCACTGAGATCCACATAGGTGTTATAACTCTGGAACAGGACCGATGATGAGTGATGTTCTGCAGTGAAGCCACAAGTCTTGACTGTGAGATAAGCTGAACAGGTAATGCTGAGAAGCAATGAGCTGCACAGGTAATGCTGAGAAGGGATGAGCTGCACAGGTAATGCTGAGAAGCGATGAGCTGCACAGGTAATGCTGAGAAGCAATGAGCTGCACCATCTATGATGTTAGGAACAGCAGAAGTATATGAACAGGAGTCAGAGGAGATGCTTCCTATCAGGTAGGGAGATCTGATGATCTGACACCCTTTAAAAAGAGCAGGGCCCTTATAAAGGGAACTGACTGTAGAAGATCCAATCACTGCGGAGCAGAGGTTTTAAAGGTTCCCAGAGTAGCGCATGCGCAGACCACTAGGCAAGATGGTGTCCGATGATAGAGCAACGCCAGGCTGAAGAGCAGATAGCGGTAACCAAGGGAAACTAATGAACAGCATGGAACTAAACTGGTGAAATGCGGGATAGATACAAATATATCACACAAATACATAGCGGGTTAATAAAATATACAAGCCCTATACTAAGGGACACAAGGGATGATCTGGCAGCCTTGCAAGAAAGTACTTTAGAGATCATAAGTAACTTCATTGAAAGGGGATTACTTTTATGATACCTTTCTACTCTCTGATCTACTTCATAATCAAGAAAGAACGTAACAGAGCATCCCTCATAGACACTTACACTACAGAAACAGGCAGCATTCATTGGATGGACAGTGGTAGAATTAATACAGTTAATACAGACATTGATAAAACTAAATGGACGAAGGTGGCCTGCACATTCATCTATTTATGTACTATGCACTTATCGTTGGGTAGAGTATTCACTGGGAGCCAAGAGTCGAGCTTTCAAACACCTTGTTTTACTATATGAG
The DNA here is from genome assembly GCF_038048845.1 of Mixophyes fleayi. NCBI lineage: Eukaryota > Metazoa > Chordata > Amphibia > Anura > Limnodynastidae > Mixophyes > Mixophyes fleayi. Next base: position 399,536,464 of record NC_134402.1, on the reverse strand, counting down.
GTATGTCTATTAAATAACGAGACTGTGAGTCCACCTAGTAAACAAAGCAGTCAGAACCGGTTATAACTGCATACGTAGTAACCTTGAACCTGTCTGAACCTGCATGACAAGCTACAACACTATGACATTCAGTTGATTGTGAGTCGCCATTTAGTTTGGGTGTGTTTTCAGTAGAGTGCCGAAAAAATGCTAAGTTTAAAAGTTGAACAACGTGTCAATTTGAAATTTTTAGTAAAATTGCACAAGACACCTACAGAATGTTTTCAAATGCTTACTATGGCCTATGGGAATGACTGCCTATCTCGAGTGCGTTTGTTTGAATGGCACAATAGATTTAGCGAGGGACGTGAGCATGTCGAAGATGAACGCTCTGGACAACCTTGCACTTCAAGAACCAAAGAAAATGTAGAAAAAAAACAGTCAGATTGTTCGGAAAGACCGCCGGCATAGTGTTCGAATGATAGCTGAAGCCATGAACATTGACAAAGACACCGTATGGAAAATATTGCGTAAGGATCTTAACATGACGAAAGTTTGTGCATAGATGGTCCCAAGTGTTTTCACACCAGAGCAAAAAGAACGTCGCAAGGAATGTTGTGTTGACATTCTGCAGTAACTTGTTACAGATTCAAACCTGTTTCATAAAGTAATCACTTGTGATAAGACCTGGATCTTCCAGTATGATCCTGAAACCAAAAGACTGTCAATGCACTGGAAAACACAGTCATCACCAAGAATGAAAAAAGCTTGTCAAAGCAAGTCAAAATTCAAAGCAATGTTCATTGTTTTTTTTCGATATCAAGGGTGTAATTTTGGAAGAATGGGTTCCAGAAAGCACAACAGTTAATCAGCATTATTATAAGGAAGTTTTGAAAAAGCTGAAAGAAAGAGTCAGAAAGAAACAAAATTTAGCACCTTGCGATTTTTATCTTTTCCCAAAAGTTAAATCAGTGATTAAAGGGACACATTTTGAGTCAGTTTATGCTGTAAAGAAGAAAACGGTAGATATGTTGGAAAAAGTGACAGAAATTGATTTGCTCCATGCATTCGACCAGTGGAAAACAAGACTACAGCGATGTATTAGTGCAAATGGGGAGTTTATTGAAGGGGACCAATATTAAATTTGTAATACCAATAAACAAAGGTGAGTTATTTAATCAGTCTCGTTATTTAATAGACATATCTCGTAAGTTCTTTTTACGGTTTGAATATGGTATATCTGGCTAAATAAATACAACTCAAATTATTGCTTTAATTAATGAACATCAATAGGCCGGTAACGGTGTTGATAGACAGCCAATACTTATTAATGGCAAAATATTAAATGTTTCTCCGGCTGTCGATTAACATTTAATGTTTTGCCATTAATAAGTATTGATATTTATTTATATCGGCTCCTCTTATCATTGATGGTCATCATTAAAAAAAAAATATATATATATTTACCTTATATCATTTCAGCGCACCATGTATATATGTTTCATGACTCCTGGATAAAGGACAATATTGGAACTATAAGCGGCGTGATTAACCGGACATTCGGGGCAGATATTATTAACACACCCTAAGATCTTTTATTATTGGAATTTGTTAATGCTAGTAATATGTTTGATATTTACCATCAACTGAAGATATATGAATAAAAGCAATATTTGAGAACTTTATTTGTGCCTGTGTATGTAATTAATGAACAAATAATGTCCCATTAATGAGAACCTAAACATATTAACAAAGTCTGAATTAGTGGCATCAATCATCGAAAATATCTGCATCAAGTCTAAACCAGTAGTATGAATTATTGAGCTAACATCTGAAAGCAATACAGATCACAGCAATTTTGGATAGAGAGATACATATATACACTCTATTTTACTACTATACAACTCCTGTATTATATTATCAATACTTTCATCTTGTATAAATCAGCCTCTTCCAGACTCCGAAATTTTAATATTTCGCTTTTTAATTAATATTTCTAATGTATACTAATAAAATATTTAGTTTTTATGTGTGATGTCCATTCATTATTTCTATTCACCTTTATAAATTCTTGTATTGAAGCAGAACGTCCTCCTACGATTGAATAGCCACACATCTAGTGTGCTTTCCGTTCAAGTAGTACTTCTTTCTTTTTTCTTTTTTCTATGTTTCTTTTATTGCCAGAAGGTTGAGGTTGTTTGAGAGGAAGAGGTTGTGCATGGTGGTAAGTTTGTTACAAACAGAATGTGCATTCCATAGGGCACATTTAAAGGACTTTGGAAGAGAAGGGGGACAGCTGATGTGTTTGAGGTTTGCGTTAGTGTTCTGCTATATGTGTATTGGAGGAATGTGGCGACCTGGATTAGGAGGTATATCAGCACAGGGGCAAACGCAGCATTTGTAGAGAGGGGTTTCCATGTCACACCACCAGTGGGCATTGCCAGCATGTTTCGGGGCGTAGCTATAATTTTAGACAGCCAGAGAAACAACTCTCCAACTCTTCCCATCCCCATCATATACACGGGCAATGCTGTGTGCACTACTGTTAGGGGCATGCAGCTGTCCCTTTCGAGCAGTGCACTGTGAAGCGAAACATACCTCCCAACTGTCACTGCAATCAGGACAAAGTCCTGATTGAGTGTATCATAACAGTTGACAGACGGTCCTGCTCTCTCCTAACTGTTCTTGCTGCTTTCAATACTTGTTGGGGAGAGATGGCTGTGAACAGTGCAGACAGAAACGATCTGCACACAAGCTGCAAAGTGGCTGGTCCCGGGGCAGGGTCCAGCCACCTCAAGCATACAGTACTCCAGGCTGGGAGGGGGGGGGGGGTTTCCAGGCACTAGGAAACCTCCCTCGGTTTGCCTATACACCAGCTATTAGAAGCAGAGAGTGAGAAAGATAGGTAAGAGGATTGTAAAATGTGTGACCTTTTATTTTCTGTCAAGAGGAGGAGGTAGTTCCAGTTAAATAAAATAAATAGGATAAAAGTTCAATTGGGGTGAGTGGACTAATGAAGGGGCAATGCGGACAAATGTTTGTGTTGCAGGAAGGGTGACTGATGACATAGTCCTAAACATTATGCCTTAATAGGAGAGTAAGAAAATAAGTTTGTTAATAGTAAAAAGCTACAAAGTTAAGGGAGTTTAAAGAAATACCTATTTGCAGTGTTCCATGTAGTTAGAGGACTGGTGCAGAGATAGGCTGCAGTAGATGTAGCTTATTTCTGGAAGTATTCGGATATTGTCGAATGTTTGTCCAATTGTGTTGTTTAGCTGTGCATTTCCAAACACTTTGTGAGAGAAACTCACTTAGTGCAGGAAACCCCAAACATTTCTCCCTAGACTTAATGCTAAGATACAGTGAGGCTGATTTCAGAATATACTACATCTGTGCTGATTGGTCAACTAATCAGAGAAAAGGGAAGAGAGAGGAAAAAAAAGAAATATTTGTACTATTAGACTAGAGGAGGCCAGGTACCTATCATAAATTAGGCACCAATAAAACACTCGGCCAACATAGGTTAAAACAATAGATAACAAGTTCCTGTTACATACTTTTAAACACATTTGTACAGCTGAAAGATACAAATTAATGCGGTTCAGATTGGCAGAAGATGAGAGGTGTATTACTTGATGAACATACTTTTCTTTTAACAAGACAGTTGCAGAGATGAAAAGCACAACTGATATGAGGATTCAGGATAGGTGATGAGAATTCCAATACATACTTTGGTATGAAGCCAGAGGCGGATCCAGAAGTTAATTGTACCGGGGGCGATTTAGGGGGGGTGATTTAGCCCCGCCCCTTTTTGACACCTAAGGCTGCTGACTGCTGCACACTATGTGCAGATCCGTTCAGCAGAGAGAGTTAGGGAGAGAGTCCTGCCCAGCTGCTCTGATTGTGTCAATCAGAGCAGTTGGGCAGGACTCTCTCCCTAACTCTCTCTGCTGAACGGATCTGCACATACTGTGCAGCCGTCGGCAGCAAGCCCCTGCTAGGGGGGGGCGATCGCCCTGGATCCGCCACTGTATGAAGCCAGAATGAGGTTTATAAAAGCAACAGCACCAATCAGAACTGCAGGATGATTAGCTGCATGAGTGTGGTAGGTGATTGCGCACCTGAGGCTGCCAGACTGAGAACTGAATGAAGCTTGTAGCTATTTGTGTAGCAACCAGCTGAATCAGTGAACTGCAGGAATTATCCTACACATAGTAGTTGCAGTAATTGCACAGATGATAGATCAAACAAACAGGAGAGATCCTTATTTCTTAACAGTATGTAATATGGAGTGGCAGGCTTACAGGGTAAAGAGCTGGAAGGTACACTGGTGAAACAATGACCAGCAATGAACAGAGCTTGCTGATATAAAGCAAGGAGGCAGGTGCAGATAATCAGGTGATGGAGGTGATTAACCCCTTAAAGGTAAAAAGTCCATGGAGTCTACAGATGAGGTGCACAATGTCCAGAACAATAGCACCTCCGGTGGAACAGAGGAACTGCATGCATGTTACCCATGTTTATGACAGATCTAAAACATGTGGGTTATGAATAAAAGGCGTGGCAAGAGCGTGGAGCGGAGCTTAGAGCAGCAAAGGTTGTGCGCCTAGGGCTATAATATATATTGTAACAAAAGGAGGCATTTAGCTGGCAATATGCAGATAAAGCAGGGAAGTAGAGTAAAACATTGGCACAGTATTGTACCTAGGTGGAGATTAAACCAGGTAAAAACATATGTGTAGTTTAAAATTGATTTACTTACATGATTTAAAAGCTGCTTCCTCTCAGCAAACAGGTATAAAACCCTGCTTGTTTCATTGTTCAGGGAGACTAACGCTGGGGTAGCTGGCTAGTCTTGAGAGAGAGCTGGTCTATGTATAGCAAGCGTTTAGGGTCTCCATAATTGCTGTGAAAGTATACGGTGTCAAAACATTTATTACCATCCTGACAATAAAGAACCATAAAAAGGAAGAAGTTGTACGCGTGTGCTTCACCAGTAGTGGGCTCTTGCCACAAGTGGTGTCAGGAGTGGGATGCTCCGGCTTGCAAGTTTTACGCTACCCAACCCGCGCAGACGTCAACATGGAGGAAGTACTGAGAACCCTCGTGAATGTGGCCGCTGCGCAGCAACAGCAGCAAGCTCAGATGCTACAAGTCGCCGAGGCACAGGTGGAAAACACAAGGCTCTTAAGAGAAGAGTTAAGCCAGGAGAGGCATGACAGAAATGAACCACCTGGTCCTGTACTCCTGAAAATGTCACCAAGTGATAACATAGAAGCGTATCTGGTGTCCTTTGAGAGACTTGCAAAATGGCCTTCTAAAGATTGGACTGAGAGACTGGCGCCATACCTGACTGGTGAAGCTCAGCGAGCTTATATGGATCTAGATGAGGAATGGACCTCTGATTATTCGTGCCTAAAGTCTGAGCTATTGGCTCGCATTGGAGTTTCCGGGCCAGGCCGAGCCCAGCGCTAACACCAATGGCGCTATGATAAAGAAAAACCAGTCAGAGCGCAAGTCGCTGAGCTTTCTAAAATTTTAAAGAATGGCTGCAGCCTGAGGAGAATTCGCCTTCTCGGATTATTGAAGTTCTGGTGATAGATCACTGCATCCGGGGGCTGAACCGCGATTTGTAAAGGTGGGTGCTGCAATCAGACCCACAAACTTACGAAGAGCTTGCCACCGTGGTAGAATGGTTTTGTGCGCTACAGCAAATGACTAAAGAACCTGCATTTGTGCCAAAGCCGCTGCCGCGCCAAAAGCCAGGTTTGACAATCCTTGCTACAGGGCCCAATGGCAAAACTGCTACGGACAGAGGGCCAGGTGAAAAGCTGTCTAATCTGAAGTGTTTTGAATGTGGTGAGCCAGGCCACTTTAAGGCAGAGTGTCCTAAACTACCGGAACCCATGGACTGTTCCGTGGCACGTATTGGGCCTGCATTGCCAAGCTGTTTTACCATGAGTCCCACATCAGGAAGTCCTTGTTTGTTTCCGGTGACTGTGCTAATCAACCAAAACCTTTGTATGGCCTCTGCAGGACTTTGCTCGAGACCAACTTAATGATGCCACTTAGGAACATGCCTTTAAAAGTGTGACTGAGGTAAATGGGGTATCGAAAGCCGCCCAGCCTGCAGAAGGTATAACATATTTTATTGCTAAAAATAATTTCTTGTATAGAGTTGCTACTGTACAGGGGGAAAAAGTAGAACAATTAATGGTTCCTCAGGTCTATGTACCCCTAGTGTTAAAAGCAGCACATACACATGTCTGTGGGGGACACCTAGGGGAGGATAAAACACGGGAACGA